>NC_092696.1:36298350-36631517 GCF_964275005.1 Diadema setosum | reverse complement strand
TCTCGCGTTAAGACCCTCTGCTCTCTCATCTTGCAATCACTTTAGCGGAAAGGCCTTTGACAAAGACTACGGGGGGTGGGCGGAGTGGTATACTGAAGCTTTTCCTTACTTAACATTTTGTTTTGCTCTATTCTCAGTTTAATACAACGTCTTTTGACGCCGAGAAACTTATCATATTACATGTTTTAAAAAATGAAGTAGCTCCTATTGATTGAGTAGAAGTCTGCATTCGCGAAATTCATAATGTAGTCCATGTGTCAGACTATCATGTGATTAAGAGGTCGTCGTGTGATGTTGTGCCCAGGAAACACATCTGCAGGCGAGTCTAGGGTAATTATCCCCTGGGCAATTACCCCCAGACCCTTCCCCTGAGCTTAACCCTGATCATAAATCCTGAACCTAAACCTAATCCTAACCCAAACTCTAACCCGAACCCTACTCTAACCTTAAACCTACTCTTTATTTACTCTAACCTTATCACTAACCAGTATTTAGCCGGGGGGGGGGGGGGTAATTGCCCTGATACGCTGCAGGCCTATTAATAGAGTCGTGATAGACAAATTTGGTGACAAAAATGCCAAAACAATCACTCTCGATCTACAATGATTAGTGCTTTATTTTGTAAAAGGTGAATGATACGTTCTTAAGATTTAAAATTTTAGATTTTTTTTTTTCATGCAGCTCGTGAACAGTTTTTCTTCTTTTAATACTTTATATTTGTTCATATGTCCATGTATGTTATTTATTCTATTCAACTTATTTTCAGCCAGTGGAGGTTACTTTTTTATGTATTTCATTCCAAACGAATAAATGAAATGATTATCACTTGTCAAGAAGCACAGAGTCATTCCGAGCTGGAACGGATACCCCTGGTAATATCATTAAGTGATCTCGGCCTAACGATTGTATTTGATCTAGTTTGGCAAGAAATGATAAATTGCGAAATTTGCCACATGAGGTTGCGACACTTGCTAAACGTTCCACGTGATCGTTCTCAATACGGGTTGAACAATTTACGTCAATTAGCTAAACCGGATGGTTGGGTGTAAAAAAAATGCAAAAAACGGAAGACTAGTCAGAGGAGAAAGTGAAAAGCACCTAGGCCTACGCAGTGGACGACACACAAGTGTAATTCAGGGGGTCTAGGGCAGTTACCCCCTGTGCAATTTTCTCAGACCCCTCAACTGATCCTAACCCTGATCCTAATCCTGAAATTAATCCTAGCCCTTAATCCGAACTCTAAACCTAATCCTAACCTTAACCCTAATCTTTACTCTTAACTTAAACCTTATGAATAACCAGTATTAACCGGGGGGGGGGGAGGGGGAGGAGGGTAATTGCCCTGATACGATGTAATTCAGGGCTGGGCAATAATTAACAAATTTCTTCTGTGTTTGAATGAGTGAACTGGTGATGTCATCGCCCCACAACTTGCCATGATAGTTTAAGCACATCATCTTGAACCTTCCAGGTTTTGTTTTGTGTCGATTGTTCGAAGACAATCATGCTTTAGTCAAAGCGTAACATATCGAACTGATCATTATTTTGAACTTATACAACATCGAATAACATTGTTTTACACGTTTATGGCAGAAAATCTGAATTTTCGTAGTTTTTTTAGTACACGATCAATGGAGAATTATGAGGCGATGTCATCATCAGCTCATTTGCATATTCATATTTCTGTTCGAGAACTGTTTTGCAAAAAATTAGTGTAACTTCACAATTTCATAAGTTCCCTCATTTTTATCCCATTTTGATAAAGTTTCCATTACTTACAAAATGTACCGTTTCTTTTCAAAATCTCTTTTATATCAATGGGTCTGGAATTCCCCTTGAGGAGTTCAGCACCATACCACTGTCTTCTCTGCCAAATGATATCATCCTCGCAATGAGTATGAAGATAAATATGATCACTGCTTTCTTTAGTTAAAACCAAATTTAGACAGAGAAACAGATCACACACACACACACACACACACACACGCACATCACTGGCGGATCCAGGCGGGGGCGCACATCCGGTGCACACCCGTTTATTTTTGTTAAAACTAAAGAAATAAAAAGAAAAAAATGGGGGGGGGGGCATGCGCTCCCCTTTAATTTTGTTAAGGCGCCTCCCCTTTATGGAATTCCTGGATCCGCCCCCGCACACACACACACGCACAAAGAAACCATACAGACAGGCTGGCAGAAATATCACAAATATGTGACAAGGACAGATGTTATTTAGTGGTATTCCTTCACTGCAAGCTGCAATAATTACAGTAACCATGGCAACAGCAGGCATATGACCAATCAGCTGCGACTATTTATCTCACTACCATGGTACTTGCATTCATGGCAATTGGTGATATTTTGAATTTGAAATGCTTTCATGAAACGGTTCTCTGGGCCCTGTTGCATAAAAGTTGAGATCAAACATAAGTCAAAAATCAAACATAAGACTCTGAATACTCAATCCTGATTGGCTGAAAACTGACTTATGCTTGATTTTTTTTAAAAACTTATGTTTGAATGCATCTTTTATTGCACCCGGGCCCTGGAATCATATTGAGGCTAAAAACAAGACAAAATACCAAAAAGGAGACAAAAGTCAGATTCAAAGTGCAGTAGAGAGTAGACCTGATTACAGGCCATAAACACAATTTAATTCCATTCCATACAATCTGATGTGATTTCTGGCAATATTTATTTACATTGCAACTTCTCTTTACATATCAAATTTCTATTTCAGTTTACAATCCCTCTAAATTTTCCCCAAACTACTACAATGACTGACAAGGAAAAATCATCATTTATAATATCAGAGCATAAAGGAATAATGATATTCTCCTCATCAAATACTCTATGACGACTCTAACTTCAGTGCATCCCGTAACTTCACGAAAAACATGACGGGAGAAAAATATGTTAACATCTGCTAAAATATTGCACCCTGTATCACAATAATCATTTTCCCATTCTCTCTCATTCACTTTTCAATTTCAAATGGAAAGAACAATGCGAGACGTTTTACAAGCGTCTGACAACAAAACAGGAACGTATATCCATTTGTCTGATGGCATATAAAATTGGCTGTTTCACACTCAACACAAAAACAACAACAACAAAGATAGAAATATCACCAATAGTTGTCAATAATAAATAATGTATATGCCACACATTTATACACAGATGACAATATAATGAAGAATAGCAAAAACACCACAATACTGCCTCCCATATGACAATTATTAATGTGTATTGTCTCCTTAAAGGAATTCGCTGACCTTGCTTCATAAGAGCGGACATCATTTTTTTTCTTCTCATCAATGGATCAGACACAAATGCCATCACTTGAAAAATTGTCTGGCGCTAGGCAGTCCTTAAGTCATGAAATAATATGCTCACAAAATACCTGGTACATGGTGCAATGAGTATTACCAACTTTTACAACTTAAAAATTATGGCTATCTCACATTTTCGTACAGTGCACTCCCATTATAATGAACACGGTTCTAAGAAAATTCCAATTACAACGAAGTGAAAATTCAGGCCACAACATTATCTGATTTATGTTACTTATTGTTTATTTGCTTGGCTTCAACAAAGTTTTGATATAATGACAGGAAAGGTGTCGGTTCCAAGGACTTTATTATAATGGGATTCCACTGTAATTTGAATAAAGGATTAAATGAATAAACAAGTTGATACAGGGTTATCAGAAGGGCATTAACTCAATGTGTTAGGTGGTGTGTGTTAGATGTCTCCACCCAGACCTAATACAACATTTTACCATCATTGATTTCCTGTGCGTACAAGCCTTAGGGACCTTCTGTCGGCCAGGCAACAATTTCTTTCAACTTAACAAGAATGGAGTTACCTCCATTTGTGATCAAACTCTTCATTTGTTTTTGTTTTTTGTTTCATCACGAATCAAGGGAGCTCCAAAAACAAGTAGTGAGAATGACACGAGTGTGTTCTCAGGTGAATATTACCTCTACTGGTAAGGCAGGGCTCGACACTAACGGTGGCCCGGTGGCCCGGGGCTACTAAAAACGCATGTCGGGCCACCAAAATTTCAGAAATGAAGAATGTGGTGGCCTGATCGGGCCACCAAAAAAGGTCGGATGTTTGCCTTTGGGCCACCAAAGATAAAAGTTAGTGTGGAGCCCTGGGTAAGGTACAGGGAATCCTCCTTGTAATGAGGAACTATTAAAACTGTGACAATTACCTTGTTATATCAGGCTTCTCAGTATCATCTGAGTACAAATACAACGAAATAGAAAGAGTTGAGACTTACAAAACCACCTTGTTACATATAAGAGGATTTTCTTATTGTATAGCCTTTCTATATTCAAAATGAAGTTCCCCTGAATACCTCATTCATATATCAAACCGTAATGCTATGGAAAGAGCATGATGAGGTATTTAAGAGAGTATTCCTTGGATAAAATCTTGGATTCTATGAGTGGAGATTTACACTTTGAAGTTGCACTCTTTATGGTGTTCACCTGAATGGAAGCCCAGTGAATACCAGTATCTGCAAAGCAAAACCAAATTTAACTCGTCCCTCCGGCTGGAATTCACAGAAACAACATCAACATACATTCCACATGCATGAAACTAAAACCAGGGGCCACTTCATTTAAAAGAAGAAGAAAAAAGCTGTCATTGCTGCCAGTTGGTGCCAGGAGTGTAGTAACCATAGCAACGTCTTGGAAATGACCAATCACATGTGAGCATTGAAGTAGTTGCTGTAATTTATACAGGTGTACTTAAAAATCACTGAAACACTGTAATAAACTGGGAATCTGGAGGTATGGTAAAGCTCTATGGGATTTGTCTTCTGTAAAAAGAGTAGTAATACAGTTGCTGCCACTTTACTGGGATGGCCTGGGTCTGGGAATAGGATCTCTGTCACATCGAAAATAAAATTACAGATTGAAGGGAAGCAAAAATTGAGTCATTTGTATACTACACGTTGTTCAACAAAGCATATGTGTGAACGCATACAAAGACATATACACGTTATGTACTGTCAAATGTTGTGACTTAAAAACAAGATTTTCTTCTTTAAGAAGAATTAAACCTATTGAGGATGAGTCCCTAGTATACTCCGGTAACTGTCTATGGGAAATGCGTGTTGTAGCAAAATTAGACCGTCCTCAACGGGTTAAACATTGTCATCATTCACTGATGCTCAAATACCTTAAGAGTGGGAAGGCTGGCCCAGCTCGTATACAGTGTATATTTGAGAATCTCCGTAACAAATTCTGCACAGCTTTATTACTATTACACACAAAACTAAAGAATTTTGACTGGAGTCGACCATTACCAATGTGTGTGCACTTCCATGCACACATTCGCTGGCCTGTGCTATTTGTGGTTTTCGAATGTACCCCTGTGGGGAGCGAATGAATCGGGCCACCTGTGTTCTACTAACATTGCTGCATTTACTCAATCCTTATGTATTATGCAGGTGAACTTTTAATTGGCCAAGGAGTGCATGTGATACATACTCAGGTAAATTTTCTGACTCCTAAAACTACCCTATATATGCATATTTTAGTGGTACAGACACTTAATAGTCACTTATGAGTGATTTCTACTTCATGAACTCTCCCCTATTCAATCTCTTAGGCTTTAGATGACAACAAATCGGAACACACCACAAATTGTTCTGAAATGAAAAATAATGTATAATTTATAGAAAAACCCCCAAAATAAATGAAGGCTGCCTCTACACATTGTGAGATGAATAAAGCCATAAACAACTAACAAAATGTTGCTTTTTTTCTGCAGCAGAATAACATTTCCCTCTTGACACGTTCTGTCAAGTGAAATTTTTGGCTGTTGTGGGAAATTACTATGGCTACCTATGCAGCAATGAGCATGCATAGCAAATTCATGGTATTAAAGCCTTATCAGGTCTGACTCAACATGCTACATAGAATAAGTCCACATGAATATACATGCAACAGTAGGCATGCTGTGTTTGGTGTACAGAGATAGGCTTAATAAAATTTGGTTTAAAAAATGAGATCATTCAGTTTCATTCGCTTTGGAGCTGTGATGGTGAACTTACTCATGAGTGCATACACAGTAACTCAAAATATTGACCAACATAGGCCAACAAAATTACGACAGTCAGCTGTAATGTTTCAAACACTAGGATAAATTATCTGCCCCGATATGTACAGAACATAACATTTTATTTACACAGCGGCTGACTGATGTCAAACGGCTAGATGTGATACAATTTCATGTTTGTGTTCCAGGTGAGCTTGACCTGCTGTTTGGTTCCTCTTTGACCTTTAACCCCTGCACTGGATGACCTTCCACATTTGACCCAAGTCCACCTGTAGGCCACGGAGAAGTCAAGGCCATCATAGACACACCCTCAATAGACTGATGCGTTGCCAAGGCAACGGGATCGTCCGGTAGAGTTGCCGGGGTGGAAGAGGTGGAGATGGATGGGGCAGCATGCGGCGACCTCTGACACGGGCTACCGGCATGGACGCGCCGGCCGTCACTGGCCACGAGACCGGAATTCGTGAAGACGTTTCTTTGGTCGTGACTTGAGGAGGACAAGAGAGAGGAAATCGATGATGGCGGGATCGATGAGGGAAGCGATGAGGGTAGCGATGAGTTTGGCAGTGAGGATGAAGATAACACAGCACTGGCAGACTGGGAGGATGATGATGATGCCGAGGGGAAAGCGTGGACAGGAGGCGACGTCGACGATGGCGATGACCTATCAACGTCGTGGTGGTCCGCCGCGTCCTTGTTACGACTCAACTTTGAAAATCTCTGACTGTTTGCGATGTCTTTAGGATCTTGTAGAAACCTTGAGTGTGAGATATGTTGAAGGGATTTAAAAGGAAAGATACTCAATACACTGATGTGTTGCCTTCTTTTTTTTTGTTTCAGTTCAGTTTCAGTTTATTTCCACAGTTCAGGTAAAAACATATAAATACACAATCAATCAGTTCTAACACATACATATACAAACCAAAAATTATTTTGGATAAATACATAATCACAGTTAAAAGTTAAAAAGTGTGTGTTCCAGATTGACATAACAATTAAAATAAATGGTGGAGGAAATCAGCAGTAGGCCATTGGCCTTTCGAGGCTGATCCCCTGAGCAAATATACAATATTAAAACTGTATGTCGTTATACATTGTTACATTAAACTTCAACTTTCTTGTACCCATACATCATCACAGAACATAAAACTCAGTTATGAAGTTGAGTCAACATCAGAGATAGTCCTAGCTAAAATCATCAGGTCCTTTTTTTTTTTACATTCTGGTAAAAGCCACGATTCAAAATAATTCTCCCATGGACCTTCAGCATTTGGCACAAGGCGACAAAAATGTGCATCAGTTGTAAGAGGTGACTTTAATAGAGTTCATACACAATCTCACTTGCATCCATGACACTATCATGCAATGGACACTGTTCTCTCAGTATGACATCACTACCTAATGATTCTCAATAATGAATTCCTCCTAACTACTGCTTTGAGGTTCCTGAAAATTTACTTAACAAATTATGAACTTTAATAAACATTTGAACGAAATCACTCTGTAAAACATCTGACATTACACAAAGGACTATTTGCAGTCTTATGAAGCTTGCTGAGATTCTCTGATCCTTTGTATTCTGTACTGAAGTACAATCCTACATGGTTCTAGTAATCTCACATTCCCTCCCAACACGAAATAGCATACATGGGACTACATGTCCAACACACCTGTAGGTCAGTTTCTGGCCCTGCTCCTTCTGCAAGATGCCCATCTTGTAGTAATAGCGCAGCGCCCTCGAGAGCTTCTCGTAGGTCATGTTGGTCCTGTTTTTCTGCAGACCCCACAGGTTGGCTATCTGGACCGGGTCTAGGATCCGGAAGACGCGTTGGTTCTGGTCCTCCCAGCGGATGTAGGGAGTGTAGGTCTTGTTCTTTAAGAGCTGGACCAGAAAGTCCCAGAGCAGACGACAATCTCCTCCTGAGTTTCCAAGACACAAAAAGAAAATAGAATTATGATCAATTAACCCGTTGAAGATAAGTCCCGAGTATACTCTGGCAGGTGTTTATGGGAAATGAGTGTTGTACGTAGCAATATCAGCCGGTTCTCAACGGGCTAAAATGACAATTTACAAAACGGTTCATGAATGTACATTCTGAACATATTCAAATACACAATGTATATGTGTTTGTTTGTAAGTGCATATAATGTGCAGCTGTGTGGATACATAGATATACACACTAATAAGAAACAATAAACTATTGCAGATATACAACTTACACAATAGACAACAAAGAAAACATGTTTGGATATGTAGAGTATATTTGTACATCATGCAAACTTTGTACATAAATACAAGGGTGTAAACACCCTAGCACACATAAATTCTCCCATACACACACATGAACATATAAACATAAATGTGCATACACACATACATACATACAGACATACAGACAGAAAAGACACATATATTATATGTATAAAGGAATGTCACACACATACACACGTTACACACAAACCCATTTCCTTTTACAACTCAGTAAAATGTACAACTAATGTATACAAAGAAAAAAAAAAATTATGTTAAAAAACCCCACACACAATCAAATATCATACAATCCATTTCCTGATATTTCAAAAATGACCCCAGACTGAACAGCACTCAAATGCTATGATTTTGCAATTTTAAAAACAATTTTTACAACTTTCGGTCTTATTCACATATTGATTAAACAGAACAGACAACTTGGTCTGAAGTCTCAGAGAGTTTCTCTAGTGTTCATCATTTTTACTTATTAGCACTTGTTAGTATCATCATTATTACGCTCAATTTGGCATTTTAGACGTGTCTACATAGTAGAAAGGCCCAAACCAATTTCGAATCAGAATGACATAAAAACGAAATAAAATTAAAGAATAGTAATGAAGCAGAAAGGGAAAAGAAGATCGTGACAATAAACACGACTGCCAAGAGGGGCAGTCGTGAGCCACAGGCCTTCTATCTCACATCCCATGAACTATGTCAAAATATATACATGACATAGCAAATGACAGTCACAAATTGAACATGAAGTCATACACCAAAAGTTGGATGGGGAAGACAATAAAAATTTCATTACGTTGATCTTCGCTGAATTATCAAATGATATCAAGACTACAAATAACATCCTCTTCAAAATTTCTCTTTCGAGAATTCGTGGAGTGTGTGAAATATATCCCAAGAAACCAATCTAGGAAAAACCCCACAAGATAAACACACAATGCACTACTGAGTGATCAATGTTGGCTTGTAGATTACTTTTAATTTCTTTCCAGACATACACACACACACACACACAAAAAAATCAACTTTTGGTGACTAAGGAACTGTTCAGATATCACCGCACAGCAATTACATCTAGATACTTTGTACATCCGGTCTAGGATTGGTTTCAATTCCTAGGAAACCGGGTGTGATGTAAAAATTCATGTTGTCAAATAGGGTGAGTTGTGATGTGGAAAATGGGGAATACCTCTATTTACATATATACTTACTGCATCATGTTTCACTACCGGAATACAGTAAGTGATGGTAACCTGAGGCACCGTGTTTTACAACTAACCTATATCCTGTTTCATAAAGTTTCAGAAGTTCTTGATTCCAAAGAACCTCAGCCACAGGTAATGACTAGGAGAATCTTAAAAGAAAACCCCAAAACAACAATAATATCAACAAGAGAAAGGAAATGAAGAGAAATACCCCCAAAAAGCCACACCTGGTAAGTGCTATTCCAGCTATTGAAGCATGTTAGATTCCATATAGTTAGGTGATACGCTATCAGCGTATCACCTATTGTGATTGTCAAAATCTCTCTTTATTTTTTTTTATTCTTCTTTCTTTCTGGACAATTTTGTGTCGTCAATATCTCAAGAATGACATTACGAAATAACATGACATTTTCAGTCAACATGTCTCATGACAAAATCTAGCCACAATAAGGTTTTCATTACAGTAACATATCTATGACGTCATCTAGGCGCCATTTTGTGATTTTCGGACCTTGTCACAGGATCGATCATAACTTCATAACTAGATGTCATTTCTGTATCATTTTCGGTGGACATGAAGTTCAGGTCACGCTCTATCTTACTTTTTAACGCTAGTTACACAGGTCATCATTACGCGCGCGTAAGCGCGCGTCAAAATTTTAAAAGGCTCAAAACGACTTCCCAATGGGAAATCTCGAAGTTTCAGACAATTTTAAGCGTTTCAAACATTTTCTCGCGTGCGCGTCCGTCCGCGCAATTTCGCGCGCAGAGCCGGTAAGCAACATGAAAATGCATTTTTTTTGACTGATTTGGATTCCTGATACTTTGAGTAACAATATCCATTGATTTCCGATCGATTTCGACCTATAACAAAGGAATGCACTGGCGTCAAAGTTGAATTTCCGCGTGCGCGTCTTTCTGCAAATATAGTGAAAAAATATGTCTTTGTTTATTTCGCCATAGCTCTTTAAATCGTCCGTCGACCCTATATTTCTATTGCATATTACAAAAGTATATGAATTGTAAATAACATTCCAAGTATCAATATTGCCAGGAAAACGCGATGACGTCATCATATCGTCATTTTAAATAAAAAAAGTGGAATTGATTTTTTTGAGGTACTGTTTCTGACATTCATTTGCTCGTATCTCTGTTGTTTAAGCTCAATATTATCCCAAATTCAGATATGTTGTACTTTGAACATTTGCCTCTCAAGTCCACGTGATGGTTTTGAAATATGATGACGTCATCATACTAGTAATTGTGATTAAAGGTAAAGACTCAAAATTGGACAGGTTTACGTGTTATGTCTATGGGAGGTGATTTTTTTTAGAACCATGCATTCACTTGACAACGTTTAAGCACCTTTACCTCAGCTGATTTTGCTTCATTTCCTCTGAAACTTAAGTATGTTGTAGCTCAGACAATAAGCTGCAGTCATCATGCATTTTATATTTTCAAATCTCCTCATCAGGTCGACAATTTTGTAGTTAAAGACTGAAAATGAGAACGGAATCTGTACGGAACGATTCCCGATTGTTCTTTGCAACTGTATATTGGTCGAATCCACGCGGCCACTTGTGGGAAGTTGAATAGCGCCATCTCAATCAGCAGTGTCACGATAGTATTATCATATATTTAAGTTTCTCATGGGATCTTCAGGATAGCCGTGTGGCGTAATCGCTTAGCGCGCTGGGTGTTAATAACTCCATACCCGGACGGCGAGAAGTTCGACTCCCGCAGGAGTTTTCTCTTTCTTTCTTTTTTTTTTCGGCAGTTCAGCTTTACTCCGATGTCATTTATCGTATTATTTTATCAAGTATACGTAACCCGTGAGCACGGCTGCTCTATTTCCCTTGTTTTGTATTGGAGATTTGGAGATTGGGTTTGCTTCATTAATTTTGTCACACTTAATGTTGTAAATTGCCCCTTGTTACAGTGTCCCGCTTGCCACCTTTCGTTTGCTCGTTCCTTTTCTCTTCATTGGTTCTTGTTATATTGTAACAGGATAGGTAGGAACATGTACGTTTAGATAACTGGCAGGAATGGGAGCTGATATGATTAACTCTAGTCCAGGTGTATGGCGTCTCGCTCATCTCTTTGAAATTCCAGGTTGTTATTGTTTGACCCAATATCGGAGTTGTATACAGGTATTATGTTGCTATAGAGGTATCTTGTGCCACATGAATGGAAGGCATCACTGTTTAGTAGTAGTAATGAACTTTTTCATGTTGTAAATGATATAAAGATATGAATTTCACATCCAATCTTCGGGACAGCCGTGTGGCCTTATAGTCGCTTAGCGCGCTGCATGGTCATTATGCACTACCTTAGGACGAGATGTTCGGGACCAGCAGGACGCTATTATTTTTTTTTTCTCTCTCTTTCTTTGTTTTTCTTTTGGCAGTTCAGCTTCATTCCGATGTCATTACCCCACGACACACAGTCACTCAAGTTCCTTTTTTTTTTGTCGGAGGCTGGAGGTTGGATTTGCTTCATTTATCATACGTAATGTTGTAAATTGCCCTTGGTATACAGTGCCCCGCTTGCCACCTTTCGTTTTCTCTTTCCTTTTCTCTACGTTTGTTCCTGTTATACACTGCACAAGACAGGTCGGAAAATAATTTACATAACTCAACTGGAGCAGGAATGGCAACTGAATAAATCAACTCTAGGCCAGGTGTATGGCGTCTCGCTCGTCTCTTTGAAATTCCAGGTTGTTATTGTTTGACCCAATAACGGAATTGTAGACAGGTTTTATGTTGCTATAGAGGTATTTTGTGCCACATGAGTAGAAGGCATCACTGTTTAGTAGTAGTAATGAACTTTTTCATGTCCCTCCATGTCAATTATAGTGTGTTCAAAGGGGTTGTGTGTCTATCTGCCGAACAAAAGGAAAACCTTATTTTCGTCATTGCTATTTCTCTATACGTAACCGTAGGTGATGAGTGTTGTTGGTATCTGAGCAGTGAATAACACAGCATCAGGCTAAAATCCCCCCTAGTTATACGCGCTAAGCGTTCAATTTGATATATCTTTATTTATGTAGTCAATCCCTGCTAATGGAGTTACAGAATTATGTTATGACACCTTTCACTGAAAGTTTGTAAAGCAAAGTTTATGGACAAGGCAAGCAATTGTACATGAATAATACCAATGATTTCAGAGGGAAATTATGGTATACCTAAATATAAGGGTATCATTGCCTTGGAATTGCTGAGACAATAATTATCTTGGCACGAGGGCTTCCACTTCTGATAACTGATCCCTTTGAAGATGTGTCGGTCACGGGTGATCATCGTGATTCATCTTTCACGTAGAAGCTTCCGTTCCACACTCTTAGTTCGAGAAGACTTACCATCATACTTCAAATTATGATTAAAGGTAAAGACTCAAAATCAGACAAGTTGACGTGTTATGTCTATGGGAGGTGATTTTTTTTAAAACCATGCATTGACTTGACAACGTTTAAGCACCTTTATTTCAGCTGATTTTGCTCCATTTCCTCTGAAACTTAAGTATGTGGTAGCTCAGACAATAAGCTGCAGTAATCATGCATTTTATTTTTTTCAAATCTCCTCATCAGGTTGATAATTTTGCAGCTAAAAACTGAAAATGAGAATGGAATGTGGACCAAACGATTCCTGAATTATCTTTCACATAGTAAGCTTACGTTCCTCACATTTTCTCGTCAAGACGTACATGGCCGAGAGGATAAAGGCGACGTCACAAGAGACGTGAGGTTGCATACGTACGGGTTCGAACCCCATAAGAGCACGAAACAATTAAAATGCTTACATCTTTTGCTTTTTTTCTTTTATGGAGTATTCACCTTCGTCCATGTAGAAATCACGTTTTCATGTAAACGTACACACACACACAGGTACACACACACACACACACACATACAATATCCCTTTGTTTTGTGCTGGAGACCACATTGCTTTGACTGTCAACTTGGACTTGAAATTACAAATGTTAAAGTGAAGATGGCTCTTAAAAGACCGCATGGCCATGTTTGATTTTCTTTTACAATATAAAGACCTATTGGTAAATACTCATTCACATATCCTTTCCAATCAACTTACTTGGACACGCCGACACCACACGAAATTTTCAATTGGTTGCATGACAGAAACAATTCCATCTGAATTATGTAGGACTGTATAAAGAATTGGACTTCACGAATATTTCTCAATATTACTTCAAGTCGCTACATAACATTATTTTCGTTGTCGATCACTGAAAATGAGAATGGAATCTGGTCGAAACGATTCCCGATTTATCTTTGCAACTGTATAATGATCGAATCTACGCGGCCACTCGTGGGAAGTTGAATAGCGCTATCAGTCACTTGACGTATATCGCCAAAAAACTGAATATCAATGTAAATTTGTGTTGTGTATAGCATCCATAGATAGATTTAAGTTTCGCAGAAGATCTTCGGATCTTCCGTGAGGCAGAATCGCTTAGCACGCTGCGTGTTTATAATGCCCGACCGGAAGGAGAGAAGTTAATCGAGTCCCGCAGGACTTTTTCCTTTTATTTCTTTTTTCTTTTTTTTTCTGCAGTTCAGCTTCACTCTGATGTCATGAACACAGCTACTCTATTTCCCTTGTTTTGTATTGGAGTTTGGAGGTTGGGTTTGCTTCTTTAATTTTGTCACACGTTATGTTGTAAATTGCCCCTTGAAACAGTACCCCGCTTGCCACCATTCGTTTTCTCTTTCCTTTTCTCTTCATTTGTTCTTGTTATACTGTAGTAGGATATTTAGGAATGTGTACGTTTACATAACTAACAGGAATGGGAACTGAATTAATTAACTCTAGTCCAGGACAGGTGCATGGCGTCTCGCTTTGTATCTCTTTGGAATTCCAGGTTGTCGGTTATTGTTTGACCAAATAACGGAGTTAAAGACAGGCAGGGAAGGAAGTGACTTGATATTGCTTCATAATGAGGAATTTCGGGCAACACCTTTCCAAGTGTAGTGATTATGACGGGGTTCTCTGTCGTTTATTTTCGTCATGGCTGTTTCACTAGTTTAGCCATAGGTGATATTATGTTGTTGGCATCTGGGAGAATAGAACAGATGAGTACCAAACTGGAATAGCCCTATAAGCAATGTGGTAAGCGTTCAATTTTTTGCATTATCTTTCTTCTTTAAAGTCAATCACTACTGATCGAAATACACAATATAATATGACACGTTCCATTGGTAGTTAAGGAAAAGGGAGTTAATGCACGATGCAATGATAAATGTGCTACCATTGATTTTAGAGACGTCATTGTGGTGTGGTACTGGTGATGGTAAGGGAACCATAGATTGCTTTTAAAGTAATGAGACAATCATTGGACCTTTGCATCAAGACCGTATTCCCATCTAGAATATAATGCATGTTCGTGCGGCGTTTTTTTTTTTTTTTAATCCTGACGTGGACATTTTCTTTTTCTTGTTTTTAATTTAAGAATGTTATATCTAAATTTGTTTCTTTCCCCTAACATGTTTTTTGGTTGAATATAAAGTTGGACGTTCCGTGACCGAGCAGCGATTTAGTTACAGTTTCAATGCATCTTGTTTACCATCTTCTCTGACATTAAATTGATGGTTTTTATATTTGACATTGTCTGTCTATTTGCCTGTTTATGCTCATAAAACACTGCTATAACAACTAATACATTTGCTTCACATGTCACACGCAATGATATGGATTGCAGTTGTGCATGCAGTTTTACTTCCGCCACCTTTCGTTTTTCTCTCCCCTTTTCCCTCACTTTGGTTTTGTTATACTGCAGATGGGAATGATTACAATAACATAACCCAACTTGAAGTAGGAATGAGAACTGAATATAGATTAACTCTAGGCCAGGTGTATATAGCGTCTCGCTCATCTCTTTGAAATTTCAGGTTGTCATTGTTCGATCAACGGAGTTGAAGACAGGCTTTATGTTGCTATAGAGGTATCTCGCGCCACATGAATGGAATGCATACGCTGTTTAGTATTAGTAATGAATTTTTTCATGTCCATCCCTGCCAATAAAAGTGAAGTGTGTTTGACGGGGTTCTGTGTCATTCTGCCTATGAGAAAGCAAAGTTTTATTTTCGCCATGGCTGTTTCTCTATGCGTGGCCGTGGGTGATGGGTGTTGTTGGCATCTGGGCAGAAAAGAACCGAGTATCATGCTATAATACCCCCCCCCCCCCCCCCGTTAGGTTCTAAGCGTTCAATACGGTGATATATCTCTCTTCTTTATTATGTCAATCACTGCTGATGGAATTACAGAATTATGTTATGACACGTTTCACTCAAAGCTTAAAAAACAAAGTTTATGCACGATACAAGTAATGGTGCATGAGTCCTATAGGCCATTGATTTTAGATGAGAAATTATGATATGCCTATAGTAGTGGTGTCATTGATTAGGAATTAATGACACGATTAAGCACTCCTTCCACTTCTAACTGTCCCCTTTGAATGTGTGTCGATCACGTGAGATCGTCATAAATTATCATTCACGTAATAAGCTTACGTTCAAAGTGTACTCTTAGTTGGAGGAGACCTATAGTTACATGGTTAAAGGCGATGTCTCTTTCGCTGGAGCCGTACGTTTGGCCCGTTTTTCTTTTGCCCTTTTCTCTTTAATTGAGGCATCACTTTCGTCCAGGATAAATCACATTCTCATGTAAACAGACTCACTTGCTCAATATCCCTTGTTTTGTATCGGAGGCTTCATTGGTTTTACTGCTGGTAAATCTCACAGGCTTGTACATAGCTGTAAGAGCTCTCTGAAAGAATCATTATGATAGCAAGATTAGAGGGAGTCATAATGGTCAAAGGTCATGTTTTAAAAGGCCACTGTTAAAGCCAAGATGGTTATAAACACTTAATTGTCATGTTTTAGTTGTACGTGTCGAGGATCACTTGGACCCCGTTTACAGTGCGAGGCTCGTCCGCGGCTCGGCCGCGCCGAGCCCACCTTCATTTCGGTGTAAATGCGCAAAAGGCCCAATGCGGGGCCAAAATTGGCCTCGCATTAGGCCACGCTCTGGAGGTGGTCTCGGCCGCGGCCGAGCCGCGGTCGCGCCCGGCCTTTTTCTCAGTGTATTAAACGCAAACTGGGCTAAATGCGCGGCCAATTTTAGTCTGGTTTCCAAACCCTAGCCTGTACTATTTCGCTATTCAGGATATTAACCACTTCAACGTCGAAAACTAGTATAGTTTAAGGTAGTTTTGTCCTGCAAAGGATTTTCTCCTTCGGCAAAGGCCTTTGCCCGAACGGCGACTTTGTCGCCACGGAATTCAGTTGGCAAAGGATCTGAAAACCAGACAATACCAAATTGCGTTTGTTTACAAGTAGAGCGCCACTACGACAAAATATTGAAAGGTTTGAATTAAAAGCGCGGCCGAGCCCGGCAGTGTAAACGGACTAACTTGCGGGGTTCGGCCTCGCAATTGAGGTTGGCCGCGGCCGCGGCAAATGTGATCTGAATAATGTAGGCCTAAAAAAGTTCAACTAAGTATCTCATTATAACTTCAAGGTGCTATATTACATTCTTTTCTTTGTCGATCACGGATGACCGACATCTGATGACCCCCAGCGTATCACCTAACTCGTCTTCAGTGTGACGAGTTTCATATCTCGTTACTCTTGTTTTTGCAGGTCAACCTTCTTTACTGAAGAAAAAAATATGTGATGATGACAAATGAAAGGTATTGTGAGATCATACAGTGACACTCTTGCCGTCTCAAATCGGCGTTTCTAAATGCAACTGAAAACACGGCTGCATATATCTATCACCCGAACATGCCTCAAAAACATTTGGGTTCATAATTTTGCCTACAATTTTTTTTAGATAAATTTACACATCTTTACGCTATTTCAACCCTTTACATACTCGAGCACCTAAGGAAGCTTCACGTGCCACACTCTTTTTATCAACATTCAGTAATCCGTAATCAGTGATGGGGATTTTTTTTTTTTTTTTTTTTTTTTTTAGCAGAACTTATCTAGGAATGTCCAGTGAAAGTATGATTGCCTTGAAATGATTGTAGTGTGGGGTCAAAGGACAAGGTCACTGTATCTTCTCTAAAAAAAAAAAAAAAAAAAAAAAAAAAAAAATCAAGAAATCAAAAAAAGAAAAGAAAAGAAAAGAAAAGAAAAGAGGAAGACATAATTTCCAAACAATTATTTCAGCTATCTAAAGAATGTCTAGTGATGGTGTGAGTTGGTGGAAAGGGTCATGATAAATTTACATAATGAACATGATATCAGTGACAGGTCAAAGGTCATTGTCAAAGGTAACTGTGCAGGCAATTTGGGGTAAAGATGTTATTTTTGAGACATAACTCTAGTATAGAAATGAATCAACATTTTTGTTGAATGAAATGACAGGTCAAGAGTCAAGGTCACCAAAATTTTTTGGTTGAAATGATTTCTGGTCTTAAATTTCAGAAGGTATAGCATTAATGTCACATTATGTAATGGATATATGTAAACTCTGAAAGTACTTACAGGTACATTGTGCAGAGAAGATGAGTTTTAGCAAAATGAGTTTTAGCAAAATGTAAATGAAGGCCCATGTTCTTATGGCAGATAAAATGTGATCTCTCAAAGGGGAAATCCAGTCCAAATATAAGTTAGTTTGATAAGAAAGAGTAAAGTATTACGAGTTCAATGGTACAATTTTGATCGAAAATGGATGAAAAAAAGGAAGTTATGACATTTTGAAATTTTGCTTTTTATTCAGGAAACAGTTCTTGAATGATCAATATGAATATGCAAATGGAAAAGTGAGCATGTCATCCCCTCACAACTTGCCATATAGTTTGTACATGAAATTTTGATATTTCCAGTTTTTCACTCAAATGCAATAATGCCCAGGGCTCAAATCCTCGTATAGATAACTGATCACTAAATATTCTGAAGTTATTCAACCAGGAATAACACCATGTTTACAGACTGCAGTGACAGAGACACTGAATCTTCATTTTTTTTGTACACAATCAATGGAAAATTGTGAGGTTATGACATGGTTAGCTTACTTACTGTATTTGCATATTCATATCCACTGTACAAGAACTCTTTTGCAGAAACTAGCAAAACTCAAAATGTCAAAACTTTCTTATTTTTCATCCAATTTCAGTCAAATTTTTACCATTAAACTCATGAGATTTTACTCCTTTTTATCAGACTAACTTATATTTGGATCGGATTTCCTCTTAACCCGTTGAGGACGGACTGATTTTGCTACAACACGCATCTCCCATAGACAACTGCCCGAGTATACTCGGGACTCGTCCTCAACGGGTTAACCCTAACTTACCTGGGCTATTTAGCAAGCTTGAATTCCTGGGGGGGGGGGGGGGCCATTATGGCCCCCCCTTCAGATCTCGGCCGTTGATCGCGCGATCGCCGCAAAATTTTGCATGAACATAAAGCCGGATGTAATCTACAAGACTGTTAAGTTCAATTTTCAAAAAATTTGCAGTTTTTATTTTAAATTAATTAATTATGCAAATATATGCAAAAAAACTCATTTTCGTCTATAATTGGCTTATAAAAGCTTATGGAATGCTGATTTTTGTTTTAAATTTTCCTAGTGACATTCCGAACATTTGTACGTAAAAAGAAAATCAGTATCAAAATTAATTTCCTATGTTTTCTATTGTTTTATCATTTTTTAATGTATTTCTTTGTTTTTTCGAACTTTTGTTTTTGTTGTTTTTTTCAGCAGAATTTGTCATACACATCTTTAGAAGCATAGCTATACTAAAATACATTTATTTCAGCCATTAAAATTAAAAATATGAATCTTTATATGAATTAATTGAAAAAACACAATTTGTATTGACTTTGTACACAAAATCACGTTTTTGAGCAATTTTGGGGTGGACGAACATTTTTTGAAGGGGCGTGGCTTCGGAACGGTATGCCCGGTCGCGACAAATTTGGTCTCAAAAGTTGCGCGAGACTTGAAAGTAAAAAGTCAGTGAGCGGCGCGGTCAAAAAATTTTGCGCGGCGGAATGGTCGCGGAATTTGTCGAGGGGGGGGCCATTATGGCCCCCCCCCCCCAGGTAAGTTAGGGTTAAAGAACGGTGCTCATTTGACTGTGTGCAACATTGTAAATACTCTATTTAATTTCTATTACTGTAAGAAACATTAACACGGAATAGTAAAAGTTATAATCCTGGGAAAATAGCAGCAATCCACTGAAATGTGACTTGACAGCTGAACTAATGGCTAGCCCGTCAAAGCGTGAACTACTGTGTATGTCGTATATTTCGCTGAGTTTTATTTTTGCGAATTTTGAGAGTCGGGTGCTATTCACAAATTCAACAACATGCAAAAATATTAGCTCTGATCCCGCCATGAACTTGATGAGCAGGCATATACATTACTCCATTCGCTACTGCAATCCAAGATTGTGAATTCAACCACTCGCCAAATTGTTGGGACTTGTGAAAGTACTGGGAAGTCCCAATTTGTGGAAAAACAAGACTTGCTATCTACAATATACGGCGTGTACAGTGTTCCGGGATTTGTGTTGACTGTAATGTATACTTTTCAATGTAGATTTTGAACTGTTGTATATGTTTCTGCTCTTCAGCGCTTTTTTTTTTTTTCATACTAAAAAAAAAAAAAAAAAATCAGGGTGTAAACAGAAGACTGGTACAATGCCAAGCAGGATCCACGAGTCTAGGATGGAAAAAGGGGAAGCTCACGGCGAGAGCTTACGTGTTGATTTTCAGCACAGGACATGCCGTATTGCTGCTTAATACAAACCTCAAACCCTACCCTGGGGTGTGCCGGTGCATGGATCTGCGACAAACAACTCTTCTATCCCGGGATTTCTTAGAATCTTGTCTTGGAATCTCATTATAATTTGTTGCAGCCCAGATTGTAGTCTACTCCATTCAGACCCACATTTTATGCCACATATATGAATAATCATTCTTCTAACTCGCCCATTTTAGGAAGCACATTTTAAGAACAAAACTGAATGAAAATTCGAGTCCACAAATATCATCTAGACTTCTTCAGTGTTCACAAATCAATATTCTAACTTGCTGTTTATTTATTCATTTATGTATTTATTCATTTATGTATTTATTAGTCTTCTTTTTTATACAGAGTGGCTCCATTAATGAGTTGAACACTATTAACTTATATGTGACCCGCTACGACAAAAAATATCCTAAAGTCGCTGACGTCTGAGCCGAAAATATTGAGTTTGATGTCACATCATCAAAATTGGTCAAGACAATCGGATTTCTGTTTTTGGTATAATTCTGTACTCTAATGGTTTATCTATCATCTGCTGAAATTTCGAAGCTAAGTGATCAAAGGAAAGGCAAGAAATCAGCGTTTTTCTGAGCTATGATTTTCCGACTTTCAACGTAACAGAAACGTGTCCGAAGATTTGGATTTACCGCCGCAGCTAGGCTCCGCCCCTAGCAACGAGGGAGTGATCTTATTGGTCAGTGCGTGGCATCCTGATTACTGATTGGTCGTGCGTAGACCGCTGGCGCTAAGCTTGAATGAACATTGCAGAGGTTGCTAGGAGCCTAGCTTCTTTTGTCAAGCGGTGAAAACTGTCTCGCCTCCCCTTGATCTTGATAGCGTCGGAGGGATAACTTTGAAGGCGCTTTTCTCGAAACACTAATTTCTTCAACACTTGACATGCGCTAATAAAAAAAAAATTAAAAAATATCTCTGTAGCACTTTTATGAGTTGTGCTATAAATGAAATTAAAGTAGAAGATCAGGGAATAAAATCATGCAGTTTTCAGAAAATTGTCCTCCCCGAATTTCGGATTCTTTTGTTGTAGTGGGTCACATATATGTGTGTATTGATATTCATCAGCTCACATAGCACAGGCAATTACACTGCCCATGTATGTGATGTTCTTCACAAAACACAAAACAAAGCAAAACCAAACAAAGGAAAGAAAAAATTTAAAGGACAAGTTCACCTTCATTAACATAAGGATTAAGAGAATGCAGCAATATTAGTAGAACACATCAGTGAAAGTTTGAGGAAAATTGGACAATTGATGCAAAAGTTATGAATTTGTAAAATTTTTGTGTTGGAACCACTGGATGAGGAGACTACTATTGCGCGTGATGTCATATGAGTACAACAGTATAAAGAAAATGTAGAGAAAATTCAACATATTTTCACTTTTTTCGCATAATAAAAGAGCACTTGACTTGCCTCTTTCTAAAGGCAATGGGAATAATATTACCCATAACATATATGTCAGTAATGAGTCAAGGGAATGTGTACTTTTTTCAAAAGAGGAAATTTTGTGAAATTCTCTTTATATTTTCCTTATATTGTTGTACGCATGTGACATCATACACTGCAGTAGTCTTCTCATCCAGCGGTGACTAAATAAAAACTTCAAAAATTCATAACTCATGAACGGATTGCCCGATTTTCCTCAAACTGTCAAAGATGTGTTCTACTAATATTGCTGCATTCTCTCAATCCTTATGTTAATGAAGGTGAACTTGTCCTTTAATATTTATTATTCACTGGTCTTTCAAAAACTATTTGATTTACTGAAAATGGGTCACCACTTCGCCATGAGACGTGTACAATAAGCAGCAAAAGAATGTTGGGCAAAACACAACGACATCTAGGGGTATGCTGCATGTTCTGCATTTATTAATCACAGACATTAAATACAAAAATAAATGTTCACTTTGTTACATCTACTCTATTCTACATAATTTGGATAGCATGCCAAAAATATTTTATAGACTTCTGCCATACAATGAGCACACAAGAAAAATACAATACACATGCCTATACATGTACATCTCATGACAAAGTAGAACAATTTGGTATATTACGTACACCAGTAAAACTTCCCCTCAAAGAATGACATCCCTAGCTCGCTGGATGTTTCCGCACTCTCAAAACTAATCCGCGATGTGAAACTCAATCTTGGCTGGACATCCTTTCCGCCAAAGTTTCCCCTTTACCGAGAAAGCACAATGACTTTCGGTTTCACACAAACACGACTTCTGGTAAACTCCCCACCGGCATGAGCTATAAATATATCTGTCTGGCTTTGCTATAGAGAAAAACATAAAAAGTCTCTGGACGTAAAGGCTGTAGTCTTCAAATCATCAGACCCTTCAAATTAGAGGTGACAAAAATTTGAGAAAATCTCCTCACTTTTGAGTTTCTTCTGCAATGAGAGGAGATCTGGGGGGTGTTTCATGAAGGAACTTGTCGGATAAAATATCTGACAAGTCAATTATATCCGACAAGTTTTGAGAAATTCTTTAGTCTGATAGGCTGATTTCTCTGAACTTGTCGGATATAATTGACTTGTCGGACATTGACTTGTGGTCTTCTGTATTATAAATACTGTTCATTTTTTTTTCCCCTTAAACTGTCCCATGACATTTACCAGTTAAATACAGTTTACAGTTAAAACAGTGAGGGACAGACAGGAGACAAATAGAGATAGTGATATATAGATAGATAGATAAGTAGATAAATAGATAGATAGATAGATAAGTAGATAGATAGATAGATAGATAGATAGATACGTAGATAAATAGATAGATAGATAGATAGAGAAGTAGATAGATAGATAGATAGATAGATACATAGATAAATAAATAGATAGACAGATAGATAGATAGATATGTAGATAAATAGATAGATAGATAGATAAGTAGATAGATAGATAGATAGATAGATACGTAGATAAATAGATAGATAGGTAGATATGTAGATAAATAGAGAGATAGATAGGTAGGTAGATTGATAGAGACAGAAGAATAGACAGAGAGAGAGAGAGATAGAAAGGGAGAGATAGATGGAGGGATAGATAGATAAAAATTAATAGAGAGATAGATAAAGAGATAGATAGATACAGACAGACAGGCAGACAGAGAGGTGGAATACTGGAAGAGATAGAGATAAATAGGGAAAGAGATGAAGTAAAAAAGTGTAAGAAAGACAAAGAAAATAAAGACAGACACATAAACAAAAAATCAGAGATGAATTACCTGCAGCTTTCCTCGTCTCAAAGGCATCATCATCCATGAGGAAAACATCATCCAAGTCTACACTCCGTCGCCGTGGTAACCCTGCATTGCAGCAAAGATGGAGGTAAGTTTATAAATTTTTCATCATGTCCAGCATGCATACTGATTACAAATGTGCTAGTCTCTTGTAGAATATAGTTTATTGCTGTCTCAGGTGTTTAATAAAAGAAGCTTTTGAAATAGCTTACATTCTGGGGAGAGAAAAGGGGGAAAAAAACCCACAATCATATTTACCCTCTGTTCCTCCCGTGCTGTTCCGTCTATGCTGTAGTCTTGATATCACAGCTGAATCTCCGGCTAGACTTGGAATGGTGCAAGGTACATGGACAGCTGCACCCTGGTGGTAAGCCACGCCTATCGGTCCAGCGCGATCTGTCAAGTAGCTCGCCGATGATCCGTGCGCGGTAGAGCCGTCGTCCGAACTCATCCTACGCACCAAGAGACGGGAGGCCGTCATGGGATGCAGTCCCTCTGAGTGTCGGTCCTGTTGGAGCCCGTCTGTTCGGTGCCTCAGCTCTATGTGTCCGTTGAGCTGTGGAAAGATGGAAGCTGGGGTTGAGGCGGTGCTATGCTGGTGCATCGGGTAGTCGTACCTGACCCGCTTCGTTGGCGACGCCGGTACGTCATCATCCATGGCCGACTCATGGGCGTCTTGCAGATTCTTCCATCCCAATATGCGCATGTGCTTGTCGTAAATACGCATCTTCGAGGCCCGGCTTGTTGGTGTGAGAGTGATCATGGGCGGGGCATTGTGCCGCCTGATGTGAGTGGACGTCGCTGTCGATGCCGATGTCGTGTTCGGGAGGCGGAGGTCTTCTGCCATATCAGGTGAGCTGTGGCCTGAATCACTACAAGGCGTGCTGGATTTGTCTGTGAAGATGAATACCATCAGATACCAACATGAGTTAATGTGTCAGAGAAAGCTGAGGGCTCTTTGAAACTCCCAATACCTTTGATGTATACTGCATACGGTAAAACATGATATTCGCAGCATTAATTTTCGTGAACTGGAGCCAACAGCCTTTTTCATGGCATGAAATTTTCGCAAATTGTCGCTGGCATTCCGTGCATATGGTGTAGGTGTGCTGAACTTTTGCGTGCATTTTAATCTCGCGAATCTTGGCTCTCGCGAAATTCACGAAATTAAAATGCAAGCGAACATTCCTTATTTTGTTTACAGCATGTCATTGAAATTTGAAATATTAAAACATTAAAACATTGCCTCTCATCACAAATATGCAAGGTTTATTTCTCCTAGGTGGAATTTGTTTCTTGGAAAATGGTGATCCTTATCTTTTCTAGTTATTGTGGATCTCAGATTTAATTTTAGGTGTATGAAATCGTATCCGGGCAATTACCCCCAGAGGGCAATTACCCCCCGGCTAAATACTGGTTAGTGGCAAGGTTAGAGTTAAGATTAGGGTTAGGGTTGGGTTTAGTGTTAGGAGTTTGGGTTATGGTTAGGATTAGTTTCAGGATTAGGATTAGGACTAGGGACAGGGGAAGGGTCCGGGGTAATTGCCCAGGGGGTAATTGCCCTAGACCCGTATGAAATATACTGCTTGCAAATATTTGGCAAACACAGCATCAGATGACATCACTGGAAAATGGCTCATCTTTCACACAAAGTGTCCTCCCAGAGTTTAGACTCATTCAAGCTCCTGATTTGAAAACACACTATTTTGGTTTCATCATGTTGCTGCACTCAACCTTTAGAATAGGAATATATCATATCAACCTCACATACTAATTTCATTTTGTATTTGTGAATAACACCTTCAGTGCAAAAACATTCAAGCTTCAATTTCAGGTTGTCAATGTAGCCACCGTAAGACCGGAAGATACGAATCATTCCTACATTGATGCCAATTAAACCTGATAGCTTATCAGTTAGATAACTATGACATATAAAGTTCAGATCTTTGGTGATTAACCCTCTGTTTGCAGTGAGTGCAAATAGGTACAGAAAATCCCGTAACCGCCTAGTAAACACTTTTCAAAGACACTGACAAGGAGAAGGTTAATAGAAAGGCCTCCCCTGGCATGGAAAGGGTTAACAGCAAGTGGAGTGAAGGTTAAAGGTGAATGACCTGGGGCAGAGAGGTCTATTGGGAGTCGAGGGCTTGAGCTGGTTGATGTCTGAGCAGTGTTGCCATGGTACATGCCTTCCAATCGTAGCTGGTCTGTGGGCAAAAAGAGAATCAGGGTGAATAATCTACCAAGTTTTCATAACCCATACACAAAAAATAATGGGGGTGGAGGAAGAATATAAAAATTGAAATCATAGTTTGTAGCAAAAAATGCTGCCCTCGTGTGCAAAAGCATCACTCTCTTTTAATATGACAGGACACACGGTGTATATCACATGCTTTTAACCCATTGAGGACGGACTAATTTTGGTACAACACGCATTTCCAACAGACACCTGCCCAAGTATTCTCGGGACATGAATTGATATCTGTCTCATATTATGAGCATTATGTTGGAAAGCTTGTATTAAAGGGAGACATGGTCAATCACGATTTACATATGCAAAACTAATTTAAGGCAAGTCACGAGCTCACTCTTTACATTATCCATCATGATGAAGTGGTACATACAAATGTAATTACCTCATGATATGCAAATTACATACTTGTATGCACGGCATGTTGGTGGGGTTGTCTTGCAGAGTACAGCTACAATTGTATTTATAGTGTCTTCTCCATCCAAATCATCAGAAAACAGAGATGTCTCCTTTGTAATAATAATCATTAAAAAATATATGAAAGGCTCCCTCACCTGTCCTGCTACCTTTACTTCCGTCGTAGTATGGCTGGTTGTCTGGAGAGGACCTCTGTCTGCCTTGGTCCCTCTCACCACTGGAGTGATAAAATCTGCACTCTATGACAATGTGTGAGAAAGAGTCATTTCATTTCATTTCATTCCATTTCCATTTTCAATGTCATTTTTCACGTAAGCACTTGCTTCAGCCTCCCTCTCGCCACTGGAGTGATAAAATCTGCACTATATGACAATGTGTGAGAAAGAGTCATTTCATTTCTTCATTTCATTTCATTTTATTTCATTTCATTTCGCTTCATTTCATTTCATTTTGCTTCATTTCATTTTGCTTTATTTCATGTCATTTCGCTTCATTTCATTTCATTTCATTTCATTTCGCTTCATTTCATTACATTTCATTTCATTTCGCTTCATTTCGCTTCATTTCATTTCATTTCATTTCATTCCATTTGCATTTGCATTTGCATTTCCACTTCCACACAAGCACTTGCCTCAACCAAAGGCTGCTTTGCCACAAGTCTGTACATATGTTCATTTCTTTTTAATACAATAAACTTTGATATACAGCAACAATACAAACACCAATCAAAAATGAAAATGAAACCCAATGGAAGGGGGTACTCATGATGTTTGTTAGCAATGCATCATGTGGCTCAAACATTCTAAAAAGAAGTGGCAAGTGAAGTGTTCTTTTTTGCATCAGCACTTTGAGATGACTACCATTGTGCTGAACAAAATTCAGTTGGGCTTTAATAGCTCCTCAGAATTAATTTTTCTTCAGATCAGTTCTCTTTTTGTCTAGCTCCTTTTGATTGTTAGAAGTTCTTTCTATTTCAGAGATTTTATTCATTTTTTAATGATATCTCCCCTGAGTTGTACTGTGTTGATTTCTCTATGGGGTTCAACCTCCAAGTATACCATACATGAGTTCAACTCTTTTGACTTTTGAGTTCAGCAATTTAGAATTTTCATACCCTAATATTTCACCCTTTACAGTTTTGCCCACAGTTAAAAGGCCACTGAATGCATTGTGTAAACAAAACTTTTCTCACTTGTATATTTTACTTTCGCAAATCTTGGCTCTCGCAAAATTCACAGATGTTTCATGCAGGCAAAATATTTCTGGTTTTACAGTACGCAAAGAAAATTCAGTTTACCTTTGCGAAATAGTTTCTGGAAGAGTTCATAGAGGATATCTCCACACTCAGGGGCCCGGTCCCTGAAAGCCTGCATCGGCATCAGACAGAGAGCTTTCCCGTTCATGCTGAACTTGTCGGCATTGACATTATCCAGGGAAAATTCTTCCTGACACCATTTCAGCCATGCGTGGACCTCTTCTCTGGACCACTTCACTGGGTCCTGGTCTAGTAGAAGAGATGGGAGATTCCAGACAAAATGATAACAAGTTTTCTTCAGGGCAACATGGTGCCATTGTTCCTCTTAAAAGTTCTGTGGCAGTGTGTATTAAGTATGTATGTACTATCATGGTGATATATGGATCATAATCAATTGATTAGCTGAGAGTTATCATGTGACCAGTCTCTTATTTTGCTTTAAGGACCAACTTCATTTTTCAGTGGGTAGCATACTACTGAGCAATACATCTGCTCATCTGCACTCAGATCACTGCCTGTGTCTTAACAGTGCATTGCTGTGTGGGCAATTTAGTTTGCTTGCAGCTAGGGCTGGCCTCAGAATCTTATCATGGTTTCTGTGGAATTTAAATTATGTCACCTTTTTGTAAAACAACAAGGAAAAGTAGAAATTACGCGGTGCGTAAAATATGTCCCCGCCGGAAGTAGCATTTAGTAGCAAAATGTACAATATCGGTAAAAAATCAAGGTCAAAGGTCAAAGAAGTCAAAGGTCAAAATTCTGTGTAGAAGTTTTGAAGCCCTCACCTAGTGCCATCACAAAAAGCAAACGGAATCAAAATCGGGTTAGAAATGGCGAAGGAGTAGCATTTTGTAGCCAATGTACAATATAGGTCAAAAAACAAGGTCAAAGGTCAAAGAAGTCAAAGGTCAAAATTCTGTGTAGAAGTTTTGAAGCCCTCACCTAGTGCCATCACATAAAGCAAACGGAATCAAAATCGGGTTAGAAATGGCGAAGGAGTAGCATTTTGTAGCAAAATGTACAATATAGGTCAAAAAATCAAGGTCAAAGGTCAAAGAAGTCAAAGGTCAAAATTCTGTGTAGAAGTTTTGAAGCCCTCACCTAGTGCCATCACATAAAGCAAACGGAATCGAAATCGGGTTAGAAATGGCGAAGGAGTAGCATTTTGTAGCCAATGTACAATATAGGTAAAAAATCAAGGTCAAAGGTCAAAGAAGTCAAAGGTCAAAATTCTGTGTAGAAGTTTTGAAGCCCTCACCTAGTGCCATCACATAAAGCAAACGGAATTGAAATCGGGTTAGAAATGGCGAAGTAGTAGCATTTTGTAGCAAAATGTACAATATAGGTCAAAAAATCAAGGTCAAAGGTCAAAGAAGTCAAAGGTCAAAATTCTGCGCAGAAGTTTTGAAGCCCTCACCTAGTGCCATCACATAAAGCAAACGGAATCGAAATCGGGTTAGAAATGGCGAAGGAGTAGCATTTTGTAGCAAAATGTACAATACAGGTCAAAAATCAAGGTCAAAGGTCAAAGAAGTCAAAGGTCAAAATTCTGTGTAGAAGTTTTGAAGCCCTCACCTAGTGCCATCATATAAAGCAAACGGAATCGAAATCGGGTTAGAAATGGCGAAGGAGTAGCATTTTGTAGCAAAATGTACAATATAGGTCAAAGGTCAAGGTCAAAGGTCACGACTGAAATTCTGTGTAGAAGTTTCAAAGCTCCCATGTAGTGCTATCATATAAAGCAAACAGAATCAAAATTGGCTCATAAATGACAGAGAAGTAGCAAATTGAAGATTTTGATCACACACGGACGCACACACGGACGGACACACGGACGGACGGACGGACGGACACACGGACGGACACACACGTACGGAGCCCGTTTCATAGTCCCCTGCTCGAACTCGTTCGGCGGGGACAAATATTAAATGCCCATTAGTTGGTCAGCCATTAGTAAATCTTTTATCCACCCTCCATACATTTTCAACCATCCAAAACACAGATGGCAAACCTAACAGTTCATAGGTTGCTATCAGGTGGATAATTTCTACAGATTTTACACATATGATCTGCGTAATACATGTTTATTATTCTTTATCCAAAAAGTTTGCCATGAGACACTAAAACATGAATGAGTGTTATTACGTACATGATGACTGCTACCTGAACTTGCAGCAAATCTTCAATCCTACAAAAACGTAATCCATACAAATACTTTATATAAAGAAATGAGCCAGGCAACTCTGACACAATGCCTTGAAGAAGAAAATGAGGGTTTCTATTTTCTTCTTTCTAGGGGATGTGGATTTTGATGTTCAAATATGGAAGATTTGAAGCTACTGTAGAAGTTATATCCTAGTGAAAATATGTAAGCACTTAAGTATCAATACCAGTATCAATACCTACAGTATTCAGGAAGCAAGCAAGCATAAAAAAGGACCAAAAATGCTGATCAATATCCTTTCAGATGAGAAGTACAAACAACAAAAGGTGAGTTGAAATACATACTGGGCAAACAAAGGTAGTATTAAATTTGATCATGATGCTAAAAAGTGTTGCCCTTGGAATGAAATGCAGTGTGCGGGAATCAGCATAATATGCTTTTAAAGGGTGTGTACAGTTCTGGTCCAGGTGAAGATCAATTAGCTTTTAACGTTTTGCGAGATATTCAAAAACCACTCTATGAAATGTCAAAGAGCATGCAGTTCTAAAGGGTATCAAAAGTTTATTCGATGAAAATCGGTTTTGAAATGGCTGAGATATCCAAAAACAAGGTGAAACAAAGAGATCCTAATAAAGTTGTGGCATGTCGCCTTTTATTATTATCACTTTTTTGGATATCTCAGCCATTTGAAAACCAATTTTTATCAAATAAACGTTCAATCCTTCTTAGAATTACATGCTCTTTCATATTTCATAAGAGGCTTTTCATTATCTCACTTAGGAATGTTCAAAACATGAATCCCCACCTCAACCAGTACTGTACAGTCCCTTTAAGAAAGGGCGGGAGTGGGTTGAACATGTTACACAGTCCCTTTAAGAAAGGGTGGGAGTGGGTTGAACATGTTACATACTGTACTGTATGTACCGGTACACAAGCAGAAGGCTATGACTGAACTTTGAACTAGGTACTCATTTGGACTGCCATTCTACATATATCTGAATTTAGCTGATACTCGCAAACAAGCATCTACACAATGCCAATATTGACTATCCTTCTTGTCATACCAAGAAATGGGATCATTGTTCTTCCTATGCCCCCCCCCCCCCCCAAGGAAAAACGCAGTATCTAACATTTTTGGCGATTTTCACTTTTTTGCATAAATATAGTCAGTGGGCAATCCTTCTTCATATGACATATTCAGATTTTTGAAAAAATGTTTAGAAAGCCACTTTTCCGTAACTGCCAAACGCAGTATCTACACTTAACTTGCACTTTCCCCAAGGAAAAACGCAGTATCTACATGATGAATATTTCCCCAAGGAAAAACGCAGTATCTACAAAGCTAGTCTTAATTACCAGACACTGTTATTTATATATGTGAATACTTTGCCGATTGTTCTGTATTTTGAACGTAAATTGCTTTCTTTAGACATACTTGCTCAATAATAAGACATAATGTTCAAAATATCTAACCGAAACAATACTGATTAGTAAATATTTTGATGAGATCGTGATCCTAATATAAAACACAGTGTGTGATTAAGACTAACCGAGTGCACATTAAACAATACAACACAACACTGACAGCTTGCAGCTAGCTGCACTGATGCTGTGCAGCATCATGCAGTCAGCACAGGGCCCAGCTAGTCAGCATACAGTGGGAGTGTGTACTTGGAATAAAACAAAATGTTGTCGTGGGGAAAATTACTCGTGAGCCTAGCCCTCAAGAAAAATTTATCTGCAGATAATGAGTAAGTTATTCAAAACTATTTCAATATTGAAAGAATAAAGCTGATTGTTTGTCACACGAAGCGAAGTAAACACATACAAATGCATGTTTGTCACACGAAGCGAGGTAAACACAAATGCATACATTTGTGTTTAGGCCCTACTTCGCTTCGTGTGATAAACGATCAGCTTTATTCTTTCATATTCTACCTCAATGATTAACATTATCCGTAGGTCCTACTATTTCAATATTAACTTGTTGTGAAGTAACTTTGTTATGCCTAGACCCTTGTCAAAATTCCTCAGGCTCCGAATCCGAAAGTTTCGTCGAAAGGCAATAGGCCTAGATCTAGGCCTAGACTATTTGTGTTGTATCGGATAAACGTCAGGTTATGTAACATGTTACACCCTCCCTTAGATCTCAGTCTAGATTGTAGACTTGTCTAGACAGTAACGTTTTAGTCTTGCGTCTCTTTTCTAATGTTAGACTTAACGTTAATCAGAACTTTCAGGGTCCGTATTCCGAAAGTCTAAAGAAAAATCTAGTGTTGGACTTGAATAGGCCTAGGCCTTCTCTAGGGCAGGCCTGTAGTAAGAAGTCTAAAACTTAACCACTTTTTAGAATCCTAAGTCTAGTGAAGTGTCAATGTTCAATTATCTACTCCATACCATACTGTCTTAAAATTACATAGTTGACAATAGATAAGGGTCCATGTGAAAAATAGGTACCCACGGTAAATGGACAAAATAGAGACAGTTAAGAATAAGTTGTATTTTAATTCTTATCGGATCTAGACAGTGTCTAGACCCTAGTGAGACTGGGTTGCGTAAAATGCATGCATGATCCCAGAATGATGCTGCATGCTACATAACTTACAAGTAAAAAAAAGTTAGGCCTGCATTACAAATTTACATGACGTTAAACTTAGGTTCAATCCAGAAGGAATAGGCCTAGAGAGCGGATGTCACTTCATTCTAGACCGGTTCTAGATGTATTTTTTTTTCTAATCAAAGAGTCCTGGCTCGTGTAGGGCTTAAACCTTCTGCAGTTCTAACGTTAGGCTATTTTTGTTTTTTCTGTGAGCATCGTGCGTGTATAGCCTGAGGTGGTAGACTCGTGTAGCCTGCTACGTAGCCAGCCCAGAATAAACGATATAAAAACTAGACCTAGTCTAGGTCGATCTAGGTCCAGACATCCGATTTAGATTTATTTTGGTCTAGACAGACTGTAACCTAGACTGTACAGATCTAGATCTAGTATTCTAGATGCTAGTTAGCGGCTAGGCCATGTAGCATCACATTACAGCCCTGGCAAGCTTCATATTAAACACGTATCGACGTAACGCTAGGCCTACAGCAAGATCGGTCTGGGATACACTTTTAAGCAAACGTTCCAAGAACGATCTGTTATTTAACAATCTTATGAAGCCTGCTCTGTAATCAGGGCATAAATGGGGGGGGGGGGGGTGGAGGATGCATCCCCCAGGGCCAGAGAATACTTGAACAATGATGTATACATGCATACATAATTATGGCAGAAGATTAATCCTAGTCATTCCGCTGTAGATACTGCGTTTTTCCTTGGGGAAATTCGTTCCATTGTAGATACTGCGTTTTTCCTTGGGGAAATCAGTCAATTGCGTGGGGTTTCCCCAAAGTATCTACATTTTCATCAATAACTGAAAAACAAAACAAAAACACAAAATGATATTTTCCAGGAAAATTGGTAGCTAGATAGACTAAAATTCCACAATGAAGGAATTTTTCAAAAGAGTATATTTTCCAGGGGCTTTGGCAAAAATATAAAATGGTGAATATCTCGGTTGTTTAGAAATGGAGCTGGATGTAGATACTGCGTTTTTCCTTGGGGGGGCAGTATAGATGAGTAGCATAGATTGATTTGATTTAAGAAAGAAGAAGAAGAAGAAGTTCACTGGCATCTCGCTACATGTCCTTGGGTTCACCTGTTTCAAGAAAGACTATAATCTATTAAAAATGTCAGAAGATAGGATTGTATGTAAGAAGCTCATCTTTACTGTTTGGACAAAGTGTCTAATCTTAGTCAAGAGGGGGTAGGGACTGGTGTTTGGGTGATCAATTTAACCCTAGCCTTTAGATTTTTTTTTTTTTAAACTACCCATAGACATGACAGGTCTGCCCTATTAAAGAGGAAAATGATACCCAACATGGCATGCGGTTTGAGTAAAAATGCAGCAATATAATTTTTATAGCACAACAAATTACTATAAGTTTGTAGAAAATGCCATTGTCCTACATCAACACTGCACACTGGCACTGGTCCGACGGTCCCTGACCAAAGATCACTGTCAGACCAGTAACTTTTTCAGAAATGGGCCAGTAAAAAAAAAAATGGAAAAACTGGGAACCTACTGGTCTGATAGACAGGACAGACCAGTAGAAAAAGTGGGTTAGTGTGCAGCACTGCCTACAGTAATGTTACAAACTGTTGTCTTCTCATCCAATGCTGGCAGCACAGAAACTCTAAAAAAATCAACACTTTATAAGAACAGATTTTCTAACTTTCCTCAACCTTCGCTATGTGTTCTACTATACATTCAATCTACATATGTGACCGTGCACCTCAAAACGAACATAAAGTCGCACACACTGATTTTGCGTGAGGACTGAAAATAAGTGAAATGGGTCAACCTAGCCGAACTTGACTTTTTCATATTTTCTGAAAGAGCGGGTCTTCTTTTACATTATGCTAAAATTTGGTATCATAAAACGGGCAGGAAAGTGTGCTTTTTTAGCAGTTTATCTCGAGCATTTTTGGTAGAATAGTGTGATTATGTGTGTCTTTAGAATCCCTTTTTCATTTCTGAAAAACCTTGTCCACACTCTTCACTTTCAATTCTAATAACTTTTGAAAGGACAGTGCTACTGTTTTGAAAGTTGGCATTAATTATGGACAGAATGTGTTAATGAGGCATGCTTAATTTCAGTTTAATCTGATAATCCCTTCATTGTCGTTACTCTGGTGGTTTACTTCCTGTTTTTTGTCCCATTCATGGCACAGCCAGCACGGTTTTGTAAAGATTAAGCGCTTGAATAGACACTGTACTTCAGAGCCTCTTTTCTCAGTTCACACTTTTCCTGAGTTTGTGCTTTCTTTCCAAGATTTAGATTGTTAGGAGAGTCCATTTGATTTGAGTTATACATCATTTTAAAGCTTAAAGTCTGCTCTTTCAGAATATGTTCTTAACTAAAAATTCATGTCTGGCGACTTTTTGTTTGTTTTGAGGTGCACAGTCACATATTATTGTAGGTTCCTATATTTGGGTACTATTCCTCTTCAAGCTGCATCATCAAAGAATGTTTTGTAAATACACAGAATAAATTTGTAAGGACCAAACAAGACTCTTTGACATTATGTGACCATAAAGATCAAAGGTCATAAAAGGAAACAAACAAATAAACAAATAAATGAGCATACAAACTAGTGTAAAACATTCAGTTTTGCAAATAAATCCATTTGTATCAAATCAAAATGAGCTGTCATATGAAAAAGACCTTTATCTACTTCTCTGAAATTCACTGTAACATTATGCTTGCATAGCAACTATTGATGTAAAATGGACCTAATCATGCAAATTCATAAACAATGACACACCAGGGAAAGCAATCCTAGAAAACACATTAAAATCATGCCACAATCGCTTTCTCAGCCTTCATCAGGCCTTTTATTTTACTTTAATATCTTTGATCAAAAAAAAAAATGGTAATATTAAAGCAAAAGCATTTTGTGATAGATTGAAAGGTGTACAATTTCTACATTGTAAATCTTTCATTGAAAATGCATTGTCATTGTCTCACATTATCTGTTATCAAATATATTCAGAATAGATGAAAGTGAAACATACTGTGGGTACAAAGAAATGCGCGTCAATAGAGTAGAGTTTAGCAAACCTCTCATTCTTGACGGAATGTGGTCTGCTGAAATATTCTTGGAAGTTTGTTGGCATAATTTTTGGAGGGTGTCTGCCCAACCAAGATACAGAAAGTGACAAAGAATGAATAAAGTGAATATATTTGGAAATGCTTCTTGTCATCACATATCATTTTATGTTAGCATGTATTTCTCCTTAAAAATCTTGTGCTGGGATAGGACTTACTGGTAGGCATTGGAGAGCTGGTTGGGAAAACCATCGTGCTAAGACCGCTTGAGTCCGAAGGAGACTGGTACTCCTTACTCCGCCTCGCCCCGTCCCATTCGCCCGCCGGTCTGTGGAAGCCAGCGGCAGTCGGAGGGGACGGAGACTGGTGGATCTGCCGGAGAGGGCTGGTATCCATGGACGGCCAGAAGATGACCGGTGGTGGCCAGCGAGAACGATCGACGACAGTGGCTGAGGCGGCAGCGGCTGTGACGGCAGAGCGAGGGCGCTTCTTCCTGCCCAGCGAGTGCGGGGAAGACTTCACAAACGTTGAGATGGGTGGTTTACCGGTTTACCTGCGCATCACAGCATCTTGGAAAGCTTGATAAGCCCTGCTGAGACCCTGCATGATGTAACACAAAAATACAAGCACTGATGTTACTGGTCCATCAATCAGTTGTTGTTGTTGTTGTTGCTGCTGCTGCTGCTCCTGTTGTAAATCTACATGTACTTTGCATTTCAAGAAACATGAAGACAACCATTGTTCCACAAGTAACTGTGACATCCAAGTGAACAGCTTGCAGATCTGTGATGAATATTAGATGTATAAGTTTGCAGAATGCTTCTGAACCAGATTTAAGCAAACGCCACACTGACATGAAAATCTCCTGATTGAGAAGCTTTAATATAGATTGCCAGACTGTTGTTTGTTTGTTGTTTTCTTCACTGGAATTCAAAAGTATAAGAGTAGGCATAACATGGTATAAGCCAAAAAAAAAAGAAAAAAAAGAGAGGACTTTTTTGAACAAACTATCTAGGTAACAAAGGGTGACATAAAAAGTACAAAACATGTATGTAATCATTGAAACATTGATTTACGATAACTGTATGGAAAATAATGAAGATCATATATTATATGTAGAGGATTCAAAAACATCGACCACAAAAAGAAGCTACAGTGTCATGATTAACACATTAAAATGATACACAAGAAACTACAGGCCATCTCTTAGCATTGCAGGGTACAGTTTGATGTGCAAATGAACCAAGGATGACAACAATAGTGGCAAAGAAAGGAAAAAAAAAAAGAAGAAAGAATCATGACTAAACACATTAGCCACTAATCAAACACGGAGACATTAGCTCTATCCTAATCTTTGGCACATCAAATATTGAACAAATTGATCAGTTACCACGACTCGTCCCTCTATCCACCAGAGGAAATGCAACAAAAAGTTCTGACTGCAGCTTTCAAGATATACTTGTAGAGTGAAGAAAAGTGGCATGTAGATATTCCGTGCTCTGATTATGATCTCAGAGGAGGACTGCCTGTCCGTTTCCTTAAATGTGATTATATGGCAGTTTTTCTTCCTCAAGCTCTCTGGCGGACGAGACACGCTGGTGAATTTCACCCATGAGCTTGTCTTTTCCTGGAAAGACTCGCATGTTAAATATGTGGTAACGTGCTATAAATAGCATGGCCTGATATTATATCCCCATCCATTAAAACTACAACTTCCAAGTAACGGGCTTCAAAAGTAATATTGCTAGTCTGTGCACAAGCAACCTTTAAGAGATCAAAAGAAAATGTAAATAATGCATGCTGCCTGGTATTTAAAGCAAAACAAGTCACAACCATCGAAAGGAAAGACTTTCACATCTGTTCCTTCACAGACGCTCAATCTTCTCAGCAAAAGAAATTGGTGCACCAAACGTCTGCCTGGTATTCCTTCGGGGGCTGCAGAACAGGGTCTGAAGTGAGAGACTAGACGATATGAGTTCTTTCCTAGTAACTTCACGCCCCCCACAGCAGCAGAGGGTGCCTGGTAAAGTTCACGACACTCTTCACCAATAGTGCGTGTGTTTGTGTGTGCAATGCCAGACAACTGCTGCATAGTGATACTGGCAATTCATCAACCGGTGGTGTGCAGTCGAGACGGCATTCATCAAATTGTATGGAGTATAACTGAGTTCCCTGCCATCTTCCACAGATAATCTCCAAATCGCACCAGCATTTTGCCATTACAAAAAAAGGAGAAAAAAAAATCCAGTCAAATGAGACGTGATATATCCAATGCATATCTTGTAATTTATATTCAATAATTTGCCTTTAACAATCACTGTTCATGCACCATAAAGCATGGGTTTAACCTGCACTTCGCAGAAATGTGATTCGTGACTCACAAGATTCTTAGTCTATGAGGCAGTTCAGTCACCAAAACTTGCCGTTTTGCTTGGACTTTTTTTGTCTTGAAGCTTTACTTGCACAGAGAGAAAAAAAAAAGATTTTTTTTTTTTCTCTATTAATTGCAGTTCAGTCACCGAAACATGTCGTTTTGCTTGGACTTTTTTGTCTGGAAGCATTACTTGCATGGAGGAAAAAAAAAGATTTTTTTTTCCTATTAATTGCACCAATACCTCAACTCTTTCATGTACAGGACATATTGGCATACATCTAAATGACACTTTGATACCTATCTCCCCTCTTATTCTACAGACTGTATCTGAGGATATACAGTAGGTATATAAGAGAGAGAGAGAGAGAGGGATTTATAGTCACAAGTGTGTGTGTGTGTGTGTGTACAACTGTATGTTTGTGCATAAACAAGTATTAAAACATGTACATAAAATGTATAGATTGTCTCTGTTTGCATGTCTGCACACACACACACACACACACACACACAATGTACATGCTTTTCGTGAGATATACATGTACCACGTTTATACAGTACATGTATGTATGTGTTGATATATATTTTAGTCAAACCTCTCTATAGGGGCCACCCAAGGGAGATGAAAAAGTGGCCATTATAGACAGGTGGCCACTAAGGCAGTTTGACTGTATACATGCATTTTGCTTATCCTACAAGGGAGAAAATTTTCATAGGACGTAACCCACTTATTCAAGGCATTATCAAAGGTCAAACACGACCAAAAAAGAAAAAAGAACAAATGAGACTAACTAACTGCAGTGTATTTAAAGGGACATTCCAGACGATTTTCATAATTTCACATCATGTAGCACATAAACGAACAACTCTATGTATAGATTTGTGGAATTTATTGGATGTCTTGAGCAGAGAAACAATACTTTGAAAAAACTTAAACAAATGACACTGAACAAGGATGATGACATAGGAGGTTCACATATTTCAGAAATGTAGCAGTGTAATTCCATTACAATAGCATTTACTTGCGAGTTCACCTGTGTATAATCTATGCATGCCTTCTTCTTTTGTTCTGCTTCCTTGAGCCCCAACTCATGCATTCTTATGGTGACTCTGCCATGTCATCATCCTTGTTTATTGCAATTTGTTCTAAATTTAGAAAATATTCTTACTCTTTATCCCAATTCTCACAAATTCTGAAACTCTGTCCTCAGTATAACTAATTTATAGTTGTTCGAATGTAAAAATCTTAAAATCATCCGGAGGTCTCCTTTAAAGGACAAGTCCACCTTCATATACATGTGGATTGAGTGAATGCAACAATATTAGTAGAACAGATCAGTGAAAGTTAGGGGAAAATCTGACAATCCATTCAGAAGTTACGAATCTTTAAAGCACCTGTGCAATCACTGCTGAATGAGGAGACTAATACAGTGTATGATGTCACATGCCTACAACGGTATAAGGAAAATAACAAGAGAATTTCACAAAACTTTGTTTTTTTAATAAAGTTCACATTTCTTCGACTCGTTACTGACATATGTTAAGGGAAATATTATTCCCCTTGCCTTCTGAAAGAGAGAAGTCGAGTATTCTTTTGTTATGCGAGAAAAGTGAAAATATGTTGAATTTTCTTCATACTTTCTTTATATCGTTGTACTCATGTGACATCACAGGCTATAGTAGTCTTCTCATCCAGCCGTGACTGGGCAGAAACTTCAAAAATTCATAACTTTTGAACGGATTGTCAGATTTTCCTCAAACTCTCACTGGTGTGCTCTACTATTATTGCTGCATTCACTCAACCCACATGTCTATGAAGGTGAACTTGTCCTTTAAACGCTTGGTTGCTTAGCCCAACAATAGATATTCCTCTTTTGGACGACTGCCCTCCAAAAGCAGCCAGCGAGAAATGATAGCATTGTATTGCAAAGCAGTTTTCTCAGAATTCCACGCCCCTTAAAGCACGCGATATATCATGAAGAACTTTGCATTAAACATTCTTTTCATTGTAGTGTTTGCATTGTAGCTGTTATCTTGTCTTTTTTTTATAGACATTACTCTGTTTGTTTGATACCTTTCGGTATTTCATCGGCTAAACAATGATATTTTTAATTTGACGCACTTTGGACCCTGAGGGATATTTACTGGTATGATAGATCACTCAGATATCATGTTTCATATGACCTGAACCATGTTTTGTTCTCAAATTTGTATGTTTTTATGGGGTCAATTCTAATATCAATTTCAAATCCCATCTTAATTTTTTATATAAAAAAAATTACTTCTACTGCAAAATATAGTGGTAATATTTTCTCTTGTCACTTTCAGGGCAGTCACACCACTAAACGCTAACATAATCTGAGAGTTCAGTTTCCCTGACTTGTCACTCTTTAATTAAAAGAGTTCCCACCAGTAAAACAGATGGGGTCATTCCACGAGACTGACACCAAAGAATCATACATTGTACAGCCAAAGCATTCGACATTGAAAAAAAGGTCCAGAGTTATGTAGTCCACGAGTCATACGGCCCATCAGTTCGACACTAGGCAAATATGGTCCATGGGTTCGACACTAGGACAGGTAAAATCAGCTATAGAGTTCGACATTACAACAAAGGGCTTAGTGTTTCTGTCTCATGGGCCCTGTTTGCTATCCAGTAAGCATTGAACTCATGGGCTGTCCATCTCATCGGTGTCCGTTTCATGACGTGCACCCAAACAAACAAGCAAACACAAACACACACACACTATGAGAATTAAACAGTGATCAGAACTTTAAAACCATGTCCTCCAGTCTTCTTGGAAACAAAAGCAGGAACCTAGATACTCACATCCTTTCTCACAATCCACGGCAGTAATAGAAACAGGAAATGAAACAAAGCATTCGTGCAGATGCAATATTGTATCTCCAAACGCTGTATCTCAAATCTACGATGTACTTGTATGCCCGACATCTTAAGCAATCTCCCAGCTGTCATGTGTGTATGTGTGTGTGTGTATGTGTTTTCTAAAGTTCAGCATACATCATCCTTGAGAATTTCTTGCTTGTTACATGAAGCTACGTGTAGAAAGATTTTTTTGATGAACTAATGAACTTTTGGAATAAGAAATATACACATATTTTTTTTTTTTTTCATTTTCAGATCAATGTACCTTTTTTCATTTGGGGATTAACAGACTTTGGGGAATAACAAACCTTTTTTTTTTTTCATTTTCAGATTTCATATATGGACCTTTGGAATAACACAGTGTAACCTTTAATGCCACTGTAATTTGAATGTGAATGCACTTCACGTGATGTTCTGTGGTTTGGAATGTTTCACTCATTTACTTCATAAACTCCAAGAAGGAGGACACGGAATCAATGTAACTGTAAGGAGATACCACTTATAGCGGATATTTGCATTACCGGTATTTGGGGAAATATCCCCATAGCAAGTATTCAGTTTCTCTTTCGCAATTACATTATTTAAAAGGAAAAGAGATAGCTGTGGTAAAGCAATAACGTTTCAAAAGATATTAGCATTAGCAATTATCTAAATATTGTGCTACCAAATAATGATATTAAAAAAAAATAAAAAAAAAAAAATCCCCGGTATTCTGGAACTTGAGGAGTTGGGGAAGCATGGTAACACAAATCTGTATACAAACACTCTGCTGGTTATATTTGGTAGGAGGTAATCTTTGTGGTAAAGTCTGGCTGCAAAAATGTATACATGTGGGACTAGCAGGCATGATAATTTCTTCTTTCTTTGCTTTGGACTATTATCAATCATCTTTATTCTCAACTGTAAGGTAAATAAAGATGTGTAGTAATCTCAAGAGATATAAAAGTAATATAAATGATTACTTGTCACCTAAAAGTATGAACCCTTGCCAAAACCATTTTTAATAGCACGTGGGTAAAATATATTTTCATAGTGCCCTGAACCATGGACCTACAACAGGGAACACACGCTGTGAGTAAGTTACAGTGAGCACATATTTCTCATTTCACATACTTGCTGCAAGTACGCCGCTACAGTAACTTGCCAACTTAGATGCGCAGTGTCTACTCCTAAAGTAATGCACTATCTTCTCCAGGCCCAGGGCTGCTATCTTTCCATGTCTCTCACAAGAGGGTGACGGTCTACGGCATAGTCTCTAAATCTAGACCCTAAAACACAACTTTTAGTCTGACACCTCAGAATCACCTGCTCTACAAATAATCTGCTCTTTACGCCAATGTTTCTCATCAAAATGTTTTTCTTTCCAATGGGGGGGGGGGGGGGGACATTGTAAGGCATATAGCAACAAGAAAAGAATAGCTTAAACAGCTTTAGTTAATTGTTGTATATACCAAGTGAGGAAAAAATAACGTCTCAAAACACATAAAAACACAAAGCAAACAAATAAACAAACAAACAAACACAGAAACGAGACCCATGCACTGTAAAACCAACCCAAGGTACACAGAATTCAAAAAGCCTACCGCAGGAAACAAAGATTATTTTGTTTTCAGTATTAACCATTATAATACATCAGAGCCTGAAACTAAAGCTAGATATGGTCATATCAATGACAATGCACTTCATAGAAAGTCTGAACTACAGTTGTAGAATACTATTAAAGGGACGGTACAGTATTGGTGGAGATGAACATTGGGCTTTAAATACCAAGAAAACACTTATGAAATAGTATAGAACATACCATTTTAAGAGGAATTCAAAGTTTATTTGATGAAAATTGGGTGTGGAATAGCTGAAACATCCAAAAACAAAGTAAAACAAAACGATCGTAATGAAATGTGGGTCCCACACTTTATTAGGATCACTCTGTTTTGGATATCTCAGCCATTCCAATGTCAATTTCCATCAAATAAACATTGATATCCTCATGGAATTACATACTCTTTCATATTTCATAAAGAGGTTTCTCACTATCTCACCAAAAAATGAAAAAAAAAAACCCTGAAGTTAAGTCTCAACCAAAACTATACGATCCCTTTAAAGGGAGTGATAAAGAAACTTAATATAACCTTTGCCTGGCAATCCCAAAAACAAATTTCTTGTAAAAGCTGCAAGTGTATAATTCAGGAAACTGCCAAATAAATCAGAATTGTAGAATTCCCAATTCTACTCCTCTACAAATGTAGATGTCATGAGAATGACAAAATACTACCAAGTATGTGGCTAATTTTCTCAGAACTCCATTTTTTTTTTACTCTGGTAAACTACCAAAGAGGAGGAAACGGATGTTGAATGCCACTTGTGACAGCATCATCATCGGATTTTTCTTCGCAGAAAACAAATTTATTTGAATAATGGAATTACATTGTTTTCTCACCATGGCCTGGTTATACTATTTATAAAGGAGCCCGACAGTGGTAACATTTGTGGAGCTAGTTGTATGATAATACCCTCACAGTATGAGTCATACTATCACGCATGAACTGCAAAAATCCAGTCTTTGACATATATCTGTTTGTACAAACAATATGTACACTATCAGAACAACAACAGGGTACACTATCCACACAGTTTTCATGTTTCCGGATATATCATTCATGTTGCACAAATTTCATCAGAAGAAAAATGTTGTTGGACAATATACTAGCATAGATTTACAATACCTCTGAGGCATTATACATGAAAAAACTAGAAATATCACTGAAGGTGATTAATACCCCCGCCCCGTGACGACAGTCTTACCCAAGGAATGATCTTTCCTTGATCTTCTGCCATTTAAATGCCGTTACCATGTCAACGCAGCTTCCGACACGTCCGAAAAATATGTCTTGCACATCTTCCCACCAAGACTATTGTGTGTGCCACATTTCATAAGCTTTTGTCAAAAACTGAGGAAGTAGTTCAATCCACAAGATCTTTCCTTGATCTTCCGCCATTAATATGCCGTTACCATGGCAACACAGCTTCCGACACGTCCAAAAAATATGTCTTGCACATCTTCCCACCAAGACCAATGTGTGTGCCACATTTCATGAGCTTCAGTCGAATACAGAGGAAGTAGTTCAATCCGCAAGATCTTTCCTTGATCTTCTGCCATTTATATGCCGTTACCATGGCAACGCAGCTTCTGACACGTCCAAAAAATATGTCTTCCACATCTTCCCACCAAGATCAAGGTGTGTGCCACATTTCATAAGCTTTGGTCAAAAAACTGAGGAAGTAGTTAAATCCGCAAGATCTTTCCTTGATCTTCTGCCATTAATATGCCGTTACCATGGCAACGTACTTTCGGGTACTGTCAAAAAATGCGTCTTGCACATCTACAACCAAAGGCACACATCTGTACCAAGTTTCATGGAAATTGGGCAAAAACTGAGGAAGTAGTTTGCAACACAAAATTTTCCATCATTTTGGCTCATAATATGTGAGCTGTTACCATGGCAACATACTTTTTGTCACTGTCAAGAAATGTGTCATGCTGACCTATATCCTAAGACAAACATTCAATATGAATTCCATGAGAATTGGAAGAACACTGATGAAGCAGTTTTGCCATGAAGCATTTTGCCCTATATTTTACCAATAACATGCCGTTACCATGGCAACGCACTGTTTGCCACTGCGGAAATATGTGTCTTGCACATTAACATATTCAGATGAACATCTGTACCTAATTTCATAAAAATTGATCAAAAACTGTGGGAGGAATTCGCGACGCAAGATTTGTACCCATTTTTGCCCATAATATGCCGTTACCATGTCAACGCACTTTTGGGTACTGTCAAAAAATATGTCTTGCACATCTACAACCCAAGGCACACATCTGTGCCAAGTTTTATGGGAATCGGTTGAAAACTGAGGAAGTAGTTCGCGACGCAAGATTTGCAACGGACCGACCGCCCGACCGACCGCCCGACTGACCGCCCGACCGACCGCCCGACCGACCGTCCGCTGATTCCTATATACCCCCTTCAAACTTCGTTTGGCGGGGGTATAGAAAGAAAAAAAGAACAGAGAACTTCTCATCCAGGGCCTACAGCTAGAAATAGTATCCTCTTCCGAGGAAATAAACATACGTATGATATTAAACAGCTGTTTGAAGAAGACAAACCCGACTCTGCCAAGATATCTGGTAAATTAACTTGAAAAGTGATGAAATCTATATTCCATCTTCCAGCTAGTTTGTTATTTTCAACAAATCTACGCTGAGAGAGAAAAGTTGGTGAAAGCGAGGCAGAGGGGGAGAAAGAGATAACGGCTGAAAGCAAAGAAGTGCTAATTACCTTCGGGGGAATTTTGTGCACATCATTCACAAGGGCTTTTTTCCCCTCGAATCCCGGGGAAAAGTTGAAAGAGGAGCTGCCTCGTAGCTGGAAGCAACTATTATCACATCTTCACTCATAACTGTCACTTTTCTTTTTTTCCCTACTGTCAGACAACTGCAAAAACACCATAGCATTGATTTTAGGGGTTTTCCCTAGAAATAAGACTAATTAACATATCTGCAATATCATACTTGAATGCATGTGGACATAGAGCACAGAATTTAGTGAATCAAAAGGAAAGAATATTTAGAAAATATCTATGATTTGTTGTTTATGTACTGGCCAAGATCTAGAGTTGCATTGTTGTCATAGACCCTTTCCAAGAACTTGTTTGGAAATATAGAAACATGATGTAAGGCCATAGATTTCATAATTGTTGTCAGCTCGAAGAAAGCAGCGGATGGTCATACCTTTTGTAATAGTTTACACGACACAACTATGTACAGTTTTTCATGAATTGGAATAATCATTATTACGCAGTACCCGCTGCATGCTATAGGATTAGAACCAGCACTTGCTGTCGGGCGAAAGCTCGGTGGTCTAGTGGAGATGACGCCTGTCCGGTGATCAGAAGGTCGTGGGTTCGAATCCCGCTCGAGTATGTACGCCCATGATTTTTTTATCATGGCTACTACTAAAACACTGATCAATTCAGTGCTTAATCACGTCGATGCAGGGCAATTTGTCAATCAGTTGCAATGAAAGCATCTCAACGGAAGAATATCATGAATTGGAATAATCATTATTACACAGTACCCGCTGCATGCTATAGGATTAGAACCAACACTTGCTGTCGGACGAAAGCTCGGTGGTCTAGTGGAGATGATGCCTGTCCGGTGATCAGGAGGTCGTGGGTTCGAATCCCGCTCGAGTAAGTACGGCCATGATTTTTTATCATGGCTACTACTAAAACAATTCAGTGCTTAATCACGTCGATGCAGGGCAATTTGTTAATCAGTTGCTATGCACAGTTTTTTAAAAGAATGTAATGTTGCAGACGGAGGAAAATACAGGAACATTATGAATAAACATAATCAGTAAATGCAACATGAATTTATCACTCTGGCGTGTCAAAAATGCATAGACACAAACACACACACACACTTGTATGGGTGTGGCAACAATCAGTTCCATGAGGTTTGCTACACTGTGTGTGTGTGGGTGGGTGTGGGTGTGGGTGTGGGTGTGGGTGTGGTGGGTCACTGGGGGTGTTCAAGAGTTGAAGCCTTTCCGATATCTACTGGTAACAAGTTTTAGCCAACAATAGTTACGTTCAGACAACAAGCCTTAACCTCGAGGTTAGGAAACCTCGAGGTTAGAGCTTGTAGTTAGGGACCGTGAAGACGCACTCGTAGTTAGCTAACCTCGAGGTTAGCTCGATGTTAAGAGCCACGAGAAATCTTATGGTTAGCGCTCTAACCACGAGCGGTGGGGGGTCCCCACCCGTAGTTAAGCACTGTGTGGACACAAAAATCAACGCACTCAAAGGGGAAGGAATTTAACCTTGAGGTTTCGTAACCTCGAGGTTAAGATTCATCGTGTGGACACACGTCGAAGTTAGGGGGCAAGAGCTTAACCTCAAGGTTTCCTAACCTCGAGGTTAGGGTTTGTTGTCTGAACGTAAGTACTTGCTAGAAGAACACTGTGCCCCAAGATTTAGCTCAATTTACTCACAAACAAATCAGTGATATTGAAAGTCAAAGCATTCTCACATCTTCTTACAACTGTTTAGGTGCCATCTTTCGTAATTTTTATAAAAATATATTTCATGTTTGTAACCTTTATAAAAAAATTTAAAAAAACTCTCCTCTCATCAAGAACATGTTTAATTCATAATGTCGAGTGGACATCTACAGTTGTGTATCACACGAGTATTACCAGTGACTGAGTCTCTGTCGAGGCAAAAAATATCCACAGACTTTTACATACAATGGCTGCAATCTTTACACACAAAAGAGCATTAACAGCTATCAAAAGCAATTGACCAAACACACCACAAAAAATTAAACTGCAGACAGACTTGCTGGTATGTGAATTTGTGATCGAAAAGCCATCATCTCACCCCATTTCTCTAGTCTACCTTGTAAGGGCATGCTGTAAAACCTGCGGTTAAACTGTGTCTCAGCGCCAGAGAATTTGCAAATCACTGTTCCTGGAAATCGGGAGTGTTACCCAACCTTTATGACCGTTAACCCATTGAGGATGGGCTGACTTTGCAACAACCCGACAACACGCATTTTCCATAAACACTTGCCTAAGTATACTAGGGACTCATCCTCCAACGGGCTACAGCATACATCAACGCCATGTTTCATTCAACTTTTAAAGTTACAACGTACATATGGTAGAAGTTTCCGTGAAATCAGAGATACAAAGAAAGTGAGGGCACTGGAGGTGTTACATGATTGGCCACAATCACTTTTATAAATATTACACAAGGCGAAATTAAATGTGTCGCCTCTCAAGTCAAGTGAACACTGCAGTACTTAAATTTCATTGTTTTGTTTCTACATTTCATGATTTATTTATTCATTTTTTTTAAGAATAAATTTTATCTTGCACATCAAATGACTTGAGAATTGTAACAGAAGTAGGAGAGTTGAAAAGCAATATAATACATTATCCCCTCGCTTTTTGTATACTGACTATGAAACTGTTGACAAAGGTTTGAAATAAAAAAATCTTAAAATTGAAAATTTCCTCACTCTTCTATACTTCTTGAACAGTGTACATGAAAATTTCACTGTTATGTTTCTTTGCTTTTTACTTAAATTGTCACGGCAAGTAATATTGTATTGCAATCGCCAAACTGGCTCTGCAAACTTTACATATGCACATACGGTACAATGTATACTTGTTTGCACTACAGTTTGTGTTTTGGATTTTGTTTAATCTCCTCCATATTGGCATGTGAACAACAGCAGTTATTACAAGCAGCTGATGACTGCAACAAAAATTAATATTCCTCTTTTGTGAGGGCCGAAAAAAAAAAGAGAAATCCATAACAATCTTATTTCAGGTTCAATTCTGATCAAGCACTTGTCACTCTGTTTGATATCACTATTATTCATTATTCATAAAGTTAATTTCACCAGAGTCCAAGAATTTGGATAGAAGACAAAATATTATTGATGAAAGTTGAATATGAAGAATTGATGTAATTTCCTTTGAATTTCTAGAACAATGATTCTAATGCATGTTGAGCTTATACCATTATTGTACAATGAATCTGTGCTATTACCCAGCAAATGTACGACTGTAGTGTACATTATATGTCTGTGATGGTGTAATTACTGTAACCTGTATGATTTTCATTTTACTATTAAAAGGCTATTAACACAACACTCTCATTCAGCACACATATAGTACCTTGGAAATTTATAATCAAACACTATGATACATTTGTATCAACTGTTCAACATATACAACAGACTCACTCTCAAGTGCTCTACGTAGTGTACATGCCCCCCAAAAAACAAACAAACAAACAAACAAACAAAAACAAAAACGAATGAATCCAACAAACCACTGCTAGATGTGATAGGACTGTCAGTGTTAATGCATACCAGCCCCGTGTCTACCGACAGTGACGATAATGAATGAAATGTACGCAGCAGTCCAAAGAGGTGTTTTAAAAGCCCCTTCCCTTCCCACCTCCCCACCCCCTCCTTCCCACCCCCATCCCCCCCCCCCCCCACCCCCACACCAAAAGGAGACCGTATTTGGCCTGCAGATGATTTCCCATGACAAAGGAGCTGCGCTTCGCTGGCACGTTTTGCCAGACATGATGGGGGGAAAAAAGAAAATATGGACGGCTAAAAGCGCTCTTCGCACGAGACCTTGTGGTTGAATTGTTGACATGGAAGCGCGTGGAAACTGCCAAATGGGTACTTCCTCTTGTGGCGGGCTAAGAAAGGAAGACGCCCCAATTTCCTGCTTCCTTTTTCCCCTCTCAAAAGGGCAGAGCCAGAGATGTTAAATTCCCTCTTGCTTTTTTCTCTCCCTTTTTCCTCTCTCACTCTCACTCCCTTCCTTTTTCTCTCTATCATGTGAATTTTTCCTCTCTTTATGTCAACTACATGTATATTCCATACTGTAGCCTTTTTCCTCTCTCTATTATTTGAGATTTTCCTTTCTTTTATATGTCAACTACATGTATATTCCATACTGTAGCCTTTTTTTTTTTCTTTCTCTATTATATGAGGTTTTCCTCTCTTTTATGTCAACTACATGTTTTCTAGCCCTTTTTTCTTTCTATCTCTCACTCCATCTATTACATTAGTTCCTCACTTTGACTGTCAACTGTATAACCATCTCTCCACATTTTTTTCTTCTTCCTTTCCCTGTCTATCTCTCTAGATCTACACAGGTCTGTAGTAAAGGATTTTCTCTCTTTCTATCAACTTTGTTTTCTTCTATTTATCTTTTCCTATATATCTCTATCATATGATTTTGTCACTGTTTAATGTAAACTATATCCCTTCTGGTATTTCATCTTTCTCTTTTCATATTCATCTATCTACTGTCTTTAAATGAGTTATCTTTCTGTCAACTACACGTACATATGCCTTCTTGCTCTTTTTTCTGCTTTCCTATTTTCCTCTATTACATACAATGTGTGTTTCTCTTTTTCTGTAAATTTCATATATACAGTGTATGCCTTATCCCTTTCTCTCTCTCCCTGTACATAACTTCTATCTTATCTATCTGATTCTGATTTTATTTCTGAATTTCTTTTTCATACATAAATGAAATACAAAGTCGATTGAACAAACAAATTGAGAACAGTATAAATTGAATCTGACAGTTAGATACATAGATCTGTCTATCTATGTATCTATTAATCTATCTATGTATCATATATCTATCTATCTAGATCTATCTATCTATAGATCTATCTCTCCCTCTATATGTCTATATTATCTATATCTCTCCCTCTATATATGCCAGAATATCTCATTCTCCCTCTATACATGCATTTGTATGCCAGTGTCTTCCCCCCCCCCCCCCCCGATCTCTCTCACTATCTGTCTGCGATTCCTGTCCCTTTGTTCATCATCACAAATGACAATATGATACAGCCCCATTGTATGCCATCCACAGAGTCATGTATGACTTCAACAGTCTACCCTCAGCATATTGTACAACTGTACAGTTTTTTTTTTTGCTGTTTTTTTTTTTTTTTTTGCATTGCATCGTACATGTATACATGTAAAGACATCCACATGACTGTAACATCTGCCATTGTCAAATTGGTGAATGTTGCCATCTCAGAAGGTTGCAAAAAAATTTTCATCTTGAGATTTCATTGATTTGTGAGAGTTTTGAATATAACTAGTCAATCTATACAAGGTTTATTGTCAGTACAACTGTATTAAAACCACTATGAACTCTAGGGACTGGGAATACAAGAGCATTCTGTGATCTCAATTTGGCACACAATACTCCCGATAACCATTTGATTAAGGCACGATAACTCTTGCTAGTGTATGTACATGAACCTGAACTTTATTAGTCTTCCTTTTCTCACTATACAAATCATATCGTACATTACAATCATATACGGCTACTAATAAAACATGTGTCCAGTTTAAATACTGGACGATGAGATTTTTGAGAAGCATACGATAATGGCTACACCTGTCGCGCTACAGATATTTTGCATCCTTTTCAAAACACTGAAACTCGTAGATACAATGTACATGTATAACTACAAGCCTCATCTAAAATGTACAGACATGCTGAATTAACTGGCACTTCTGCCATCCTGTCGGTATACTCTTGACACGCGGATCACATCAAATGAAGCAGGTAATTTTGCCATATCCAATGTAAAACATATAATTCAAGTTTGAAGTATGTACAGTATGTCGTAGAACCAGCAGGGACACAAACGCATGTTACACACGCAAAAACAAAACTGTGAAGTACTCACAAAGGCCACCCTACCTGTACCAAGAACAAAAACGAAAAAAAATGCTGGCACCTTGCACACGCTGTGAAAGGTATTGCTATGAAAACTAGGCATACATTTGGATGGCAGACCAAGCCTTTTTTTTTTTTTTGAACAGGAATAGAGAAGTGTCAAGGAAAGTTATACCTGGCTTTTAAAATGTCTGATGCCCAGCACTGTACATAATGTCCATCTTACCACCTGTATAACAACTTGAATGACATAGAGATGTAGGAGACTATATGGGCAATTCCATGAGAAATGTTCACTTTGGTGAAAAAATGAAGTTTTGAGTTTCACTTAAGTTCTCAAATATTCTGAAAAAGTAACATATATACTTTCATTTTTCACTAGTCTCATCTTTGTCATTACAAAATTTTGTATTTTTCTCAGTCAATGAAAATACTGTATGATGTGTGGCAATGAGGCAAAAATTTGGCTATTTTTAAAGAGTTTAGTGTTCCTGTCTCTAAAGCAGGCCAGATATGTCCTAGAGGCCTTGCTCAGCTTTTGAATTATAGTCCAGTGTATATATCAACGGAAAATCACAACCAACTTCCTTAGCATTCATCATTTTTTGACCCATTGATCCTCAAAGTTGTGTGATTTCTCTAACATTTGAAGCGTCATGTCCGTTACGTTTTTTACTATAAGTTTTCATAGCCGAGAGGAAATTAGTGTAAAGTTGCTGCAAATTCATTTTCTATGTTAGGATTGAATCCCCTTGCATGTGTGGAAACCACTTTTCTATACCACTTCTAGTTTTCCTGTAAATGGCGTAACGGACATGACGCTTTGCGTAACGGACGTGACACCTCATATTAGACAAGTGGCACAAATAACACTGTGGCTCAGTGAAACAGGGTGGTGATTAGTTTTAATTGCTTGAGGATAGTAGAACATTTCTATACTTGAGTAAATAATTAAGTCTGCACATCACTCAATAAAACAAAAACAAGCAGACTTTGCTTTCTGCCACTGGAAGACTGTTGATTTTAGATGATCTTGCTACCCTGTTACACCAGTTTGATCCATTCCCACCTCTTGTAATCCTGACTGACAATAAACAGCAGCTGTCATTCCAAGGAGTATTTAGACAATGGAGTTTTCACTGTTGGCCTTCCCTTCAATACTTAAAATGAGCACTTTCTACATATAAGTACATTGTAGACAACATTTAACACATATTTGCCATGGAGTCAACACAACAGCCAGGAACTCCTGCACAAAATTAATGGATCCTCGTGCATCCAATGAACATGATCACTGATGATACAACAAAGGATCCAAATGTTACCAGCATCAATGTCTTCAATGATGGTGTTGTCTCATAATCTAAAAAAAAAAAGTTTGTGCTGCATCCATACATGTACTTCTCTGATCTCTATGACTCTATAAATCCACACCTTCAGTGGCACGTTAATGAGACATCACTTGCCAAGAGGGCTGAGAATGGAATTGTTTCTTTATTCAGCGTGTTGACAGTACATGTAGCTCTATCGTCAGAGAAAGTCGGTCTGAATGCTGCCTATCCATTTCATCAATACAACTAAACTAGATGTACCTCTATGCCAAGGGATATACCGGTATATATGACAGCGCACAGCATCGTACAAAAAGCACAATTTTGAGATGCTATGAGAAGATGTTTATCCACTGAAAGGTACACTGTATAATCATTTACAACCTGTTTGTAGGGAAAGCATCCAGTATTTCAAAAAGTCCTACTCACAAGCTGGTGAGAATAATGTAACCAGTACACCACTCTGGCAAGCCTTAAGAAGTGCCTAAGCAAGCAAGAAGTTGATTATACAATTTGTACGAGTTGAATTTGCCGTGAAGAAAACAAGAAATACTTTGTTGCCCAGGTGACCACTCTACATGGAAATGGATTACCGGTATATGTTGTGAAAATTCTCAGAAAAAAAAAGGGGCTTGATGATTCACTTCTAGCCAAGAAAATAAAGCATTTGTTGACAATGATAAAGTACTGGTACTAGCAGTGGAAGTTTTTACAATAGTCTATCCAAGATTGGATAACAGAGGATGATTCTACTCCAAGGATGACATTAATGCCAAATGAAAGAACTTTGCAGAAATAAAATTTACATACCTTATTTCTTTCAGATGATAACATTAATTTGATAATGGTACCACACAGTTTTGTGGTCCTGTTTCATTGCATAAAAGTTGATGCAATCCTGGGTTCATTTTAATGATGTTGTATTCAAACTTTTCATTTCATACAGATCTGGTTCTGGTTTGTTCTGTTTTCTTTGCCTATCTGCAGATATGGAGACATGATCTTCTGTGTTGTACATGTATGCCATTGTGGTACTCTGGGCATTGTACTCCATGTGCTTTAGAGTAGCTGTTAGATCACTGAAACCTGCAATAAAAGGACTTTTTGATGTTTTGTTCAAGAACATAATGTAGTTAGCAGTGTGCAGTTATTTTAATCTTTTTATTTTGAAACAAAGAAGTGAAAATATGGTTCACCTTACAAGGGTGTCATGTCCGTTACGCTAGTGTATAATACTAGGTATCAAATATTAGGCCACTAAGAAAAAAATAACCACAGTATAAGATAGTAATATGTCCTGTTTTGCTATGGTGGGTGGTAGTAACTGGAAATTTGTCACTAATTGTAGCTAGCTGGTGCAGGAGCGATTTTTTTTTTATATTTGTTTGTTTTGTAAATATATACAAAGACTAACCCCCCTAAAATGATATAAATATAAGAAATATTACATGATTGCAGTTATGATGTGTGTCCCTATGTTCTAACCTTACTATGCCAACAATTGAATATCTGCTATACCTTGTAATAAAAAAATTCTCTTAGCTTACAAAAAGTGGACAAAACTGTCATGTCCGTTACACTCGAAGTGTCATGTCCGTTACGCAATATTTTAAACTATTAAAAAAGAATGAACAGTAAAACTACTCTAAATTAGGACTTTATGAGTAAAGCATGACCTAAAGGTTTAATCAAGACCAAAACCAGCTGCATCTTATCCAAAAATTCACAGGAATTTTCATAATGGTAAGTAGATCAAAATGCCTTGTCCATTTAGTGTCATGTCCGTTACGCTCGCTAAAAATGCAATTTCTCAACAACCACTTGATAAATTTTCATGAAATTTTCAGTGTACGTTCCATATACTTAAATGTGTCTGATAAACTCAATTAGAATCTTTTGGAGACTCCCAATTTCACTGTGTGATGGTTTGAATCACAAAAAAGTGGTCTGAATGTCATGTCCGTTACGCTGGAATTGACCATATATGTAAACATCTACCCTATTAAACACCATCATATTCACCAAGTCTAATCCTCAACGAATGAGGACTTTAGCAATTGGTTAAACTTGCTGTAGTGGAGTACAACAGTGACGGAGAAATGTACAAATGTACGCATGCACGTTGAAGTCATGTCGGATCAGAGTTGCTATTTTTGCTGTACGTTGATATTGTTAAATTCAAAACAGCACCTGACTCACAAAATCAGTGAAAATAAAAACTCTGCAAGAAATAAAGCGTACAAAGAGCATCATACGGTACTCCAGTAAAGTCAATAAATAAAAAGCATACTGTAAGATATGTATCAATATAATATATGATACCCAATCAGCTCAGTATTACACATTCATTTCAAGTAAAAGGTACTGGAAATTGTTTCCTTATGGACAAGTACATTTGAATGACAAATAACTGAAAGGTACTGTATGTGAGTGCAGTCTTTCCATAATGACCAGTGTTGCCATGGTAACATCATGCTGTACACTGTATCTTCTGACAGTATAAAGACTAATAGCCAGTTCAGTGGTTGCAGCCCTCGAGTTCAATGCACTTTCTGATTGTGAATAAAAGAGAAATTACGGTATGATACAGTAATTACCACCTAATCCTGTGCAGTGTCTAGGGCTGTGTATTTCTAACTTGAGAGAGAGAATCACGTTTCCAAACGCGTTTGGAACGGTGTTTGTAAACGTGGTTTGAGCCGCGTTTATCTAACCATCATACAATCGCGATTCCAGTGGTGTCACTGCGCAGCTGCTTTGCACCGTTTAACCCAGGAAATAAAGGTCAACTGCAACCACAAAACATGCCTCCTCAGTCACACACAAATAATGGGTAGAGAGTACAACCGGAAACAGCTGGGATTTGACCTTGACATATAAACGCGTTTCAAAACGGCATTGCGTTTATCTACTCACAGAACAGCGATCGTGGTCTCAAACGCATTTCAAAACGCCCTTTGAAAGGCGTTTCAAAATGGCGTTCCTAAACGCGTTTGAAAACACGGTTACGTTTACCTAACCCCTTAAAATGCCTCAAACGCGTTTAGGATCGTGATTCTGCCTCAGAAAATTTTTAGATAAACGCAGCCTAGATTGTACAGAAGAGATACAATGAATAACAGAATGGGTACACTCAATGATAAACTCTACCAGTAGCAGCATGAAGTGTCAATTTAAACTTTGTCATTAGAAAGTGGAGCATTGAGAATGCACAAAAACTTCAAAAAATATTGCAATTCTCTTCGCAAAAAAAAAACAACAACAACAACAAAAACACAGCAACAACAACAGGTACATTTGTAGGTCAGGCTATGTATAAACATTTGATGGTTGCAATTCTGAAGTCAATTACTGCACTACACTGATCAGGTGGCACAGGTTAAGACCAGGGGTGGTTAATGTTGAAGGTTTTTAACCTACTGAAGACGAGTTCCAAGTATACATGGGTTGTATACTATACAGTTGAACCTCTCGTATCCGGACAAGTCGGGACCGGGGCTCATCCGGATAAGGGATTTGGCCGGATACGGGAGACTCAATGCTTTATACATGTACAGATACACATGTACTGATGTAGCCCATCGTAGTACCACATAGTTTTGTAGTAATGTGTATACTGCAACCTTTTCATTGTTACACTCAGTAACAGACCCCAAAATACTGTATGTTAATGTTGGAAGTAATATGTAATTCATGTGTGTTTGTGTAGGAGTTCTCAAGGAGTTGGGAATCCCCCTTTCCTCCCGTAATTATTTAAAAAAAATAAATAAATCACGGCGAGATTGCGTCCGTATAATAGAGAGATCCAGATAAAGGGAGGCCGGATAAGAGAGGTTCAACTGTACATGTACTGAGATCTCCAAAACTTGTATGGGAAATGTCATAGCAAGATCAGCTCATTCTCAATGGGTTAAAGCCTGACTGTACGAAGTGGAAAAGTAGGTCTTGAGCGCTCTGAGAGGGAAACCCTTCCTTCCGGTAATTTGAGCCGCCATGAAATTTGACCCAGGCTACAAAACAATACTAAACAGCATCACATCCCTTTAAAAACTACAACGTGTACTACTCTAGAATATTACTGATGTTCAATGCTTAAAGGCATAATTTACCATTTGCAGATGAAACAAAAACCCAGCATTAGTGCTTTAAACTGGTTCTAAAATGTGAGTTACATGCAGGGATAGAAACAACCACTGTCAAAATTTAAACTGGTAAAATTGATGTAAGTATTGTTAAATATACAAAATGAGAACAATAGTTATGATAAAAATGTTTCTGTCTACAGTTACTTTTTATTGAGAAAAATACAGATATATCTCCTTATATTTCAGGCTTCATTGCAAAAAAAAAAGTTATATGATAGGATGTTTTGTGGTACAATGGACCTACACACATGCATTAAATGTCATATCTTGAACATTTTTAAAATCACTGTTATCAAAGGTAAACTGTACCTTTAACCCTTTCAGTGTAAGTGACTCTTGACTGTGTGTGTAATGCTGTGGGGGTTTCTGTACTAAATGACATTCAATGTACACAAAGGGTTAAAAGTTGCAGGTGGCAAAAACAGGAATATGCAGTCAGTGGATATAAATGTAAATGAGGTGTGGGGAAGGGGTGGGGGGGGGGGGACTTGCTATGAGAGGTACTACTACTGACAACTGTGGTGACTTCAAAACTCTGTTGATCTAGATTTCAGGGGCGGATCCAAGAATTCCGTAAAGGGGAGGCGCCTCTACAAAATTTAAGGGGGAGCACGTGACCCCCTCATTTTTTTCTTATTATTTCTTTTGTTTTAACAAAAAATAAAGAGGGGGCACGCGCTTGGTGCACCCCCCTCTGGGGCTGCCACTGGGTATCTGATTCCTAGTCTGCCTGCAGGACTTTAAAAAATTGTCCATACATTATTATGAATCACCAGCTAACACAAACAAATAAATACAAAGTATGCATGTTGTTTGCACTCATGTACAATTTGTATGTAGTTGTGCACTCGTCACATTTAAGAAACTCAAATCAAATCAATCAATTCAATAATAATAGATGAATATTTAGTATTATTTAATAAACTTGATTACTGGATAGAAATTTGAACATATAAACCAATGATAGACAAACTATAAGCAGTGCTAGCAACAACACAACAGAACTACTGACATTTTTCTATATACTCACTGATGATATTTTGGAATAAAAACTTACTTCAATCGGAAAGTATCACACGCTTAGTCCCAGGAATAGAAATCTGTGTACCCATGGAGCACTTCCCTTGTTTATCCACGACTGCGACATGAATAATATAATCACAAAAGAGTTCTTCTCACAGCTTTGAGTTCAAAATCTCAACCAGCCACTGAAATCTTGAAGGGATTCCACCTCACAGCAGCCACGATGACAACAAAAATCAAACGAAGATGGAATACGGTTGAAAGATATTTTTTTTTTTTTTTTTAAAGAAGGAAATGGGAAAGAAAAAAACTGGAACTATGACGATACCCTTTGAGGCAGACAGTGTTGATGTCACTAAAGTTGTGGTATATTCCTGTATTCACTCTAATCTCCCATCCATGTGTCAGCACAGCGAATGTGAGCTCACATACTGTGTACTTCAGCGTTGACCATGGGATGACAGTCTCCAACGTACCACAAAGCGGCAATTAAGCCCACGGAGGGAAAAAATAGCACAGACTAGTCGGTTTGTCATCCAGAAAAGAAATACCACCAAACAAGCATAGTCTCATTTTTCAGACCTCATACTCAGCTAATATATCACAAATTACGTACTTTAGCTAATCTCAATGTGAGTACAAGTAACTATGTTTCAAAATAGACTCTGAATGCTTTATGAAACTTGTGGGAAGATAGTTTTACAACAATCAAAATTTTAGTCCGAAGAGCATTTCAAACTTTTACTATTCACAGAAATTCTCGTGAAGAAGCAATCATGCTATTACAAACCTACTGAACACCCGCCCTGCTGGCTTACAAACAATAATACACCACATTAGACATACTGTTGACAACTGGGTGTTCCACGTCAACGGCAGATTTGGGTCTGTTTCTGGCAAGACTATCACAATGTCCAGGACTCCATTTAGTTGCATTGATTGCCACAGAAGGAACAGTGCCAAACTTAACTTCCTCCTAGTGAAACAGGAAATTACTTGTAGGTCTTCTCATGCATTGTCTACTTCGACATTCTCTCTTTCTGATTTTCCCTGTCTCTCCACCCCCCACCCCCCCCCCCCCACATACATACTCTCTCCCTTTTTTTCTTTCCTCGTTCATTTTCCAATGAGGTCCTAATATTAAAGGGTGTGTACAGTTCTGGTTGAGGTGAAGATTTACTGTAGCTTTTAACGTTTTGCGAGATATTCAGAAACCACTCTATGAGATGTCAAAGACCATGCAATTCTAAGGGGTATCAAAATTGATTTGATGAAAATCTGTTTTGAAATGGCTGAGATATCCAAAAACAAGGTGAAACAAAGAGATCCTAATAAAAGGCGTGGCCTGTCGCCTTTTATTACTATCACTTTTTTGGATATCTCAGCAATTTGAAAACCAATTTTCATCAAATAAATATTGAATCCTTCTTAAAAATACATGCTCTTTGATATTTCATAAGAGGTTTCTCATTATCTCACTTAGGAATGTTCAAAACATGAATCCCCACCTCAACCAGTACTGTACAGTCCCTTTAAGCTCGGTTTACTGGGGATCCTCCTGTATGGTACTTTGATTTTTGGGGTCCTTTCTTATATCTCCGTTCTCTGTCACAATGATTTGCTTATAAATACAGTATCTTTCATGAGCAAAATCAGCCATGAATAATGATGAACTATGTGCATATTTCCAAACATGATCATAGTTGATTACTTGTACCAGGCAGAAACAGTAAAATTAAATGAAATGAATAGCAGCTTTTATTTGTTTCAAATTCCTGATAATGTAATCTCAACTCAAAAATCGAAATAGTTTTAACTGGACATTATACATCATGACATTTGATATCTCACTCATGGATATAGGTATCACTAACGGATAGGTAGGAATTTGATTTTTAACATTAATCAACAACCTTTCAGAAAATTACCTACATTTTTTTTTTTTTTTACCATTGCAATGGCATTCTCAAACAGCTTTGAATGTCTGAAATATGCACAATTCAGGAAATCTCTCGTCTGAAAAGAAATATAGGTATAATACTTGTTTTTTTTTTCTGCAATGATAGAATAAACTGTGTGTGTATTGACAAGTGACTATAAATACAATATATATCAAACATTTCTATAGTTGACTCTTATAGCGCCAAAAACAGCCAAAAGTATTATGCATACAAATTTGTAACATACACTACTGCAGTCCTACATACACGTACAACAAATGTCATTTGTGACTACATGTACACATTGTAGGCCCTACCCTTACATTATATGTGCTTGTGTTTGGTTATCTTTTGGATATGATTATCAGCCAACACCCTTCAGAACGCAACTTTGCATAGTTTAAAAAAAAAGAAGAAAAGTTTGGAAAGCTTTTCTTTTTATTGCTTCACCACCACTACAATTACTTCCCTGATGCTTTGCTTGAAAGGACTTTTCCTTCAAAAAATAAAAGAAAGAAAGGATAAGTTTAAAAAAAAAGAAGAAGAAGAAGAAGAAGAAGAAGAAAATCCGTAGGAGAAAAAAAAAGGAGTGTTAAATGTGGAAGTTTGAATCAACAGTAAACTGAACAATGGATACCGGTATACAATACATCCATTCTGTCACACAGTATAACGGACTGGTAGTATTTCCGCATACCCCGTGTAGCAACAATACAGGCTATTTGCAGCACCTATTGTGTCCAACAGGAAATACTGGGTTCATTTGGAAGGTAAAGGTACAACAACCCTGGATTTTTTCCTCCTCACTATCACATCCTCGTTTCTATATTCTGGGTTTTTTTTTTTTTCTCTCTCTCTCTCTCTCTCTCTCTCTTGAGATCTCTTCCTCTCTCTTTCCTATTGTCTCTGTCTATTTGTGCTTTATGTCTCAAAGTCTTCTCTTTCTCTCTCTCTTTTATTATCACCCTGATGTTTCCGACATTTTTTATAAAGTCATGTTTTACAGGACTTGCTGTAAACATCACTGTTTTGACATGTTTTTCTAGTTACTGGTCAAGGTCTATTTCTGATGAGGGTTGGTTACACTATACTTGGTTAGTTGTGTAAATGCTAATTCATATACTATAGTCTATCACAAAAGTACATGGGAGAACAGGTGATTTCATGATCCCTCAACACCCCCCCCCCCCCAATTTCTGTACCTTGCCAATACCTTGCCAGTACCTTGCAAAAACAAAACAACAACAAATGTTACTATGCATAATGGAGAATATATAACTCATGATTATTTTGCCAAGTACAAATCGCCAGCTGAGAAAAGAAAGGATGCTATCAGGCTCTTACATAGTAGATTGAGTGTTAAAATCAAAACTTTAATTAATTTTCATTAAATAAATACAATGTAATTACTTGTTATTTTAATCAACAGTGGGTAGATTTATATTTTATAAGCATTGTTCCAAATATCAGGTATAATAGGGTCTGATCCAAAAATCAAGGGAGCGCGACGGGACGGAATTTGAATGGGTTTTTTATTTAAAACAAAAAAAGTTTAAGTGTTAGCAGCCATTTATTACTACAAATGTGTTAAGCTTACATGAAGACATCACACTGCACTATGGACAAGATCGGCATCTGTTTTGTTTCCATGGCAACAACAAATTTTATAAGCGCGACGGGACGGACTGAAAAAATCACTGGTTTTTGTGAAGAAAATTCAAAGGAGAATTAATTCAAAGTTAATGAGCAATACAGACCATGACATGTGGTGTTTGTTTGTCAATGTTCCAAACATTACTTCCACAAATAGAGAAACATCTAGATCTAATAGATTTTATTTTTTAGGTGATTTTCTCAAAAGCTGTTGAAATCCGTCCCGTCGCGCGACGGGACGGACAAAAATGAACTATGTACAAAACGAATGGGAAATTCTAGAGAATCGGCTAATTTTCATCAAAATGTATTTAAACTTTGGAAAACACAGTTTTATAACATTTTAGTGTAGATTAAGCACACCAAGATTCAAACTGCTAATGAATGCTGAAAAATTTGATCAACAATTATTATCATAAGGCCAAAAATTCTCATTTTACAAGAATTCTTACACTTTTGGTATGGTAATCCTTGATTTTCTTTCTCGAGGAAAATTACTTTTCATGAATGATAATGTTGCAATGGCATTTCATTTGCCCAAAGATTGAATCTTTCCACCAAGATTTGATCACCAATGCAAAGGCTGTCTTTAATGACGATCTTGGCAACTGTGGATACTCTTCATTTTCTCTTCCATTTTTTTTTTCCAATTTCCAGCGAGAAAAACAAAAATGTACCTCTGAGTCTGATCCAAAAAATCAAGGGACAGCAATGAGATGGAATTTAAGAGAATTTTTTGCTCACAAAAAGAAATGTTAGCATTATAGCAGCCATATGTATCAAGCTTACATGACAGCATGAAAGTGCACTATAAACAAGGCAGACATTTGTTTTGTTTCCATGGAACCAAAAATTTTACTGGCGTGACGGGACAGAATTAAAAAAATCACTGTTTTTTTAAACAAAATTCAAAGGAGAATTGTATCAACATTGATGAGCCAGACTTGCCATGCTATGTGGCATTGTTTGCTACTATTCCCTACATTACTTCAACAAAAGAGCTAACATACAGATCTAATATATTATAGTTTTTAAGTAATTTCCTCGAAAGGTGTTGAATTCCGTCCCATAGTGCAACGGGACGTAACGATATGCACTATGTACAAAACGAATGGGAAATTTTCAACACTGACTAATTTTCATCAAAATGTGTTCAAACCTGTGGTTAACACAGTTTTATAACATTTTAGTGTAGAGTACCAAGATTTAAACTACTGAGAAATGATTGAAAATTTCAGTAACAGTTATCACTATTATAGTTAAAGATTTCCATCACAAAAAAAAATCCTTACACTTATGGTATAGTAATCCTTGATTATATTTTTCCCAGAAACATATATTTTTTTTTGTTATGAGTGAAAATGAGACTCATACATTGCACGTCATTTGCACAAGCTTTGATTCTACCTCCACGATTTGACTGACTGCTATAAAGTCTATACAAGTTTTCAGCAGCAACAACGCCACTCAGAGTAGTGGCAAATCATTTTGGGGAAGTAATTTTGTGATAATCTTAGTATCCAGATGCTGTTTTTTTTTTTTTTTCAATTTCCATCCACAAGGGGTTGAGCATCATATATTAGGATCACAGTTTTTGACAACCATGCTGTAATTTTTCAGTTTTAAAACTTCACCTCTTTTTTGAGTTGCAGTAATATTGTGGACATTTCTTTTTTACACAAATTGTATTTTTTTTAGCTTGTATGTCAGAAGTGTCTAAGAATTGAAACAGGTTTACAGTATGTATTTTTTAAAGAATTTTGAATTGTCAATTCCCCATGTGCATTCCAACATGGGGATGCTCAAAATCAATGTTTCAGTATTGAAATGCAAACAATTGTCTAAGAATGCTTTTTTCCCATTTTTCTCATAAACTTTTTGTGGCAATTTTTCTTCCCCATTTCTCAGACATGGTAAGAATGTGCATATTGATACATATGTAAATATTAATCTCAATTAAAAAAAAAATACAGTTAGAACACATGAACAAGAGACTCAGGTTTATCTAATGCAGTATTGACTACCAGAGTAGACTGTGCATTTGTAATTTACAATTATTTTTTTTCAATGTCTAAATGGGAATTGCCTTACTAAAAATAAGTTGGTGAATTACATCATGGACAAATATGAAACAAAAAGTAAGCATAGATCTTAGTACATTACTCCAAACAGTAAAAGTCTATTCATGTACATGTAAAATGAATGCAACTACAAATCAGCAGAACATCAAACTTTAAGGGAGAGTACAGTATTGGTTGAGATGAAGATTGAGCTTTTACACTGATACCTTCCTTTGACCACATACAATGGTTACTCTTTTCACAAGTTTGCCAATTACATTGTAGTCTTTTTATTCTGTTCCAAGTTACGGACACTCTTTTTCTAGCCCATTATGGTATAAAAATTCCGTCCCGTCGCACCTACCATTGTTTACATGTGCAGTCCGTCCCGTCGCGCCTACCATTATGTAAAGTCCGTCCCGTCGCGCGACGGGACGGACATTATGTTGGACAATTATAATTTTCTTATGAATAGAGAATTATTTAATTTAGTGTCATGGATATAGAGCCCCACTAATTCATTGATACATTATGGAATATGAGTGACCAAACTCAAGTCTATCATACAGAAAAAATAATAATTTTGTGTCAAAGTACTGAAAAATATGTTTTTTCAAGAAAAAATGAAGATTTTGACCCAAAATTTAACTATAATGAGAAAAATGAATAACAGATATGAATTGCTCCTAGGAAGGGTACTCTATTATAAGAATTGATGTTTCCCCTACTTTTGTAGTTTTTGTGCAAATTACTTGAAAATGTAAAGTCCGTCCCGTCGCGCAAAGAGGGCGCTTTTCATGTTTTACCGCTAATTTACGGAAAAGTCTGACGTCAAATATATTGGACACATACTTTTCTGAAAACTGCAGATTCTCAGCTTTTATATGATATATAACATGAAATACAAGTGTCAATATGAAAATTTAGTCCAAGTGAACACTATTTTTGGATCAGACCCAATAGCACCCTCATGGTTTTGACAATTAACATTTTAATGAAAACGGAAGTAATTTAAAATTGACACCATATAGAGGAAATTGAGCTCTAGAATGTGATACCAATACCTCAATAACCCCCACCCAAAAAACAAAAAACAAAAACAAACAAACAAACAAACAAACAAACAAACAAACGGGATTATGGCCTTCTGGTTCTCAACCGATGAAACTCCTGTGTTTCCTTTGCAAGGAGTGTCAAAATGGTTGGGTTCTCCGGAACCTGATAGAGGGTTATTTTCTTGGAAAAGATTGCATTCAAAGTATGCAATGGAAGTAGAGCGTACAATGAACAATATTCATTATTACTTTGCATTTCTATTAAGATGACATACACTTCATCCACCATCACATCTTAAGTATTTCCTGGTTTCACTTCAAATAGATGATTTATTTTTCTGTTTCAGTGTAACTGTCTGCACAAGAAAGGTAAATACAGAGGATAGTAATATCTGAAGCGTGATCTTTCAACATCTTTTAGACCTTGAGAGGTTAAAGGGGAGTTTTCTCATATAGGCACTTGGACTGAATGAATGCAGCAATATGTAGAACATACCTGTACATGTATTGATCAGTGAAAGTTTGAGAAAAATTGGAGAATCCGTTCAAAAGTTATGACTTCTTAAAGCTCCAGTGCCACCATCAGAAGATGAAAAGACTTCAGAAGTTCTTGATGTCACTGTAGAACTATACAATATATATAAACAAAAAGTAAAGACAATTCCACAAATTCCATTTTTATGCAAAGTTCATATTCCTTAGACTTGTTACTGACATAAATATCCGGGGAAATGTCAACATTCAGCTGCTTTCTGAAGGATATTGCTCTCTCATTATGCAAAAAAAAAAAAAAAAACTAGAAATATCACTGAAGGTGATTAATACCCCCGCCCCGTGACGACAGTCTTACCCAAGGAATGATCTTTCCTTGATCTTCTGCCATTTAAATGCCGTTACCATGGCAACGCAGCTTCCGACACGTCCAAAAAATATGTCTTGCACATCTTCCCACCAAGACTATCGTGTGTGCCACATTTCATAAGCTTTTATCAAGAACTGAGAAAGTAGTTCAATCCACAAGATTTTTCCTTGATCTTCCGCCATTAATATGCCGTTACCATGGCAATGCAGCTTCCGACACGTCCAAAAAATATGTCTTGCACATCTTCCCACCAAGACCAATGTGTGTGCCACATTTAATGAGCTTCAGTCGAATACAGAGGAAGTAGTTCAATCCGCAAGATCTTTCCTTGATCTTCTGCCATTTATATGCCGTTACCGTGGCAACGCAGCTTCCGACACGTCCAAAAAATATGTCTTCCACATCTTCCCACCAAGATCAAGGTGTGTGCCACATTTCATAAGCTTTGGTCAAAAAACTGAGGAAGTAGTTAAATCCGCAAGATCTTTCCTTGATCTTCTGCCATTAATATGCCGTTACCATGGCAACGTACCTTCGGGTACTGTCAAAAAATGCGTCTTGCACATCTACAACCAAAGGCACACATCTGTACCAAGTTTCATGGAAATTGGGCAAAAACTGAGGAAGTAGTTTGCAACACAAAATTTTCCATCATTTTGGCTCATAATATGTGAGCTGTTACCATGGCAACATACTTTTTGTCACTGTCAAGAAATGTGTCATGCTGACCTATATCCTAAGACAAACATTCAATATGAATTCCATGAGAATTGGAAGAACACTGATGAAGCAGTTTTGCCATGAAGCATTTTGCCCTATATCTTACCAATAACATGCCGTTACCATGGCAACGCACTTTTTGCCACTGCGGAAATATGTGTCTTACACATTAACATATTTAGATGAACATCTGTACCTAATTTCATAAAAATTGATCAAAAACTGTGGGAGGAGTTCGCGACGCAAGATTTGTACCCATTTTTGCCCATAATATGCCGTTACCACGGCAACGTACTTTTGGGTAACTGTCAAAAAATACGTCTTGCACATCTACAACCCAAGGCACACATCTGTGCCAAGTTTTATGGGAATCGGTTGAAAACTGAGGAAGTAGTTCGCAACGCAAGATTTGCAACGGACCGACCGCCCGACCACCCGACCGCCCAACCCCCCAACCGACCGCCCGACCGCCCGACCGCCCGACCGTCCGCTGATTCCTATATACCCCCTTCAAACTTCGTTTGGCGGGGGTATAAAAAATGCAGAATTCTCCTTATATTTTCTTCATATTGGTGTCCAACTGTATCATCATGAATCTGAATCATTGTACATACTTTCTTACCCAGAATTGGCCGTAGGGAAACTTTTGAAGAGGTTGTCTGTTTTTCTTCAGACATAAGACTCTAGACATCGAAATAATATTATGTTCTCCTGATATTGCTGCATTCACTCAATCCACATGTTTTAATGTATTAAGGGAAACTTCCCTTCTGAAGGGAAATTCCAGTGCACACATATGAAAGTAAGTCTGAAAAGAAGGAGTAAAACTTTCCAGGCACAACAATGAAAATTTCATCAAAATGGGCTAAAAAAAAGTAAGTTTTGATATTTTTGAGTTTTTGCCACTTTTTTAGGAAATAGTTTTTGAACAGTCCATTTTGTATGCAAATGGAACTAGAAATGTCGCTACGGCGACTGATGCCTCCGCCATAATGCATGATTCTCCCAATAGGTGTATAGTACAATGTCTTGACAATGTGTGATGACAGTTTCACATAACTGGCAAAATATCGAAATAACAGGTTTGTCAGAAATATCTTGAATGTTCACTTTCCACGAACTGGGTTTGCTATAATTGTCTATTAAAGAGTGCAGGTACACATATTTGGGGAATTGAAAATTTTTACTTGACTTCTGACCGACCTTATTATAAGTTTATGCATTGAGTTTAATTTTCAAGGTATGAAAAAAGAGTGTAATTACAGTACAAAATATTTTTTTTTCATTTAAACCTGACCTTTGACCCTTAACCTTTGACCTTTAACCTTCTGGCTAGACATTTCCAAGGAATCTCCATCAAGTAATACATGTACATATATCAAACACTTTTAAAACTAATAATGCAATCATTGCATATACTAGTATACATGTATGAGGAAAATACAGCAGTAACATTTTGAGGAGTTGACCTTGACCTTTGAACCCCTGACTATTGACCCATGACCCCTAAATTCCCTAGATAATCCCTGCCAGTCAGTACATGCATATGTACCATATTCCATGAAGATACATTGAACCATTTGGGAGAAAAGTGATATTGAAACATTTTCACCTAACCTTTGACCTTTTGACCTCTGACCTTATGACATGAAACTCTCTCTGGAGAATCCTTACGCAGTAGTACATGTCTACACTAAGTTTCAAGAAAATAACTGCTAGCATTGCATAGATATGGGGGAAATAGCAACATTTTTAGCATTTGACCTTGACCTTTTGACCTTTGACCTCTTGTCAATGTCACTAGAATCTACTCAACTAATTGTCCCATCATACATCATCCCTGGACCAAGTTTGGTGAAAGCTGCTTTATCCAGTTTTGAGTTATCACATAAACAGATAAATTTTAGGATTTGACCTTGATCTTTGACCTTTGACCTCTGTCCGATTTCACTGAAAAACTATTCAAGTAATTGTCCCATCATACATCATCCTCCAACAAAGTTTGGTGAAATTTGCTCCATACAGTCTTGAGTTATCGCGTAAACGGATACAATTTCATGATTTGACCTTGACCTTTGACCTTTAGCCGATTTCACCCAAAATCTTATCAAATCGTTGCCCCATCATACTTCATACTTGGACCAAGTTTGGTAAAATTCCAGTAAATATTACTCAAGTTATCGCGTAAACGAAAGCGGACGGACGTACGTACGGACGTACGTACGGACGTACGTACGGACGTACGTACGGACGGACGGACAACCCGAAAACATAATGCCTCCGGCACCACTTCGTGGCGGAGGCATAAAAAGTGATGATATTATCCCCCACAACTTGCCATATTATAGTTTGCCTATCAACATTTTGAAATTATTTATTATTTCATAACTTCCCAAATATTCACTCAGTTTTGATCAAATTTTCACTGCTGCATGAATAATTTTTCACTCTTTTTTTCTAAATTCCCCTTTTAACACTGCAGTCTCCCACTTCATGCATAATTCATTAAGTGGGAGTGTCTTTGTTGTGCAGATCAAATGGATTGTCAATGAATGGCAGATGTAGTTAAAACAACAAAAAAAACAAAAAAAGCATCAGATTCTCATACCAAAGCAGGAGCAAAATAATGACAAGGGAAGGCAGCAAAAAAACAAACAAACAAACAAACAAACACATACTTGTAACATGACAAAACAAGGAAACTTAAGTGGGAAATAATCTTTACACTGAAAAGAACTGATTGCAGGAAAATGAATTATGACTCCAGGAAATAAAAATCCAGAGTTATCTTACAAGCTGTCACAGTATTTGCGGAAAGTTTCCGATCACATTCTCAAAGGTATGACAAAATTCTTTGAACAGGTCAAAAGAAATAACATGGGAAATCTTGTTTTTCCCTCATCTTGCTTTGAATGACTTTCAATGAAACAGTGTATCAATATAATTTCTTTCCCAGTCTTCAATGTCAAATATCACCACGACGATGAATCCCTTCAGAATTGAAATTTCTACAATCAATCAAATTGAGAGAAATTGGAAGCTTAAAGGGATTGTATAGTATTGGTGAAGAAGAGAATTGAACTTTTTAACTTTTTGCGAGATATTGAGAAACCACTTTGGAATGTTACAGAGCATACCAATCTACACTGTCTTTAAAGAGGAATTTGAACTTACATGTCATTTGTTGAAAATCGGTTTTGAAATGACTGAGATATCCCAAAAACAAAATAAAACAAGGTGATCCTAATAAAAGGTGGGTCCCACCATGTGTTCGGATTGCTTTGCTTTAGATATCTCAGCCATTTCAAAACCAGTTTTCATCAAATAAAGACTGAATTCCTTTTGGAATTATGTTCTGTTTCATATTTCATGAGAGGTTTCTCATTATCTCATCTATAAAAAAATAATTTGAAACTTGAAGCCAGGTCTCAAACGAAACTATACCATCCCTTAAAAATCTAAAGAAAAAAAAAATTGTGTATAAGGACCATCAAAGTATCATTGCATGACATCCCTGAAAAAAGGCATTTTTTAGAGCACCTACAACCGTCTTCTCTCTCTCTCTCTCTCTCTCTCTCTCACACACACACATCAATCTCACACACACACACATATGTACACACAAACACACAAACACCTACATTGTACACATACTTTTTAATACAAACATACCAGGATACAAACACACAAATACAGTCATTGCGCAAAAGACAGCTGGCATTAGATACATTTCACAGATTCGGTACACAGAAGTGTACAATATGTACAACAGGTACAGCCTGACAAACAAATCAAAAATCTATCATGAGGTCTACTCATTGTTTACTTTGCCCAGGCCACTTTAGGGTGATGCTGGGTAGAGTTTATAGGTATGTTAATTACGAGTTTACAAAACGCGATCTCAGCTGCTCTGTTTGTTTCCCTCCCTCGGCAATTTAGGAGGATAGCAAAAAGCAGACACACCCAGCAAGCCAACAATAAACGAGGAAGTTGACATGGGGTCAGGCCGTTACGTGGAGATGACTCATAGCGCTTTCAATGTCGTCCTCCAAATCACTACAACGCAGAAATTGTGATCTCCCTCGACAAAATTGTACGACTGCCAAAGAGCAGGGAGGAGAGCCTGAATGAGAGTTACATGTAGTGTTCTGATTACCAAACTGCTCTCTGTCAATAAGCCCATTCATCATGCAGTTCTGAGACATGCATCATATTGAGATAATTTTGAACTGAGTGAAATACTTTCAAAATGTTCCGATTTTGGGTTTACAGCTAGACTTAGGCTATCAAACAGTTAGCATTTCTTTATAATTGCAATTAAATTCAATGTTTCATTTTTACGCTCTAACCACCATTGTATTTCATGTTTACACAGACACATTGAAAAACCTGCCCCCCCCCCCCAAAAAAAAAAAAAAAAAAACAATTTCAACTTGATGTACACTTTACATCATTGTCTTAAAAGTTGGCATCAATAATTATATCTGTAGGCCTACACATTTTGAGATGATTTTTCAGGAGTTTTGCTAGTCAATTGATATTTGTGACATGAACAGCATGCCAATTTTAAAGGTGTTCCAGTGTAATGGATTGTGTTTGCCCATTTTCTGACAGCAGAAAAAAATACCAAACAATCACAAGGTAAATCCCTGAAATGCACATTTCAAGCAATCCTGTAAGCTGCTCTCAGGTAGTCCACTTCCATTACAAATACATAATTACTGTACAATGTAGAGCTCTTACATTCCTTCAAATGTTCATGTTCAAATGGTCATGGGGATAATTTTCCTAAATTTATTGCTTTTTCATATCATCTTGTGCTATTTTCGTACATCAACTGTGTGTACCTTTGGGAACATGGGTGATCTTACACAGAGTCTATGGAGATTTCATGGCCAGGTAGGACATATATTGAGGCTACAATGTATCTCTTATTGGCACAATTTCTATGATCTACAATACCTATCCACCACCGCACAGATTGTAATATCATATACCACCACATTGCATATTTTCAGTATTCAGCATATACAAAAATTGTACAGAGCATGAGAGCAATTCTGGCCTTCAAAATGATGGATAAGTGCTTATTCATTCTTCAAGTTTCCTTCAGCTTGCTTAATTATTGTTTCTTTACTTTTTCTGATGAATTAATGCTTTTCTGGTTACAAGAATTTACAAAATATGGGCTAGAAATAAAGGGCCTTGTTTTTTTTTTATAACGTCTTCTCATGAATGCTTTTGTTTACTAAGGAATAGAGGATGTTGCCACAACCATTTTGAAAACTAGACATTTTAGTCTACAATTTCTATAGTCTATATGTGGCAGAATTTACATTAATCTTCATTCTCTAGAGGTGTGTTGGGTGATACAACAAAACATATTAGCACAACTATGCACAAAAGAATTTAAAAATGCCTTTAACACAATTGTAGATGTCACTGGTTTGTGCCAGAAACAGAAATAATTCTGTTTAATTATGAAATAAAAAATGTTGATTGAAATACTCCTTTATGCTAATTAATGAATGAAATGTAGCCATCTCTGCATTTTCTTCAACTGCATAAAGATTCATCATGTATATTAGGTTCAAGACATTCCTTCATATCAGATATTTAAAACAAACTCCAATGTCGTTTTTCCTGCTATCCATAAACAAGAATCAGACTCAGAGTTCAAAAACAGATATTAACGTAAACGAGTATGTAAGAGTCAAGCAAGACTTGGAAGACAAAACTGTTTGTCCAGGGGAATATAAAGGATTTTATGTCCAGAACTTGGAAGGTGACACAATGTCATTTTAAGAAACTGTGCATGCTCCATGCTCTCTAGCCCATCAAGCACCAGAATCGAGAACGGGTTTTCGAAGAATTTCACGGCCACCTCGATTCCAGTACAGGCATGACGTTCTCGTTTTTGAATTGCGCGTCAACCAAGCTGGGAGGAGGCGTGACATCGTCAACTGCGTGCACGGAAAATCTAGGTTACACAACACCGTGGATGTATTACACGACTATTTGGCACCACTCGACGATGAGAATAGCATCCTTGTTCACACAATCTAGAAGTCCCTAGCATTGATTATGCTGTACAGTATGAGCTGAGCAGGATTTGAACCAGGATCATTTTCTTTTAACTTTCTTTTTTTTATAGTCTGTGGCATCATTAACCACAAGTCCTCATTCTGAAAGTGATGTCCATCAAATTTCTCAGTGGCATTGTGCCACGGATGTTGCAGCAGAAACTACAAAGTAGGCCTACATGTAGTTCCTCTTTCAACTAATCTGTCTATTAAAAAACAGGACAAATCCACCTACATTGTACATTCTCGTGTCAGAACTGCATTTTTAAGGCAGCTTCTTTTGTTGAGAAGACTGACACATTGTTGTATTGTGTCGGCAAATAAGAGCAGTTTTTCATTTCAGACCCTTTTCACACTTGACAGCTCAACCTATAAATAAGTGTGCAATGAGGTGGAACCATTATAACACTGCAGGGCTATATCTGTCAAATAATCCATGCTTGAAGGAACTCAATGAGCAGGCCGCAGTTGTTTTGTAGAAGTTAATTTCTAGTTCAGCCTTATAAAACTCTTCTTCTCTAAACATTTACTGTAAGTCATCCTCCTAATGATACTTGAAATGTCTTTCAAAGACATTAGGGTCTACATTGAAGACTAATCTGACATTGCTAGGTAGTTTCCAAGGGGAATTCCCTAAGAATTAATGGCCTTAAGCCACTTTTGAGTGCTACTATTTCATTATTGAGGGACTTTAAATCTGGGTCATGGTGAAACCTGTGCAAAGAATCACAGATACAAGATGCATGTAGAATTCTGGGAATCATATGCAAAATAAATATACAGTAGAAAGGTGTTCTGGAAATTCCATCCCAGATTATATTACTACCTCCGCCAAGGGAGGAGGTTATGTTTTCGTTACCGTTGGTTTGTGTGTTTGTTTGTCCTTGTGCAAAATAACTCAAAAAGTAGTGAACGGATTTGGATGAAGCTTGCAGGAAAGGTTTAGAATGATACAAGTAACAGATGATTAAATTTTGGTAGTGATCCGACAATTTGGGGGAAATTATGAAGGATTTTTGATATTTTGAAGGTAGGGTCAATGAACTTGGGAGTTCAGGCTGCGCGTATTTAAGGTTTGCATGCGCACACTAAAGTGCATGCTCTAGTTTCTGCTAGGGCGAGGCGCGCCGTGCAGCTGAGGGTCTATGACGTAGCAAAGGCTTCTACATGTATATTGGGAAATCGGGCGACTTTCAGCACACAATGCTATAAGTACATATCGGTAGAAATCACTGAAATCTCTAAGGAAAAACAAGATCAGTGGTGGAAATGAGCTGCATGCTTGGCGGAGGTCTGCGCTCTCAAAGTGCTTCTCTAGTTATTTTTTTTTTTCTTGATTGACACTGTCACGCAACAAAAGACTCGGCTAGACACATTGTACAACAGACACAAAAAGTCTAAATAACTAACCAATATTTCTAGTCCTTGGATTATGAGACATCTCCCCCCCCCCCCCAAAAAAAAAAAGCAAATACAAAAACCAATGGCTTCATTTAACTGTAAATAAAAACAACAGCAAAACATCAACAGCATCATAACTGGCTACTCTTGCTACATATCCCACCATGGAATTGCATAATTACCAACTCTGAACTTACATTGTAATACTGAGCACTTGCTATGTCAGATGTCCTCTTCAACCAAAGTTCAATGACCTTTGACCTCACAAAGGAATTTGCCTCCAATCTGGCACATAGGCAACAGATGTGGAAAAGATTCTATCTGGGTCAGGTAACCCAAGGAAATCCAGTGAAATCGTTTCTTTTCCTTTCTAAATCATGAGAATGGGATGTGGGATGCATGCACACGAACCCCATGGATGGACAACCTCAAAACATTTAAAGGAAACACAAACCCCAAGAGAAATGTGGATCAAGTGAAAGCAGTGACATTAGTAGAACAACGTATCAGTGACAGTTTGAGGAAAATCAGACAATCGATGCAAATGTTATAAATATTTAAAGTTTTGGTGCTGGAACTGCTGGATGAGGAGACTACTAGAGATTATGATGTATACATCATATGCATGTGTGGGCAACAATAGTATAAAGAAAACAGAGAAAATTCAACAAAAATTCCTTTTTTTTTCATGAAAATTACACATTCCATCAACTTGATACTGACATTGTATACATACTTGTGTAGGTTTCTGAAAGCAGTCATGGTTTAGTGCTCTTTCACTATGCTAGAAAAGTGAATTTTTGTGGAATTCTCTCTATATTTTCAGTTGATATTGGTGTTCATACATAATATGTCATCTAAACCTCTAGTAGTCTCCTCAGTAGACCTCATCCACTGGTTCTAACACCAAAACTTTAAATATTCATAACTTTTGCATCGATTGTCTGATTTTCTTCAAACTTTCACTAATGTGTTCTACTAATGTTGCTGCTTTCACTCAATCTACATTGCTCATTGGGCTTTGGTTTTCTTCAACTCTTTATGTGCCATGGTGGAAACCCCGTGTGCCACGTTATTCTGAGACACGAAGGTACAACGTAGTCATGCTTTGAGAAAGAATTTTGTTTTTCCAATCTATATAACTTCTACAAATTTCTGTTAAGCTGGACATAATTGTGAGCAAAGTTGAAGAGGAATGCCAAGCTTTGCTTTGATATAAATTGTATGACAAATCTACTTCTATTTATTTTTTTAATGACCAGTTGCTACATTACTGTAAAGGCATGACTTTTGCACATGAAACCGTGAGAGAAAGTTAGAATTTACATGCAAATTTAGTTGGGAACACCGCTTGATAGTCAATCACCACATAGAATGCAAGCTGTATGTAAAAGGAACAAAAGCGCGGGAAAAGCTTTCATTGTGCCGCGGGATTAGGCGATTTATCGATCGGTTTAAGCGAATCAGTGCGTTTGAGCAGAATATGCGAAGTTGGCACGCCGTCGAATGAGTGGAACGTGCGAACATGGCACATAAAGATTTAATGCCTCTGGCACCCTTTAGGGTGAAGGTGTAGAAGCAGGTCACTCTTCTACCAGCAAGATATTGTGACCATGTCAGACTAGCCTGGTATCTTTGGATTGTCTCACAGATCAAAACAATACAAAGACTAAATGACCATGATACCCAACACTAGCTTACTGTAGAAATCCTATTACTTTGGTTTTCAATGGAAAATCAAAGGACAAGTTCACCTTCATAGACAGAGTGGATTGAGTGAATGCAGCAATATTTAAGGGAACGCAAACCCAAAGAGCAATGTGGATCGAGTAAAAGCATTAACATTAATAGAACACATCAGTGAAAGTTTGAGGAAAATTGGACAATCAATGCAAAAGTTATGAATTTTTAAAGTTCTGGTGTTGGAACCGCTGGACGAGGAGACTACCAGAGGTTATGACGTATGAGTGGACAACAATATAAAGAAAATATAAAAGGAATTCCACAAAAAGTCACTTTTATAGCAAAATGAAAGAGTACTTGACTAACCGCTTTCAGAAAGCAGGGGTAATAAGTGTTACCCCTAACATATGTCAGTATCAAGTTGATGGAATGTGTAATTTTCATGAAAAATGAATTTCTATTGAATTCTCTTTATATTTTCTTCATATTGTAGTCCTCTCATACGTCATACCCTCTAGTAGTCTCCTTACCCAGCCGTTCCAACACCAAAACTTTAAAAATTCATAACTTTTGCATCGATTGCCCGATTTTCCTCAAACTTTCACTGATGTGTTCTACTAATGTTGCTGCTTTCACTCAATCCACATTGCTCTTGGGGTTTATCTTCCCTTTAATAGAACACATCAGTGAGACTGAGGAAAATCGGACAATCCGTTTAAAAGTTATGAATTTTTTGAAGTTTCTGCTTAGTCACTGCTGGATGGGAAGACTATTACAGCTTGTGATGTCACATGTGTACAACCATAAAAGAAAATTATATAAAATATAAAGAAAATTCAAGATATCCTTAATACTTTTCTCGCGTAATAAAAGAACACTTGACTTCCCTCTTTAAGAAGGCAAGGGGAATAATATTATCCTAAACATACATCAGTGACTAGTCAAGGAAATGCACACTTTTTTCATAAAGTAAAATTTTGTGAAATTCTCTTTATATTTTCCTTATCGTCGTACGCATCATATGACATCATACATTGTAGTAGTCTTCTCATTCAGCAGTAACTGTGCAGATACTTTAAAAATCACAACTTTTGAACGGATCGTCCAATTTTCCCTAAACTTTCACTGATGTGTTCTACTATCAAAATATTGCTGCATTCACTCAATCCACATGTACAATGTATCATGAAGGTGGACTTGTCCAAGGTTTTTGCAACAAAGAAACCACATACAGTGTACAAGTCTACTCTCTGCTTCCCCATTTATCCTACGTACTGTACCTTTCATGCACAACGTAGGCGTATGTCCAGCTAAACTTAGCCCTCACGATGAATACTGTAGAATGATGAATTGTCAGGATATAGTGGCCTTTACCACTCTTGAATGAAAGATGATTGGGGGAGTTTCCCTTTCTCCCTTTTTTTTTTCTTCTGCTTGGTTTTTTTGTTTGTTTGTTTGTTTTTGTTTTTTTGTTTTGTTTTGTTTTTTTGCTTGCTTATATGGAAAGACATAGAAAACTGTATATCAGAAATTGTCTTACACATGAAACTTTTGCAAATTCTGGAAGTAGTCAAGAATTATGAAAGTATAATCGTGAACATCAAAGTTTGTGTCTCAAACACAATGAATGACATTGCAATGCTGCACAGTGTACATCATCATGGTCTGCAATTCGCAAAAGGTACAAATGAAACCATGGTTTCAACCATGGACAAAAACCATGGAGCGCCAAGTGTCGCACGGAATATTTCGTTACGAAATTGGTGATTTCGTCGACAAAATGACCGTTTCGTTAACGAAATTATCATTTCGTGGACGAAATGTTCATTTAGTTACAAAATGTTGTCATTTTGTCACAAAATAATCATTTCATCGAGGAAATAACTGATTTCGTAACGAAATATTCCATGCGACACTTGGCGCTCCATGGTTTTTGTCCATGGTTTAAACCATGGTTTCATTTGTACCACCTTCGTGAATTCGGGCCGATGTGCTTGGTACAAAAGTATGTAGCAGCCCACCCACTATACGCACTAGTGGATGATTTATTTTTATCTATAGAATTTATTTATTTATTTATTTATTCATTCATTTATTTATTTATTTATTCATCTTTACAAATTTGTGAAGGCAAGAGTTCAGGGTCTGAGAAATGAATGCCTGGGTGACAAGACAACCAACAAATGGTATCTTTCCTAGAATTCTATCGCATATGTCCCCCCCCCCCCCCAAAAAAAAAAAAAATAAATAAATAAATAAATAAATAAATAAATAAAAAATAAAAAAATAAAAAATAAAATACAACAGGACCCTTCACAATAATAACTTTAGAAAATGAGAATCAATCCAAATAGAAAACCCCATCCGATTTGCTTCAGTGGTCAACGAGAAATGAGGATCCTTGTAGAGCATGTCAGGAATCCCTTCCCTCCAAGTTCTGTCCATTGTGTTCAAGTGCATCCAAGTGCTATAAACTTGGAAGAATCAGACTCATAACATGCTTTACAAGAATTCACATTTTTCTCTGTGACCACTTAACCAAATGGAATGGGGTTTTCTGCAAAAATATAGGCCTACCTAAGATTTTATGTTTTAAGACTCTGAAATAGCATTCAGAGAAAAGAAACAACTATAAGCTCTGAAAATATGTTTGTCAAATGACAATATTTAGTCATGACAAAAAGGGATAAGTTATTGGTCGTATGCAAGTACTGCATACATATTTGTAAAGATAGATGAATACCCTCTGTGCTTGCCCGGTGCACAGTATAAAACTCTGCATTTTATACCGGAAATGCACTTGAGTTAACATCAAAAATGTGACCCCGGGCCCCATGTGTTGCGAGTTGGTTTGTAAAGATAACCTCACTCATTTGAACCGTATACAAATTTGCATAGAGTACGTTGAGTAGTGTACAGACATGCAGACCCAACCACTAGCACTACACTGTGTAGAGCTGATTGTGCATGTAGTATACAAATATCGACTGCTACAGAGGGATATGGTAAAACTATTGCACCGAGGTGATTTCTCAACAGTGCTATGTGGCACATGGCACTGTTGAGAAATCACCAAGGTCAAATAGTTTTACCATGGCCCGAAAGAAAGCAGTCGACATTTCTTTTATATCCCTCTCGAGCATTTTACAAGAGTGATGACAAGGTTTCTTTTTGGAAAAATGTGCAGGTTTAACGTTAAATCTAACGTTAGGCCGTAGCAGTACAGCAGCAGTGCGTGCAGCGCGTAGCGAACGACACCGCTGACTCAGTACAACGTTGTTGATTCCTACACACGAGCTACACTACAGCGTGCAAAACTCCAAAAGATCGAGGAGGTGCAGGACTACGTTAGAAGTAGGCCTAAAGCGGCTTCGTTACCAAGATCATCTTCAAAATCGGTTTTAGTTTATTCCTAATTCATACCTGATAAGTTGTCCTTCTGCTGCGATCATTCCTCCGTTACTTGAAGCAGTCACTTTGTCAATTGAGCTGAACTGCATTGATCACACTATCAAACGTATACTGTACACACAACACACACGCCATCACACCACAGATTTCTGTAATGCCGCCGTGCACCGCACTGCTAGCGCTAGCTAGCTACAAGCCACAGGACTGTCGCTACATGTAGCTAAAGTATCGCTACTACGCGCACTGCATACATTATGGTGTGAGATATCGATCACACGATCACGATTAGGTGCAGATCGTGGATTCCCAAAAGTACTATATCACGCTGGCTATAAAGTAACCAATTGCACCGCATTCAGCTGCTCGGCTCTACAAAATGTAGCTAGTAAAACTACACCATTTTCGTGCTCTGTGTAATCCTATGGCAAGAAATTTAACATGAGGAATATAATATTGAACAAATAATCAAAATATGTAATATGGTAAATGAAGCTGTATAGCATAGGCCTAGCTGTAGAGTCTACATGTGTGTACTCTGTACATCACAATAGTTGATGTATGAAGAAACAAACCACAAAATATTATTTAGTGCTACATGGGATAGTTACACTGTATACAGGTACATTGTACACATGTACAATGTTTGGTATTACCGGACAGTGCCCATTTCCAGACGAGCACATTTTCGTGTACTAATGACATTCAATACATGGCAGACTAAAACTTTTTAGACTAGCCTCACAGAGCATTTTATGGACTGAAATCACAAAAACGCAACATAAAAATGTAAAAGCGCCAAGAAATTCACATTTTCACATCAGATTTAGGGTTGTAGAAGAAGATGTCGAATTATCACAAGGTTTATAACTGTTCGAAATGTTCAAAGTTTATACATTGTATTTTACTGTAAGATATGAAATTAGAGCTTCATTTGCCAATTTTTTTTTTTCTTTGTTGTCAGCTCAGTAAAAATAGGTACAGTGAATCATGGGTGTGAATTGTGATTCCGGTGTAAGGACAAGGTGCGAAAGACGTCAATTATTCCATTAGAACCTACAAAAATTGTGTCCGGAATAATAATGCGATTTTACACAGCACGAAAAGACAACTTTTTGGAGAGGGGTATACATTTGTATTTGAAGTCTGTTTTACAAAAATCGGAATGAATGATTTTCATAATTTTGCAGAATTCATAATTTTCAGGAATTTGTGAATAACTGGTGCTATTTTTGGCCGAAATTTCATCCTCCCGAGTACGAATTCAGAGAGAGAGAGAAAAAAAAAGTCCGGTGATACGATCCACTCTCCTACTACTAGTAAAATAATGTGAAAGAGGATGAAGCGGAGGTCAGTTTACAGAGAGGTAGTTCACAAGTAGTTGCGGATGTATATGGCCATATCACAGGTGAGTAGCATGTACAGTGTATCGTGTACTAGAGGTGTTTTGTTACCTTAGTTTTACTGAAAGAGATAATGTAATCAAGCAAACAAAGTAACAAACAGCTAATGTTAGACTTTCTACAATACAACTAGATCTACCAATTTTTTTTTTTTTTTAACCTTTGTTTGTGACATCAAAACACATTTACCCACTGGCAGGATCGTATAGGCCCTAGGTCTATCTACTGATCTAGTTTTCTAAACACAAACACTCTACCTAGCCTATCAAAATGACAGTAGGCCCTAACGTTATATCTATAAATCTAATTTATTACAACAGAACAATACAACAGTCAATTATTAATATTATTTATATTAGGAAATATGAAATTGAAAACTATCAATTACTATATGTAAATGCTTAATGCCAATGACAATGTACAAAAGTGTAAACTTAGGCCTATTCTATTGTCACAATTATTGACAAATATCATGTAGGGGGCCTACATGTAATATTTGTAACGTTGGAAATATTATGCGCGATTCAATAATATGGAACTATAATACTGAATACAACAGGCATGCACTAGCTAGTCGAGACATACAAGGCCCCCAAGGGAAGTCTAACGTTATTCATAATACTGGAAAGCCGGGCGGGTGCACTTCACAGCAATAACGTTGCATACTTGTCTCTCATAAATCATTCACACTTAGTCCCACATATGTATAACTGAGTAGAGTAAATATCTACGCCACCCTACCTCGTCCACTTTCTTCAACTTGCAGCAAAATGTCAGATTCTCCAGACAGCAGATGTCCCACGACAACTCGGCAACATTCGCCACAACCTGCCCGTTTTCTCGGCTGTGCGCGCAAAAGTACTGGCACTTTGTGCGGACATGGTAGACGATCTTTTTTTTCCCCTTTTTCCCTAAACCGGAAATTCGATGAAAAGCTTCCAGGAAATTCCAGGTAAACCTCCATTCAACGTCACCGGAAGAGAACGGGATGGTTGATGAAGGCGAGGACCAGACGGTTGAGCGCCCTTGTGACGTCACGTCAGCATGTTTGCAATAATGTTTCTGAATGAATGCCAAGTATTGTATATGTTGTGTACTTCACGTTTGTTTCATTTCTGTTTAGAGAGACAAAAAAATCGCATGTAAGCCTTCACATACACAAACACCGTGTTGCTTTGGGATCTCATTTCCTTTCCTTACACGACAATTAAAAAGTGTAAAACTGTTACTTTGTCGTCATTTACTTCAGAGACTCCAACCCAAAGCACCTTCTGATCTGGAGATTCTCCCGCCTGAAACCCCTAGCAAACGGGAGACTCCAAGTTGATGTGTGCGAAGCGCAAAGTTCCTAGGGTTCTAGATGCTCTCTGGTGCTATCTTATACCCCTTTCCCGCTGCCCGTCTCGGTGAACCACCGAGAGGTTCCCCGGTTAATTCACCGGGGAACCTCTCGGTGAAAGTTTCAGTGCCGTCATTTCACACTGCTCTCGGTGAAACTTTCCCCTAGACGGGTTTTCTGCTCGCAACGTGGGTGATCTTATGTACTTGAGTTTGTTGTGCATCTGCGATTTGGTTTTTTTTTCGATTCCATGTTCAGCAAGTTTTCGGAGGAGGGACTCGTACGCGGTGCCAGCGTCAGCCGACGTCCCGCTCAGTTCTTCGTTCACTGCTGCCTCGCTCACTACGTAATTGAAGTAACAATCTCTCTTCGTCTTTGGTCCACGCTCCAGCCATTTGCAAAATTCCCTCAAATTTCAACAGTACAAAACGTCAACGGATTTCTCCTGCACATTGTAAACCCAGCACTTGACGAGAAAAGCAAAAAATACGAAAAAATCAAGCAAGAGGCGGACTGTATCACTATCAGACTTTACTGGAAGAGTTAAGAGCTAGACACTAGAGGAAGACGAAGAAGGAGGAAGCATCAAAGCGCGATAGCGATCAAGTACATTGTAAACCTATATCAGCTTTGTATACACGGCGTGCTAATTATAAATAATACAATGCACAGCACGATGGAAAACAATGCTGTCACACTGTGAACGCCACATTGAACACGAAACGACATACTATGTAGTGTCGTGTGTATGTTCACAAACACGAATTACTAGTACCCTGTACGTGTGGATTTGGGAGGTCGAGTGCGCGCTAGCTAGCTGAAAACGTGTGCATGACCAGAAACAAGACATGACCTTTGACATAATCTGCATATTTTCCCCGGTGTTTCACCGAGACAACCTTTCACGCTGGGCGCTCTCGGTGAACCACCGGGTGCAATCCCGTTGAACTATCGGTGTCTACCCAGGACGCTTCTCGGGTAAAAATTGCCCAAAATTTCATCGGTGTTTCACCTAGGCTTCCCCTAGGTTTCAACCGAGTGACCTTTCACACTGCGGGGTTCCCCGGGCGCCCCCAGGTGCCCCCGGGGAAGATTTTCTTCAGCGGGAAAGGGGTATAAGGCTTATTTTTTTCAACATACAATAGCAATAAGTAAGAAATCCTTTCCAACGGGAGACACAGAGCCAGGGCGGGAGAAATTAAATCTCAAACGGGAGAACGGGAGATTTTGCAAAAATGGGTTTTCGGCGGGAGATCTCCCGTCGAAAACGGGAGAGTTGGAGTCTCTGTTACTTTGCTGTAAAATACTAGTACCTTTTGTTTATCTACTTTCCTTTTGTGACGACAAAATAACAGTCTTCACACAAGGTTTGTCATCAGGTAAATCATATTATTCAACTTTCTTTGCGAACAAATATAGCAAAAGCACATCAAAAGCAGTTTGCAAGAAATTGCATGATAGATAAAATAGATATAATATGTCAGACAGAATTATACCAGATAGTGTATAATGCTTAGGCCTATTAGATTCAGGCTCTTGAAATCATACATAACGGTAAACTGATATGAAGCTATATATATGCCTACTTTGGTGTGGTAGTTGTGTACTTGATGAAAAGGAACTAAGTGAAAACACGAAACAAAATATTGGCAAGGCCAACGAAACAATTAAACAAACAAACAAGCAAACAATGGGCTTTCATACACTGTAAAAAGCCAGGTACCGAAATTCAGTTTTATGTTACGACCTTTCGAATTTAAATCATTACGGAGAATCGTTAAGAAAATGCCTGAAAGGCCCTTTGCTGAACACAACAGATCTGTTGGAAATTTGATCAGTGCTGCTATTTAATACGGGTTTTATCACGATGCGGGTCCGAAGTCACTGCGATAAGGACTAAATAAAAGCTATTGTCTTTTTGTTATTACTGTTATTATCATTAAGATTATTGATATCATAATAACATTTCATTAATTGGTATCAGAATTAGTAGTCGCAAAGTAGGATCTTGTTTAGGCCTACTATAGTTTTAACAGTACGCCCTTTTCTGTCATCATCACACAACATGTAATCACTATCTCATAATTAGTACAAACGTACACTCGAAACCACTCTGGGGACCTATAGAGTGTATATCTGTCAAACGGAATGTATAGTTTCGGTTGAGATGGGGCTCAAGTTTTCCAATTAACTTTTTATGATGACATTTGTCAGACAATGGGAAACCTCCTATAAAATATGAAAGAGCATTTGAAGGGTTTGTTTGCAAAAAAAAAAGAAAAACGATAAGTCCATTATTTTTTGAAAATTTTGAAGTACGGTCTCTGTCATAAAGTACAAAATAATACCTTTTAAATGATATATTGGTCACTACATATAAAGGTATGTTTTTGAAGTTATGGTCAAAAGAAGTACAAATTTTCTTATTATTCTCTTTATTTTTGTTGACCTTTAATCGCAAATATCTCCATTTGGCAAATATTATGGACTTTTCGATTTTGTAAACAAACTCTTCATTTTTTGTTTCTAAGAGAAATAAATTCAAAGTTCTTTAGATGAAAATTGATTTTGGAAAGACTGAGATATCCCAAACAAAGTGATCATAATGAATGGTGGAACCCGCCTTTTATTTGGATTGCGTTGTTTGACTCTGTTCCTGACATCATGAGCCATTTCAAAATCTTAGAATATTGCATACACTATTATGATGAAGTGGTTTCTAGATCTCGCAAAAAGTCAAAAGCTGAATCCTTTTCCCAACAAATACTATACCATCCTTTTAAAAGACACTCAGCTGAAGAAAGAAGAAACAGAAGACCGAGTGAAGGAAAGAGAGAGATAGAGAGAGAGAGAGAAAAGAGAAGAAAAGAGAGAGGGGAGAAAGTTAGAGTGGGGAAAATCTCTTTGTTAGAGACGGAAGGAGAGTCTGCCGTAGATGGCGCTATTCAAAATTCTGCCAACGTTAGCTTTGCAACTGTGGTGGACTCGGTCTGGTCTCACGCTATTATCTCTTATGACAAAGACTACTCAAGGACAAAAATTGTTCAAAATATTGTCAGATGCACCACGATTCCGTGCTTTGCATGAAAGTTCACTAGCTTTTCTCATAATAATCCTATGTTTATGGAAGTCCACTCAAGTACTATGACAGCTACTCTTCTTGGAAGGATATCATGTCATGCCTCTTTTTCTATAAAGCGTTTATCCCTCTAAAGTTTAAAGGCAACATTTTCACCTAAAAACCAAAGTTTCATGGTCATGAAACTTACATTTTTTTTAATTAATCACAGCAGTCCCCTACTCAACAATTCTGTCAAAAAAAAAATTGTGAGGTTACTTGTAAAATTTTAATTTTTTAAAGGAGATTATTTTTAATCATTTAAAAAGTGCTTGAAAATACGTATGAAATATAAATGATATTACGAGCTAATTCGAATCAAATCTATTTCATAACATAACAACGTTAATGTGCTCCATAAACATAATGAGACAATCATCAAAGAACTTATCATTTGATTAAATTGCATAACTTGGGGCAATCTTTTAAGTAGGGAATATACAGTCAACCTAGCCAATAATGATACACTTAAAGAAAAATAGGTTCAACGTTGGACCAGCCCGTGTCATATTCGGAGCACCTTTACGGGTGCAAAGTTGCTTCTTTATAGGTGGATTCGGTCTGAAAGGTGGAAATGGTATATGAGTATAAACAATATTATATATTGTATCATACATACATAAATATAATTTTCGTTAGATTAGTAAGATCCGTCCTCAAAAAAAAAAAAATGAAAAAGATTCCAAACCGAGATTCTGTGGGTGACATAAAAAGCACGTATTGTCAATCACTGTTTAATTATCAATAATGATTAATCCCCCCAAAAACAACAACAACAACAACAACAGCAACAACAACAACAACAACAACAACAAATAAAAGGACTTTCCTATAGACAACATCACGTGCATTTTCGACATTTTATTGAACTACTATGATTTAAAAAAAGACGTTGCATGGATGGAAACATGCATCAGTTTATGTTTAAATGAGGGGAAGCCGCATGCCTTAAATGGAATTTCGTTTACGATCATATTGGTGATTTACCAATGATTGACGGATAATGTACTAGGGCCTACCAGAATCTTGAAACAAGTTTATTTATTTATTTATTTTTCATTATTACATTTTTGAGAGAGAATCCAAGTATATGAAGAGTTTGTTCGCAAAAACCGATAAGTCCATTTTTGAAGATTTTGAAGTACGGTCTCTGTCATAAAGTACAAAATAATACCTTTTAAATGATATATTGGTCAAAAAGGTACAAAGGTATAAAGGTACATTTTTTAAGTTATGGTCAAAAGAAACAAAATTTTTCTTAATATTTTCTTTATTTTTCTTGACCTTCAATCGCAAATATCTCCATTTGGCAAATATGGACTTATCGGTTTTTGCAAACAATACGCTGAAGAACATAGCAGAGAATTATATTAAAACATAATATGACATGTATTTAGACATTCGTTTGGTCACATAATAATGTTACTTTTATTATCTAGTCAATGATCAAAGTATCAATCAACACATATCAACATGCATTGTTTTACATTGCATTAGTAGGTCCTTTGATCAATCAAAAAGAATGCACTCAGAGCTTCAATTCGCACTTGAAGACGGGGAAATATAACGTGTCATACATTACTAGTACTTTGTGTTACAATCGAGTCATTATAACTATACAGTACTGTTTGACATTAGATTATATTAAATGGGTTAGTCAAATACCTGTTAGTGATTGGCTAAACACAGTCACGTGATGGAGGCAGATTCGTTTTGTTCGCCCATGGACAGAACATTTTGGGAAAACATTTTCACGTAACAAATGACAGAAGGCAAGGACCCGTGCGCGCACAGTGAATTTGGCTCGATCTGCGCGAGAGATCGAGTGCGTTGTGCTGGTGGTTGACGTTGACGTATTTGACTAACCCATATAATATAACAGATGATGACTTTTGTTGTCGGGAACATGTATTCAAACGTTCAACCCTCAAGGTTTGAAATGCTATTTCGGGAGGCTATAAATCCCTTGACTTCGTCTCGGCACTTATAACATCCTTCATATAGCATTTCAAACCTTTCGGGTGGAACATTCGGTATGTTCCCTCCCCCGCCAGTCATCATCTATATAATGGAGTGTATCATAGATAATATGTTATATAGCACTGTAAACTATACTATCATGAACTTCCCTATCAAAGTGGCATACGTTCGTATTGTACATTGTTTATTGTAAACAAATAAAATGCTATAGGACCTTTGATAACACACCTCCACATATATACATAGGGTGAACATGAACTTTGTTCACCATAATTATCATCTTGCAGTCCATAGGCCTACGCACTACCCATGCCATGTAGACTTTAGAGGTTTGAGATACTGAAATACTTACGATTTCTCTCCCTCTCTCCCTCTCTCTCTCTCTCTCTCTCTCTCTCTCTCGTTCATTACCGGGAGATTATTGATTACAGCTATTTTAGGAATCATTTCTTGTTATTTAGTTTATTTTAACACCTTACCTATATATCAATCTTGATTGTGCATATATTAACAGACCGGGGTTAAGATCTTGTTTAAAAGCCTTGTCTTGCTTATTTTGTTTTCTCTGCCTTATCATGGTGTGACAGGGTCATCCATTCCCTTCCTTTTATGATGTTTGCTAAGAGCAAACTCTGTACTCTGTATATGATTCTTGAACACACCCCATGAAGCTGTCAGTCACAATATATCATCGCTTATTTCTTTGTAAACAGACCATCGCCCATGCCAAGTGTCCACATCATACCTCAAGTGCACATACGCCTTACTTCGTAGCATCAGCGTATCTGTATGAAGTCTGACGTTCGTTTTCTTGTTTTGTTCATGAAAGTTACCTGAAATGAAAGTGACAGTCGCAGATATTTCTAGGGGGTATACGTTGTTAGATTGATGACGTCACATGGTGTTATAATTATTGTTTCTCAGTACAACCGATCGAGAAAGAACTGAAGTGAGTCCGTACGAATATATCGATCTCGCAGGGTGAACCGGAGCAAAGTGGAACGGACACCGACATCGTTCATGTTCAGTACGACGAGGAGGCTGGTGTCCGGCACTCTTGGGACTTCGATAAGATCATTCAGATCCCGCCTAGCATTAAGTCACCCACTTTGCACTGCTGCAAGAGCGAAAGGGAAGTCGTACTCGGCGACGCTGAGGAAGGCGCCATTTTCATGGTCAACCTCGACACTGAGACCGTGAAGCAGATTGACGTCGAAGGACACATCGTGGATTGTTCATTCCATGATGGAACGCTCATTGCCAGCGACTTCGAGTCAGGGCGTATCGCCCTGATCGACGACCAGGGCATACGTGTCAAGGATTTTGAGATACCCAATGCAACGCCATCTAGTATCGTCATGTTTGCCGTTGACGGCAAGAGCCGATCGATCGTAGCTGGTGTTATCGGTAGCCATGCTAAGGTTCTACATTTCATTGATGCAAAGAGTGGAGAGGCGGTGAAGACGTGTTCCGTCGAGGCCAATGAGCTACTAGGGAGGATCCTCACGACGTCCACAGGTCTCGTGGTCGTCAGGACGGGCGCTGACGAATTCTCCGTCATCGACGGCGACAGCGCGCGTCAGCGGAGCCGCCTGCGTCGAAAAGAATGGCGGGCAGCGCAATGCGCCGTCGACAGCGGTGACGGTGATACACTGTTTATTACTTCGCTCAGAGAGTCGAAGACCAAACCTCCCTTCGCCGTAGTCGACGAGATCGCCATCGACGGGCGCGTGAAGAAAGCAGCTGCCCTCGAGTTCCGTCTGTACAGTACAGAAGTCCAAGCTCCGCTGATCACACCCCGAGGTCGGCTGGTGGTCTGTAACGGCAAAGAGATCTTGGTTTATCAAAAGGTGTATCCACAGACGAGTGCCAAGGCGAAAAAGAAGTGGGTGAAAGTCTAGTAAGGGTTTATAGATCTAATACATTATGACGATGCAATCCTGATTTAAAATAACCGACGTAATATCAAGGTATAATTATGTTCTTGAAGCTCTTAAATGTAATGGGTCTTGTATAAAGTGGTTAATAAAATAATTCAGCATGTTCAGTGCAGCTAATATCTTTAGATGCACAACAGTGACAATACAGTGTTTGATGGTCTTGTGAAGGATTAACAAATTTTTGTAATGTAGAAATAGAACTTGGTCAAACTCGAATTTGATAATGTACTTAGCAGAGGGAGATGGGTGTTTTGTATTAACTTTAACATCAGGATAATAATATATTATATTACATCAGAGCGGCCAGTCAACCCTTTATGCCACACCTCGTACTTCAGATAGACAAGGTTTTTATATCCTGTATCAATGTACCCGAAAATTTGTTATACCGAGTGCTTGTTTTATTGTACAAAGTGTGCATTTTACGAATATGCTGTACTCTGGAAATGCTCTTCGGTTCTTTGAAAACGGGTTTTTATATACATGCATTTTGTTTTGAAGAATCGACAGTCCTATGTAGTAACAGTCTTCCTTTCAATCAGAGTATAATATGTTAATTCCATCATATTCACTATAGAAATCACGCTGTAATGACAACCGCCCCATAGAAATTTCAGACAGTTGCAAAATAAGTTCATAAGGTTGGTCGATGTATATACATGTAGATAAAAAGGTTCTCTTAACACCTCCAATTGTAGTATTTTCCCCTGACAGTTTCGTTGACGTGCTGTCATTTTTCTCCAACGATGGCCAGTCGGCAACTGATGAATTTCAGACAGCTTCAGAAGGCAATATCAAAATAGAGCTAAATGTTTGATGCTCTCTTGTAATACTGTACAACTAAAAAACAGTACTGTCTTTAGATTATCGTAATCTGCTCATCCTTCCTCTTCATTGCTCTTGATGTCCATGTTGATGCCACTGTCCATATCGTTGAACTCTTAATAAAAATGGTTTTGATGCAGATGACTGCTGATCTTTTGCTTTTTGCATTGTTATCTCGAGATGTTTTTCATTTTGATAATAAAGTTCAATTTTCTATAGGAGATCTAGAGACAAAGAAATAGTTTCCCAAATATTTTTTTTTGCCAAGAAATCAGAATATCATTTGCGAGAATTTAACTACATCTCCAAGACATATTCACTGGTTTGTCTGATTTACAGCCCATGGTGTACAAGTAACCAGACATTAAACAGTCGGTCAGGATCTGCTATACTTTTGTCACGTAACTAACGACAAGTACAAACATGTCTTAATAAAACAGAAGACTAAGAGAAACATGAATAACTAAGATAGAATGTGTATTTACATACGAATGACAATACAACAGATTATCTGATTATAACTAATTTTGTTTTATGTACGTCATTTTGATCTTCCGTGGTTATGCATTTGTAATTGTTGGGTATGTTATGCAAAGATACAGTACTTTCTACATGTTCTATTCAGATATATTATTCTGTAATAATCTAGTTGCGATATTGTAACACGAGTCAGTAATGTATTTTTTTTTTTCTTTAGTGCCTTGTGTCTCTCTCTTAATATTCCAGGTGAAATCCTACACTTTGCATGTTACATTGTTTCATTACAAGCATGATAAAGAATGTTGAACAATAAAAAAAAAAAGATCTGTAAACACCACCTGACCACGGGTGTCCACATCCTTCGTTTTATTTTATTTGAATTCATTTCTGATTTTCAAATAATATAATGGCATGAAAGCAACTCCTTTGTATTTAGTTTATATTGAACGCAATCTTAAGTAACATGCTCTCTACACTCACTCTTTATCATATGATTTTGGCAGAATATATATATCAATCATTATTTTTTTTTTCCATTTTTAGAACCCCGGGGAGGGGACGATTTCGTTATCGAAATCATAATATTGTTATGATTGAATGGGCACCTCGGGATTCTATTGCCATTTTGTTGTTGTTGTTGTTGTTGTTGAACAAAGATTGATGGAACTAGTGTCTTGCAACCCTAAAATACAAGAAATCAACAATATTTTACCAAACAAAACAAAACAGATCATAATAATACATTAACAGTAAAGGTATTAAATATGAGAACAATGATAATTATGATAAAAAGACTCAGCATCTATCAAAACAAAAGTGCGGACTCTTGGACTCCGTGGGTTAAAGGAAGTTTTTCATTAAAAGTAAATAAACAGGAAAAATGGAGCAAAACACAGACAAGCATGCATGTCGCTTAATCAGGCAAGAAGGCAGATGCATTGATTGGTCTCATTTACATGTGCATCGAGATGTCTGGTAGTATTTCTTTGGTCGGTGTGTTTGCGCGCAGTACGAGTGTCTCTGTGTGTTCGTGTACGTGTGTGCGTGCGTGTGGATCGGACAGTGATACGAGGGAGTCGTTTCGTGTTAGAATGTCAGATGTAGGTAAAATGTGCACGTAAAAAAAATGAATTATTTGAAAAGAAAAGACTAGAGAGGGAGCTTCGAGAACTCGTTTGAGGTGATAGGCCTACTGGCTACAAGTTATCAAAGAGGATATCACTTTTCCTGTCGGAAAACCACAGTTACAGCCAATATCATTACATGTATATTAAAGGGGATGGCTAGTAACCGATCAGTGGGAATCAGTGGGAATGGTGGGGGATGATTGTTCCAATCCTTAGTACATAATGTATCTATTGTTGTGTGAAAATTAATTGTCCCGTCACTGTACAGGCATGCTAACCTGGAAACATTAAACTGCACATTACTTGAATATGAGACCATTCTGAAGCAAATAATATTTCACACAACAATAGATACATTATGTACTCTTAAATGAATCCCACAAGGATTGGAACAATCATCCCCCACCATTCCCACTGATTCCCACTGATCAGTTATTTAACCATTCCCTTTAAGATGAAAAGTTTTATTAAGTTTTTAGTTTTATTTTTTTTTTTTAAATCGAAAGTGCTGTTTTCAAACATTTTAAAGTAAGCCTATCTGACTGAGCAGAAGAAAACCTTCCTAGTTTTATCTCAGTTGTAACATTATCAAGGAATATTCTTGAAATTATGACTAAGGATATCCCAAAATTTCCTATCATTTCTTGGTGTGTGTGTGTGTGTGTGTGTGTGTGTGTGTGTGTGTTTAGCAGCTTTAAACGCATATTTCTCAACTTAACAAGAATGGAGTTATTTCATTTTGAGATCAAACTTTTCATAATACACTAAAGAAGTATACTTCTAAGAGGGACACATACTTCTGTATCAAGTAACAGCGCAGTATATTGCCTATGATAATAATAATGGACTGCATGAAATAAAGTGAGTACATTGTAGTTTTCAATTCCTTCTATGCAATCTATTTTGACAATAAATTTCCTACCTTTCTTCTCTTTTTTCCAAAGAAAACTGCACCCTGTATCTAGGGACTGAAAGGCCGGAAGTTACACTGGACTCATTATTCGAATCTATGCAATCTATAAGTGGCTGTGATTCTTGCAATACCGAACATAAGTAGTGTTTCATAGCAACTGAAATGCAAAATTTGGGTTATCTAGCATGCAGCTTGTTGTCTTGTATAGCCACTGGTTGCCCGTCAATAGATGGCGCCATTCTAAAAGGATCTGCTGACTGGTGGACAGGTGGAGTCAACACTGATCTCTGAACAGTGGAGTCAAGTCGACTACACGTAGATCGTATCACTAACTTGCAGATAGGCACTTCCTACTTGACATCCGGCCATTAGACCCTTAGAATCGCGCCATCTATAGGCGGACAATCAAACACTGAAATACTACATGTAGTACACAGTGTATGGCTAAAAATTTATCGCATGACACTGGCACTAAGATTCGAAAGAGTCAGTTCCCAAGGAGTCAGCTACAATGGGTGACACAAACATGCATGAAAGTCAGATCTCACGGGACGAAGAGCTCGCCAAAGGTGAAACTTACCGACTTGTTATTTACTGTAATTATTAATCATTTTCATTAGCCTCGGGCAGTCCCGTGAGTGCAGTTAAACGTTTCATAACCACGACCGCGTTGACTCACTCTAATAACCAATATACAGTCTACTACAAGTCTTCAAACTCCGACATGAAAGTGTGTTGTTATTGAAGTACACAGGGCTTTGAACAAACAAGAGCATTTTTGTTTAATGCAGGTATATCAAAATTCCACCGAAAGATATGATTATGACTATTACTCCATGTTCACGTTGGCTTTCAATAACAATACACAAGTAACCACAGATTAGACAACTTCGGGTATAAATTACAAAGTGGCAGACATTTCAATGTTCATACAATGTATGTACTGTATTTTAGGAACAGTGAAATCGGATACGGTCACGTACAATGCAAATCACTTGAGGTGATATTATGATGTCACATAGCAGAAAGTTTCTCAATCATAATAAGGATGGGATGTCCGGAGTTCATATTCAGCAAGATGATCTTATGGCAAGAGAGTTGTGGTGACATGCTGAAGACGATGCTGAGTAATATGCATGAGGTTGTTGAGAAACAGAAGATCATTAGTAGCAGCATTGACTGTTGCCAGCAGCGCGCGGTTCGGAAGACGCTTGCGCCAAATGAATCTCCTGGATATTAATTGCGCTAAATGAAACTCATGAATATTCATTACGATAAACAGGACAGAGGTCGAGAGTGAAAATTTAGAGGATACTTGATGACGAGAGAAGGTTTATGTTAAGGCTACAAAAGTACACATTGAAAAACTAAAAGAAAGGGGGGGGGGGAATAAACATGAAACATTGAGGAGAAAAGGACCCTAGCACGTTTTTTCTTTCCTTTTTACGCATCTCTTCATTAGGAGTTCCATAGATACTATTGGCTGATTTTACAAGTACCCAACAACGACGTCTCCACCCTGAATGAACAAGATTGAATCAAAACTGCAAACAGCGAACAATTTTATTGAGCAACCAAACAGTCCCTTTAAATTCATTATGTAACCACGGTCACCTGAACGTGCTGAGGTTGTTTGTTTGTTTGTTTGTTTTTCTGAAAATGATTGATAAGTTCGAGGCGATACCATTACATATACCTTGCATGAAGCTCTTCATTACGTTTAAGATTTACGAAATTATCACGACATACCGCCTCCATTGAATATCCAGCATTTTTTGTTCTGTGTGTGCGTGTGTTTTCATTGGAGGGAAATCAAGAATGAAGTGGATGCGATGCACTCTAAGAATTTGGAGTCACATTTTGTCGGCAATCACATTGTGCCTTTCATAGAACTTTGCACATGCACATATTTTCCGTCTAAACCTAAATAATACAGTACCAACCAACACGATACTACCGTAATGGATGGAACTGGATGGCCCAACTACTGCTCGTTCTACTCTCACAAAACACCTACACGTACACCTGTACATGAAATGTATTCGTTGGAGAGGGTCAGAATTAGAGTTGACTTAATTAATTTTGAACATTTTCTCTGTGAGTACGGGACAAACCATAGATGTTACTCCACGATGTGAAGAGATATGTGTCTATGAGAGACAGAGAAAACGAAGAGAATTGCATCATTTCAAAGAGACAGGAAATATGGTTCCTTTAATGCGGTCCTGACGTAAAACTTTAGCACCGATACCTAAGTACTGACAGAAGATAACGAGTTTGTAATAGGAATGTGTCATTGCACACTCGTTTTTTTTTTTTTTTTTTTTTTTTTGCCACTATGACTACGAGTTGAAACTGGAAGCTTGAGAGGCCGTCATCTTATCAGCCTTGGCCTTCTCCTGTCGCACCTGTTGTCGAATCAGTTCGATCTCCGCCTCCTGCCGGAGTCGGCTCAGCTCCATCTGTTGCTTCGCTGACGCCAACTCTACTTCGAGGAGTTCTCGGCGGCACCGAGCCTGCTCGGCTTCCTCTCGAGCCTTCATCGCTTGGTAGCGCAAAATATCCAACCTCGCTTTCTTCTCTTCCGCCAAAGACGAATGTAACTTCTCGCTGTGTCCTCTGTCACGACCGCGGCCGGCACCGATCGACCCTGACGCATGGGGATTATTTGCTTCTGGGGCCGAGTCACTTCCGGTCGCCTTTGATTTCGTGGAAGACTCTTTGCGTTTAGAATTAATTTGTCCGGACCTACCGTCGTTTCCCGAGCGGCTTTCTCTGGATACGTCATTTTGGCCCACGTGAGAGGAATTTGCGTTGATGACGCGCTGCTCTTCCGAAGCAACACGATGACCTTGTTGTCGCTGTATGTCGTCGTCGGTGCGTCTTTGTTGACTACCACTGGACATTGCTTGCTGCCCGCTGTCTCTAGCATGGGAGGCTCTATCTGCATGGTTACTGGTTCTCTGTGAACCCTCGGAGACTGATGTCCTGATAGTGCCTTGCCGCCCCTGGGCGACGGCAGCCTGATTGCTGTTGACTCTTCTGACGAGTTGATCACCACTGATGCTCTCCTGAGTTTGCTGAAACATTTCCTGGGACGATCTCGGTAGTGGAACAGCGGTGACGGACGTTTCATCATTATCTGCAAAGGTTGTGGAAATAATGTTTAGCATTAAAACATTTACACGTTTATTCAAATATCTCTAACGGATAGCGTGTGCGCAAAGAAATGCTCTAGAGTGCGTGCTGCAATTGTAGGACAGGTAAACATACAGAACACTATAGAGAGATATCATTCATTCTACAAACAAGTCTCATTTTAACAATAAAGATATTATTCAAGCTGAAGATATAGTTCTAACCTTCACTTTTGATCACAATTTCAACTTCGTCCATGTCACTGGTGATGTCATCCATGGGAGCATCTTCTTCCGGACCACTGCCCGGAATACTGGTCACACTGAGAATCACGGGTCCGCTTTCCACTGGGGCCAGTAATAGTTCATTTAGGAGTCCGGTGCCGCTATTTGGATCATGCCGCCCATCTATGGCACTGGAATCTGCACCGGTAAAATCGTTAGAGACCTCAGTTGGCAGCACTCCAATTTGTATGGGGTATTCCATGTCGCTTTCATGGATGGCATGCACCCCTGGTACGACATCGGCCTGACTTGAGATCGCAGTGTCGTGGTAGTCTCCGCGGTGGTGTACGGTGGTGGGCCGCTGCGAGGCGAAGGACGAGGGACAAACGTTCGGTTCGGTCTGTCGGAGCGCCCCAAGATTCGGATTAGACACGGTGCTGTTTGTGTTCCGAAACATTCTTACCGGTACCACCTGCTGCTGTCCCCGAAAATCCTGCCCTGAGGAAACGGGCGATCTTCTAGATGTCACGCTCACATCTTGCAATCCTCCCATCGTTGCACCACGGCTAACCTTGTGCACTTGCTGTTCGTGTAACATGGTCCAAGGCGCAAGCAGTGGGCCGGTTCTGTACAAATCGATGATTTTGATCGGTCCTGCCTCCAGCTACGAGATCTTGGCGACTCGGTACACTGACACCCTCTGTCAAGTCGTACACATGAGTGACAGTCTGATGGCGTTCGACTTTTTGAGGGCCTCGGGACACCGTTGGTCTCCCAGCCCTAGAAGGGGGTCGCCTTCGATACTGCTGCTGTCGAGAGCGGATGCTACCAATTTGAGGTACCCCCGAACCCGTATCTGAAATTAGAAGCAAGGGACAATCGCGGTAAACTGTATTGTTCCTTCTATTTACATATCACTTCTTCTTCTTCTTTTTTTTTTTTGTAACGTTACCATAAGGATTAAGGTTATACGCTAATAAGAGAGTAATACGCTCAGTAGTTTTTCAGACAAGAGGAGAGAAATAAGTTTGGGGCATGATTCAGCATTATTGTGTGCTTTCATAAGCTCTTGAATTATGTTTTTCCATATTTGAACATATAAAAATTGAAATTTCATAATCAATACCTAATAATTCCAGAAATCACGAAACCTTTCAAAGTATGAATAAGATGATAAACGTCACATTGATAGGTTTTCCTTTGTTATATTCAATGAGTTCTTGAGCCTATACTGGTCGAAAACACAACGACAAAATATAAGCATTTACATCTTGTTTCCTTCAATTTCGAGAGTACTATGATAAAACTGTTGCGATTCATGTTTCCCTCTGGTTTTTCAATCGTTGCCCTTCTGTCTTTGATTAAATTGAAGATATGTTTCGCACCAACATTAAGTGCTCAGCCCAACAAAACCAAAACAAAACAAACAAAATGATTTTCATGACACCTTGAGGCCCCTCGGTGAAAAAGAGCTAGCCAAAGACTGACAAAGTCTAATCTTTTGTGGATATTTATTCTGAAAGCGTCAACGGCGTGTTTTCCAAGTATCATGTGAGACTGCAGAACGATTTACAGAATCCGCTACCTACTGATTTTGGTTATCCGTATCTGAGGAATTTGTCCCGACAGACTGCGGAGTTTACTGTTGATCGTTCGACGCTTCTTGCCGGTTTGGTCAAGGCCCAAGCGCAGCCGCTGGCCCGGCGTGAAGTTGTCCCGGGTGCGCATGTTCATCCAACATTTCCGTAGCTGCTGAACCGCTCTGTACTCGCGTGATGCAGACAAAATGTGAAAGGGCTTTATATACCATGACACGGACATCTTATGATTTCACAATGTTCTCACACTTGAATTTTCGTTGTTCACTGATAATGTGCATAATATCTTGATTTATTATTATTGCATCCTACAAAATTCCTCGTTCTTATCTTTAAACTGAACTGCATAAATACATACATACGAAGGGAAAATAAATATTCTATTGCATATTCATATCCTATCAGATCAAGAGAATACATCAATAAAGCACTTCGAGACAAGATCTTATTCTATACAAAACGAACTTCATATATATCTCATTTAACGACAGAGTAATCATACGTGTAAATTACCGGATGCATTAAGATACATATCAACGATTCTCACGAGATCATGTACAGGGCCTTGTAATGCACAATCTTAATCGAATAGATTTCTGTATTAGCAGTATTAGTGGCAGAGTATAATACAACACGTTCTTTGTTCGACAAACAGAATATTCTGGAATATTCTTTGTTCGACAAAAAGAATATTGTGGAATATTCTGTATACCTCTTTGAGAAGGTGGGGTTGCTGTTGAATCGAGCGGCGATTTCCTGCCAGGCCACCTTACTGGATGGAACCCGCTTGTTGTCCTTCCGGAAGGTCAACCTCACCAGTTTGCCGTTCTTCTCAACGTTGAAGTACTCGCACACGAGCTCGACCAGGGCGTCACGCTCATTCTGACGAAAAGTGGGAGTACGCGGTTGCCTACGTTGAATAATATTTGCGAACTTATTGACACAGGACGAAGGCATTCATATCGTTTCTATACTGACAAAGACTTGGTAACGGTGACACAAAATGAAATGAGCCAGTATACAGTTCCACTCAGCGCATGGGCAGAAAAGGTCAGCTTGTACAATCAGGCATGTTGGTTTTTAAATTCACTGAGATAACATATCTGCATTTGTGATATAATGATTATTCAAGCAATCTTTGAATGGTGCTTCTATTATAGCACATTCACCTGACAGCTAGCCTGTTTTTGTGTTTTGTTTTGTTTTGTTTGTTTTTTTGTTTGCAATATCAGCAAAACGGGGTTGTTAACGCATTATCCATTTACAAACCTAGAAATGTCCCTATGACGACTGGAGGATGCCTTCGCCATAAAGCATGGTTCTCCTAATAGGTGTATAGAGTACGCCTTGACAATGTGAAATGATAGTTTCAAATAATTGGCAAAACTACGCTTTATCACGTGATCAGCTCTTGACCAATCCTATGGCAAGATTCTTATAGTATGTGGAATATAAGTTACCATAATTGGCGCAAATCGAAATGAACCGTTTGTCACAAATTAATGTGTTGCGTTGACTTTCCTTAAAGTGGATTTCATTTGGATGGATGGATTTATATTGAGAATGTCTCACTTGCCCTGTGACTCTATAGTCCACAATCCTTGAAATATTCAGTAAATGGTAACATTCAATTTCATGAAATTTACTCAAGGGCTTTTTTTTTTTCAAAATATGGGAAAATCGTGACATGTGAACATTTTCCGATGACCTGGGAACCCATGCCCACAATCTTTTCCAACAGACACATGCATACCATACTTTTAAAGTTTACAAGCATACATTAATATTCAAGGTATTGCATAAAAATGTAATTTTAGCAATACATTGTAGAATTGTAGCATTGTTTCCTGGATTTTGACCCCATGACCCAAAAGTTCCCAAGAGAATCACTGTCAGGCAGTACAATTATGCACATGTACTAAGCTTCATGTGATACAGTACCTTGAGCTATTTCCGAGATAAAGAGAAAAATGTGAAATTTTAGCATTTTACTTGACCTTTGATCCCATGGTCAAAATGTTTCCCGGAGAATCTTTATCTGAATAATACATGCATACAGTATGGTTGAAAAAAATATCTTCAGGCATTGCATAGATGCGCGGGGGAAATAGTGAAATTTGAGAATTTGACCTTGACATTTCACCCTACGACCTAAAAAGTCCCAAGAAGAATCACTGTCAGGCAGAACATGCTTATGTACTAACGTTCATTTAAGATATTACCTTGAGCATTTTTCGAAATATGGAGAAAAAAAATCAAATATTAACAGTTGAACTTGACCTTTGACACCATAGACAATATCTATCTGGTAAATGTATACACCAATTAGTGTCATTGCTATTGTCATCAGTTTCATTTGGCTACCTCGAACAATTTTAAGTAACGCTGTCCACAAAATTGATTATACGGACGGACGGAAGGACGGACGGACAACCCGAAAAACATAATGCCTCCGGCGACACTTCGTGATGGTGGAGGTGTCAGGGTGTGAACATACGGACCATTCTTGTCACCGATCTTTAAACGCAAGTCCATTCTTTGTTTGAACATGGATTCCTTGAATACGTGTAGACTAATTACTAGTACGTCGGGCAAGCTTTTAAAAGCATTAAAAGCATTTTAAAAGCACGAGTTAACGGTCTTACACATGCGAACAAAAAAGAATGGTATATATATTAGTATCAATGTGCACATCATGATTGTGCACTGCGTTGTTGGAAAACCGGTCTGGGGAGTGGGAAGAGGAAAACAAAAAGAAAGAAAAAATGTCCACTTACAAGAGGGCGACAAAATCATTATAACGACGCTGCTGCTCAGTAATGTCAGCGTCCTCAGAAGATGCCCTAGTTGTCGCCATTTCTAGCTATTGATATCGGTAACCTTCAGCAGTTCAGTTCGTGGTGACGTCTGGGAGAAAAGAAGACACAAAACATATCGAAGAAAAAGTTATACCAAACGCATAAATACCGATCTTTGCTGCCAACGTAGATTGACTTTAATAGAGTTTATCATAGAAAGGATATATTAATATTTCCATTTTAGTGAGCACAATTAAGGGATTCAAAGATCTATACTCCATTTTATTTTATTTTTTTTTTTTGCGGTAAAAATTGTTTAGTGAATATCATCTTCAAATTCAAGTTTGTATCATTTCCTGTCATCGTGTAGTTGTTTTTGATGACCACAACCAGCAACCGCCGCTTTTCTCAATTTGAGACCAATCAAAACATATTGAAGATTACATGTCACAATCAATTTTCCAACTTGACCGAAAGATCGGTCTGTATCTGGTAGTCGAGGATATGTTCCGCGGAGACTGCGTCTGGCTTTGGGGAATCCCCTACGGAGGAGAGCGAATCTTTCTGTCTATTTGAGTACTATGTGCAGTATGCAGCAGTAAGAGGGTGTCGACCTCATCTCATGTATGAGTTGCTAGGCATCAAGTTTCTGAGATCAGCATTTAGAGTCTTAACTTATCACAAAGCGTCAGAATACCGCGTGCATACTTTTTACCATAAGCCCGGCGCAGGACACCGTGAGCATCTAAGAATGGGAGCACTGTATGCATGCGCGCAGAGCTTTACATGATACAGTGCATGCCTGGATACAATAAAATACAGAGCGGTGATGTTGTCTGCACAGTAAGATCGACTCATATAGTATCACATCACACGTATCAGAGGTCACAACTTCACTTACCAATTGGTGTTTTTACTTCAACATAGAACAATTGCTGTTACGTGTTGTTGTACTCGTTGGTTGTTATATAGTTCATTCTATTAGCAAGCAGTAGCGTATTAGATGGGTATATCTATTTGTTACACGCGAACGCGAAGCGAGAAAAGTCGGTCCTGTATGAGCAAAACCTACTCAACCCACGCTGAGAGTGAGTTCTCGTGCATGCATGCCTTGCGTGTGAGTAACTCAATACGCAGTGTTTGAGACTCAGTACACACGAGTAACTAACGCCAGCAACGTACACACAAAGCTCGCGTAGTGGCTCAGCGGAGTTCGAGGCGAGCTGTGCATGCAGGCTTTACTACACAGTATTACACTCAACGTACTGATTGAGTTCAGCACGAGAACATTATGGAGTCTGCATAGGTGTTTGTGAATGCGCTTTGGTCGTAGGGTCAGGACACACACACACACACACACACCAGGGAGGTGGTTTCCTCTCACCTCTCTGTACACACACACACACACACACACACACACACACACACATTCACTCATGAATGGCGGTTGCTGAGTTGATTGAACCAGGGAGGGTGGGAAGCCACCTCCCTGATTGAACGTACAGCTGCAGCTGATCCATGCTGAGTGTACCACTTGGTATTGTACTGCCCGTGAGATATTATTCAGTAGGCTGGAACAGTTTTTCAGTTTATTCAAACCAAATCAAACATAACAAAAGTACAAGACATAATCTACAAAAATTCAGAATGATAGGTTTGGGACCCCAGTGATGAAGCACAGCTTGTGGTCGGGGCCCCTTTACACGATACACTACAGTATATGGCAAGGTGTAACATATTATTTACATGGAGTATAATATAATATGTAAAAATTATACAGCATAATGAATGCAGACAAGTACACGTATACCACCTCCCCCATACACAACACAACACACACACACTCACACACACACACATGCATACACACATGCATGCACACTTCACACATGGCTACCTCATCTCATTTTCTACCTCATGTGCCTAATTTCAATCTGTCGAAAAGGTGTCTTTTACACAAAATTTTGAATCGAGACAGCGTAGTACGTGGAATTAATTATATTACGGGGCAACTTATTCAACTCTTTAGCACAGACTATTCTGAATGAATTTAGGGTAGTTTGTGTTCTTGCATATGGCTGATGGATGAGGTTACTCTGGCGAGTATTATAACGATGGATGGAAGAATTTTCCACAAACACATCAGACGAAAATGTATATTGAAATACAATTATACAATAAATCTTTATTTCCGATTCAATATACAGTATAGATAAAAATACATGTAAATATGAGCACATTGTGCAAAGGTGCAGAAATACAAACAAGAACAATGAAAACATTGACAAAACAGGAAAGTATTGTGAAAAAAAATAAGGAAAACAGATAGAATATAGGTACAATAAAAACAAAAGCTGATTGACACTGTGTATGTGGTTAACCAGAAAATGGTATGCGCGTAGAAAGCCAGAATAGGCTTGTTATGTTGCACATACCCCGTAATATAATCGTTATAAAAACTAACTCGAATGCTATTATGATAACATTATGTACCTAAAATCAATAACAGCAATGGATATACTTTCTACAACATACAAATAAAAAGAAGACTAATTATCCATATCCAAAAATCAATACTTACTAATCAACATCTTCTTATACTGTCTTTTAAAAGTATTATTAAATTGCACATTAAGTTTGCTCAAATCTAGCGTGTTCCAAAGAACAGGACCAGTATGACCTAACGAGTATTTACATTTGTCAGTTAAAAAACGCCATTGATGAAAATGAGTTGAGGATCTCGTATAATAATTATGTACATCAGAGTTCAAAGAAAACATATTTTGTATATAAGGCGAAAGAGTTTTTGCATGATAACGTTGCATAAAAGAACATATTTGCATTTTATTTACATCTTGCAATTTAAGGGTGTATAATAATTTTAAAAGTTTAGATGTTGGAGCTCTATAATTTGATTTTGTACAAATTCGAATTGCTTTCTTTTGAAGTAAGAGAAGTCTTTGTGTTTGGCAAGAATACGTATTTCCCCAGATAGAATTACAGTAAGATAAAACGGATAAAATATCAGCATTATAAAGAGTGAACAATATGTAACCTGGCACATCATATTTCAGTCGATTTAAGATGCCAATAAAACGAGAAATTTTTGTACATACAAAATCAATATGATCATTCCAACTCAACTTACTAGTCAGTACAATACCTAAAAAATTTACAGATTCATAAAATTTCAAACGAGTTTCACCAATTTTCAAAATTATATCGTCAGTATCATATTGTACATTTCCGCGTTTGAAAAATACACATTGCGTTTTACTTATATTTAAAGTAAGCATATTGCACTTGAACCAGTTATGTACTTGAAAAAGACTTTTATTTACAGATTCAGTCAAAACGTTAATATCATTATGTGAGGCAAGAAGTGAGGTGTCGTCTGCATATAAAATGAAATGAGATTCATGGCAAGAGTTTACAATGTCATTTATATAAATTAAAAACAGTAAAGGTCCAAGAATGGATCCTTGTGGCACACCCGTTTCAATATTCTTAAGAGACGAGCTAAAAGAATCATACACAGTAAATTGTTTTCTTCCATATAAATAAGATCTAAACCAATTAAAACACACACCTCTAACACCATAATATTGTAATTTTTGTAATAAAATTTTGTGAGAAAGACAGTCGAAGGCTTTAGAGAGATCCATAAATACTGCTAAAACATTTTTACCACCATTAATTTCTTGAATTATTCTGTCCTGTATTTCTATGACTGCCATATCTGTAGACAGGTTTTGCCGAAATCCATATTGACTTTCATATAATAAATCATGCTGGAGCAGAAAACCATAAAAACGAGTAAAAACTATTTTTTCTAATATTTTTGAAAAACAAGGCAGAATAGATATCGGACGGTAACTTATAAACATTTTGGGATCATCTTTTTTAAAAACAGGTATAACTTTTGATACTTTCATTTTAGATGGTACAATACCAGTACTTAACGAAGAGTTACATATATACAAAAAAGGTTCAACAATAAAAGGCAAAACATGTTTGACCACAATTGAATCAATATCATCAAAACCACAACTTTTTCCAGATTTCAATGCCTTTCCAATATCTAAAATTTCATCTACTGTAACTGGTTTAAAAAACAAAGTATTAGTGACAGGTTCATTCATATAAGTAAGAAATTCGTCATTATTTGTATCAGTTGTATAACCAGCGGATATATTTGATCCAATATTGATGAAGTACTCATTAAAATGTTCAGCAATTTCACTGGCATCATCAATATCAGTCCCGTCATACGAAAACGTTTGTTGGTCATTGGTGTCAATCTTTTTTTCCCCAAAATAGCATTAATGAATTTCCATGTCTCTTTTGTATTACTTTTAATCAAATCACACTTCTTCAAATAATAATCTTTCTTTGCTTTGCGTAAACAAAGAGTAGTTTTATTCCGTATCTTTTTATACCTTCTATTATTAAATTCTGAGGGAAAATTAATATAAATCTTATAATATTTATTTTTCTTTTTGATATATTTTAAAAGTTCACGTGTGACCCATGGTTTTCTAATTTCTTGATTCCTTTTGTCCTTAATTTCTCTTTGGGGTAAATGCATATAATAAAGATTCATAAATATATCACAAAACACGTTATACGCCCTCTCCGGATCATTATCTTCATACACTCTTGACCAATCCGTGAGTGCTAGGTCGGCGGTAAGGGTAGCTAAGTTGTCTTTGGTAATTTTTCTTATTGTTTTTAACTTCTTTCTATTATGTTTCTCCTCTGGATATAATGAAATATGAAATATTGGTAAGTGATCAGAAATATCTGTCATCAGGATGCCTGACAGGCTGGGGGCGGTGTTATCATTTGTAAATACATTGTCAATAATTGTGGCTGACGTAGCACTGATACGAGTTGGTCTGTCTATGATCAATGGGTGAAATCCAGAAGAAATGATTGTGTTCAAAAACTCCAATACGGGTGAACTTACATCTTTTTTATTCAAGTCAATGTTATAATCTCCCATCAAATATACACAATTATGTTTTATATTGATTTCACTTATTATCTTTTCAAAATAAGGAGTGAATGCAGAAACTGAATAGTTTGGTTGACGATATATCACTCCGACTATAATATTTCGAAATAATTTACAATTAATTTTTATGAATAAATGATCAACTCCTTCACAATACTCCGTAGGCTCGTAGAGTGTAAAGTTCAACCCTTCTCGGATGAAGAGGCCAACTCCACCTCCACGACCGGTTGGTCGGTCAACATGGATGAATTTGTATCCTTCAAGAGTAAAAGGAGCATGTGTTGCTGAATTTATCCAAGTTTCAGATATACCTATCACTGAAAACTTAATCTTAATGCATGAAAGGTAAGTATGAATCCTATCAAAGTTCTGAGACATGCTCCTTGCATTGAAATGGATCATACTGAAGTTTTTAGCCATTGAGTATTTTGCTACGGCTTCATTAAATTCAGAAGTCAAATAGTATTCAATTGGGATGATGGGATTACAATTTTCATCTTCATCTTGGTACTGATCAGAATTTAAATTTAGAAAATTCAGTAATTCATGTTTGGATTTTTTTATCGGCGAAAATTAAGACTTGAATTCTGAGTCTCCAATTTTTCCAAGAGGTAAACAAGTCAAATGATTACATTCATCGTTCAGATTTGAGCATAAGATTGCATCAGTTACATTGTACGTCTTCATATTTTCATTTTGTTTAATACGTAGGTCTTCTTTTATCGCAAAGTCGTTTGACATTTCTAAAGAGTGAAAACACAGAACGAAAATGAATAACAGGACAATTGTGAAACAAAGAAAATGACAAAACAGTAATGCACTGGAAGGAAAAGTGAAGATGAAAAAAAAATACAAATATATATTTCCCGCCTATGATCAAAAAGTATCAAGGAGGAAAATTAAAGAGAAAAGAAAGGGAAAAAAAAAGTAAAGTTATAACGTATACATTTTTGGAATGCGTCAGTAGTGATATGCATGGTTTCTAGTGACGTCAGAGTTTGTCCAAGTCTTTTTTGCTGTGTATTGTTCTTCTGATCGTTTTTCCATTCGTGGCAGGTAACAGAACAACGATTCTTCCATCAGTGGACCACGCTTCCTTCACCTTGTGATGACCCTTTGCGGCCCGCAAGAGTTCCTGATTGGTGCTCGTCAGAGCCTCATCTATGCCCATGCCAGTCCCTTTCAGCTTCCTCCGAGCGCGAAGCACCGCACTGCGCATGCGGTATGAGCAGAACTTGGCAATGATTGCGCGAGGCTTCCTGACATTTGAGTTGGCTGATCCCGCGCGTGAGTCCGTCGTGTTGTTCCTTGGAGCGATGCGATGCGATCGGTCAAGATCGGCCATTGTCAGGGGGATGCCAAGGCGTTCGGAGGCTAATTTGCAGATGACCTGATCGGTGTTCTCGCCGTCACTCTCTTTCACACCATAAAACTTCAGACAATTGCGCCGCGAGTATTGTTCGGCTTCGTTCATGGCGAGTGTCAGATTATTGATAGACGTTGCCTGGGCATCGACAATGCCGGTTAGCCTCTTTATCTCAGCTGCCTTGGCATTCTGAGACGACTCAAGCTCCAATGATTTCCCATCTATGTGTTCTAATCGTTCCATTATGGTGGTATTGGCCTTCTCAAGCTCATTTATTCGCAGAGTGAACTTCGCGATATGTTTGTCAAAAGCCCTTTCAACTGCGCTCTCGATGGCATCTAGAAAATCTCCACTTTTGAGGTAATCCTCAACCGCTTGAATGGCTGCTGCTTCCGGGGTAGCTTTCGCTTTGGCCGACATTTTGAAAATTAGTCACCAGTTCGTTTCACGACTATGGCAGAGACACAAAAATATTCCAAATTCAACACAGTTTCGAAAGAAGTGCAAATTGCAAGGTTCGTGGGAGCTCACTTTGTATCACGCACGCATGGCTATAGATAATGTAGTTTAGTTTATAAGCTTAGTCATATTCGTCTGTTGCCGATCACATGTCAAGGCAATAGTTACGAATGAATGTCATGACATCTGTTCTGTTTCAGTAAAAGACAGAAGGCACCTCACAAATACTGCACACCGACACATTCCATGAGTGTAGGTTTATCAATTTAAAACATCGCATTCACGGAGATGAGTGTAATACCAATACCAATGTTACCTCATTTTGTCAGTGCTGACGAGAGTTTGCGTGTCCTCACTTCCTTACGCATGGGACTACATACGGTTTGATGCGTAGGCGATCTGTGTAGACTCGACTCTGGTTCCGTCAGACACTTTACTTGGTCATTTTGCTTCATCTGGATACCAGAGATTTTCTTTTTCGACTAGAAATGCTTTCCTCCTCTGATCTGTATACTTTCCACTATTTTAGGTTCGCGTATACTATAGAGGCACTAAATTGAGGCACTAATTTGAGGAAGAAGATAGAAAGTTCGGTAACTCCCTTCGTACCTGCATTATATATATTGACATTTAAACATAAATATTAAGCATTGACAAGAAACCATTTCATAAAACGGCAAAATATGTAGCTGCAAAAACAAAGGAGTACTAGGTGATCTATAGTTTGAATTTGTTATGTACCTGACAACTTTCTTTTGAAGAACATACAACTTATGTACATGAGTCCTAAATGTGTGTCCCCAAGCAATATTGCAACACATCAAATGAGGCATAACAATTGCATTGTATAAAGTACCTATGGTATACTGGGGATCGAAGGAAGAAACGAAGTTTGGATATTACACCAACACTGCGAGACATTTTAGTACATACGTTATTAAGTTGTTCTTTCCAAGATAAAAATTCATCAACTGTAACCCCAAGGAATTGCACATGTTGACTGCGGTTGATTTGATGACCACCAACATCTAAGGGAATAACATTTTCAGGGTTTTCTTCCCTCTGGATCTAAATAATACACGTTTAGTTTTACCAGTATTTAATAACAATTTGTTACAGCAAAACCATGCAAAGAGTTTACACATTTCAGAATTAACTGACTGCATTAGAGTGTGAATATTCCTGTGAGAATATAACAAGCATGTGTCATCAGCAAAAAGAGAATAAGTAAATAATTGATACGAATCAATGATATCATTTATATAAATCAAAAACAGTAACGAACCAAGAACAGATCCCTGTGGTACACCATAGGTTATATTACTGGATTGTGATTTGGCACCATTAACAACAACAAATTGTAATCTTTCTTCTAAGTAACTTTTAAACCAATTCAAGGCTATTCCTCGAACACCATAGCGTTCAAGTTTGTTTAAGAGTGTTGTGGTCAATAGTGTCAAATGCTTTTGACAAATCTAAAAATACACCAAGGCAGTACTTCCCCTCATCAATTGCACTAATAATTGTATTTACTAAATTTAAAACACCCATACTAGTGGAGCAATTATTACGAAAGCCAGATTGCTGGGGATCAAAATATTATTAAAAAAAACTATTTTCTCCAGAATCTTTGAAAATATTGGTAACAAGGCAATGGGTCTATAATTCTCAGTGCAGTTACGATCATTTTTTTTTTTTGTACACTGGAACTACCTTTGCTATCTTTAACTTGTTAGGAACCAAACCTTGAGACATTGACTTATTGAATATATCACAAAGCGGATCTGCAATAACATGAGTACAATCTTTTACAATTCTAGGAGAAATATCATCTGAGCCAGATGACTTGGATGGTTTTAAGGCCAAGGTAAACTTCACAATCTCATGCACAGTTGTTGGTTTCAAAAATAAAGAGGATGAGTTATCTTGATTTAACAAATAATTTACAAATGATGTCTGCACAGGTGGAATTTCTCTGCTTATTCTTGCAGGCAAATTAATGAAATACTTATTAAAATACTCTGCTTTGACTAAGTCTGATTTCAAGTGTGTGTCTCCACGGAACATTTCATCTGGTATGAGATCTCTTTTTCCCCTCCCAAGTAACTCATTTATGTGATACCAAGTCTTCCGAATATCTGAGTATTTTTAAAAACATTATCATTTGTACGGATTAAAGTAGTCAATACTTTTTATAGTCTACATACTTCTTTCTATTTGCCTCATTTCTATATCTAATGTAATATGTGAAGAGTTTGCCAAATGGAGATATTTGCGATTAAAGGTCAAGAAAAATAAAGTGAATAATAAGAAAATTTTTGTTTCTTTTGACCATAACTTCAAAAATGTACCTTTATATGTAGTGACCAATATATCATTTAAAAGGTAAAATTTGGTACTTTATGACAGGGACCGTACTTTAAAATCTTCAAAAATGGACTTATCGGTTTTTGCGAACAAACTCTTCGTGTATATAATAAAGTTTATTTTTATAATTTATAGACTTCAGAAGACCCTGAGTGATCCAAGGTTTTTTACACTTCTTTTTCATGCTCGTCTGAACAAGAGGAAAATGAAATTCATACAAATCAGGGAAAACATTCAAAAAATAATTGTAACTATCATCTGCACTAGTAAGACTATAAAGAAAAGACCAGTCAATTACAAAAAGATTTTGCTTAAAATTTTGAACTCTTTCATCTGTAATCACACGCCTAAACACTGTATCATTCTTCTAGTTATTTGTGAGTGACTTCCCTTTATTGAAGCTAAAAAAAATGGGCATATGATCAGATAAATCTGAGCAAAAAATTCCACATTCAAAATCATCTTGAACACAGTTCGTAAAAAATATTATCTATTAATGTTGAAGAAGAAGTAATACGAGTCGGTTTAGTAATCAAAGCAAATAAACCATAAGATGTTAAATAATCAACAAAATCCTTAACTTTACCATCAGAATCATAATTTATTAAATTTATATTAAAGTCACCCATAAGATACACATATTTCTTTCCTGGCCAATAATTTGCATGTAATGGTCAAAAGATTGAATGAAAGAAGGAATATCATTATCAGGTGCTCTATATACACAACCAACAATGGATTTCGCATTATCAATTGCTATTTCTACAAAAAAAAAAAAGATTCAAAACTACCATGTTCGCCTGATAAATCAGTACGCAACATATAATCAATACCATCCCGAATGTATAATAATACCCCACCACCCCGTTTATTGGATCTACAAACTTGCAAAAGAGAATACCCAGGAATGTGAAACATACGCGTATCTGTTGTTGGCTTGAACCAAGTTTCTGAAATCCCAACCACACCAAAAAATTGTTTTATGCACAAGAAAACAACAAAATCTTCATAATTCTTTAAAAGAATTAATATGCATAACAGAAAGTTTATTTATATCATTACATTGAAAATCACTACAGTTCATATACTTACAGTCACTAACTACAAGATCAATATAATCTTGAAAGTCATTATCCATAAGAAAATTTTGAGTTTGGATAGTAAACCACTAAGTATAACAAAAGGATAGAGTACCAAACTATAAAGAGAACATACATGTAGGTAAAAGACAAACAGGACTTAATGAACAAGTAAAATCGTCGAGGAGGAGCCTTCACACACACACACACACACACACACAAACACCAGCATCAAAACACACACAACACTAGTTACCAAGTAAAAGAACAGTGGACACTTGTGGATGAATACAGAATATGTAATAAAAAGCAGCGTAATCGTACATGATTACACAATGAAAGCTAGAGAAACATCAAAAAGACTGATATGATTATGTATATATACAAAATACAAGCAAGATAGTGGTTCAGTAATGGAGTCAAAATTGAAACCTCAGGGATTGATAGATGACCAGGTGGGTATAATTACATGTTTTCAATCCACTATAAATTGAAACTTGTCGAAGGGTATAGAGAATGCCTTTTCATGGAAATCCCCTCCTCAGTGGTCCTTAAGGCGGCCATGATTTCTCCCGTCAACCGACCAAGCAGCCTCAACTTTAGGATGATTTGCAAGCTTCATGAGGATCTGGTGATTAGCCTTGGTCAAATCGTCTTGGATAGAAATTCCAGTTACTTTCAGACGTCGCCTAACCTTCATAAGAGCTGCCTTGGTCCTGTAGTGTGTTAACTTGACCAGGATTGGGCGGGGCTTCTTGACGTCAGCTCGAGGCTTGCCTGAGCGATGCGACCGGTCGATGTCAGCAGGAGAAATTGTGCACGGAAGATGATCAGACACGGCCTTGATGACAAGTTGGTCGGTGACCTCACCCTGCGACTCTGGGATGCCAAACATGCGCACAGAATTCCTCCTATTATATTGCTCAAGATCATTCGCCCGAATGTTGAACATCTCTACTTCCTCTGACACCTTATTCAGCGAGAGGGAAAGGGACTGAACTTCGGCCTCCATCTTCTCCAACTGACACCGCAGCTCCATGAGCTCCCCCTCCTGCCTCTCAAGGCGATCTTCATTGGCCTGAAGTCGTTTGGCCAGAATCTTCTCCACACACCTCTCCAGGGCAGTGATAAACTCATCCTCGCAAAACAGCTTCTGAGCATGGTAGACATAGTGGAAAAGTCCGGATCAAGACTATCTTGCAAAAGTCCTTTAGAACATGGACCTTGTCTTGACCAGCCATGATATTTGCGGGGTAAGTATAAGCAGTGAATCAAACAAGTGAGGAGGAAAAGAGAACTCAGCAGCAATATTCAACTCTATGTTTAATTTTGTTGGGATGTTACCTTGTTTGGAGCATTGTATACAACATCATCTTGAAGGACAACTTTTTAAAGCCTTGTCAAATGAAAACAGAACATGAAATTTTCGAGTGCTGGGAAAGGCTCAAAAATTCATCTTCCACCATTTGCAATTTGTTTACAGTACGCACGTTGGATATCAAAAAAAAAAAAAAAAAAAAAAAACAGAAGAAAAACATGTCTGGATGACGCAGTTTGCAGGGATAATGAGTTGTTTTGTATATCTCGAGATCAAACGTGTGAAATAATGTGAGAGTCGATTCCTGAAGCGCCCTCTCAGTTCAGTACTGGGTATGTAAACCGGTGGCGCAAACCGGTGCTAGTTAAAATCATAGAACTCTACACAGAGTGTACACTTGTAGTGTAGAGTGTAGAGTTTTGTGGTTAAAATACATGGGTGATCGAAGCGTGGCCACGCAGCCGTGGCAATGAATAATTGATTCGCGCGTGATGGATACCGCTGAGGCCGATATATTGTATAATCGATGAAATCGAATGCAAAAAAAAAACAACAACAAAGACAAACAAAAACAAACTAGCAACCATGATCGGGTGCTCTGAAATTGTAGTATACATCCGGAGCAACTTATATTCACAGCGTACTATGGCGGCGTTTCTTAGACATTCTGTGTGCATTAAAAAGATCGACAACAATAAAAGTCGACAATTCTAATTACGAGAATTATGTGTTTGCTTCGGTAACTTCTGTACTGCTGTACAGATTCTCATTCATGAGCTCCATGAGTCATCAGATTTTAGCTACTGAAAATTGTATGTGAAATGATAAACTTTAATCTTTTTTTAACGTCTTCGCGCGCAAGCATGCGAACTGTCCATCAAATTTCAGTGGTTTGCGTACAATAAATTATGTGCGACAGCAGACGTTGAAAAAAAAAAAAAACTTGTTTCAGAAGATTCAAAGCTTTGCTTTAGACAATTCAAACAATATTGAAGTAACCGGTTGTTGTTGATATACCATTATTTTAATGGTACAAATCGTTATTTTGAAAGTGTTATTTCCTAGTTCACAAAACTCGCTGCATGGTTTATAGTTTGTCAGTACAAAAAAAAATGAAATTGTGGGTAGAGTTTCGTCTATCTGAAAAAAGGACATAGTAGGGTTCATTGATCAAAAAATGAAATACACGTCGTTTGTAGACGAGAGGACGGGTGATACCTGAAAACTGGATTCCAAAAGGAGACGTGCAGCTCGTAATTGGGTTGGTGCATCAGATAGCAGCAACGGTAATAAGATCTACAAGTAACAAGATATATTATGGGCAGGCAGGATGGAGATTATGTTGAATGATGTGCACAATGTATCTACCTTCTGTTTCCATCATCACGATTACTACGTGAAATTGCTGTGTGAAACCTGTCACAAAAGCTTTTAAAGCCATGCCTTAATTCTCTTCATGCTTGGTGAAGCGCGCATATCTCATGGGCAGGGGTATGGGGAAAGGGGTTTTAGTCTGGTGGGAATAAATGTTTAAAGGTAAATTGAAACTCAGTTTTGAGGAAACTGAATTTGTGTGCAGGGACTAAAGAGATTTCTGTGTTTCTTTGCCGAGGTTATGTGTGTCCTAGTACTAATTCGTGCACCGTGGTTACAACAACCTTAGCTAATAGACTCAAACTCTCCAAAAGATTTGCATCGGAAATCTTACCTGGAGGAACTAAAAAGTTACATATTCATGGTTTTCAAGTATGACTATATATTATGATAGACATCGTTATTTTTCATTCTACTTTGTAATAGTTGTGGGAATTTGTTCTTCGTTTTGTTTTCTTTTTAATTTGTCCTGGGTTTATACTCACAAATTACTGGAGGGATACAACATTCACTACATTATTATCATTTCAAACTTCCTAACTCATTTGAATACAACCTTCACATTTCTGCTCATTCTAAGACAAAAATGTCATCATAATACTGTTAATATCAATGTTTGCTTAGGGATACTGCTCAATACATTTTGGGTTGTGCCATCAAACTTTCTATTATATTATATAGTTTCAGTTTACTTGCTAATCATTTGAAATTGTAATGCCATAATTTAAAGATGTATATATATATCATATAGGCCTATTATAGGAGAAAATGCGATATAGCGGAAGCATGCACAATCACAGTTGCATTAGCGACATCTTTAGTTGACTTAAAGTTGAAATTAACGTCTGTTGCGATGGTCATTGAAACGTGAAACATTGATGTAATTTGTTTTTGTACTGTTATCACAAAGTCATTTACGGCATTATAAATGTACGTCATTATGCACAATATATATATATATATATATATATATATATATATATATGTATAAACATGTAATACAAATTCATTTATAGCATAAGTAAATTGGGGCTATACTTCGATGAGGTCGAGAGCAAAGATTGAATAACAAGGATAAGTGCCTTAAACAAGGATCAATGCCGTTCTCATGCTTCTTCAGGAGTAGTGGTTTCTACTATTTCATCATACGCACTAATTGCTAACTCGTTTTTAATTAAACCATCAAGTGAGCATCAAGAACTACAATGGCTAATTGTGAATGTGCAGGGCGAGTAACTAGCTATCTATTTTTTTTTTTCATTTTATTTCATATATTTCCACAGCTTGCACAAGTAGTAAAAAAAAAAAAATGAACAGTATAGGACAATATGTCACTCATATGCAATACAGAGTGTGGAGGAAGAAGCAAAGGCCATTGACCTGTGAAGGCTTCTCCCAAGTAAAAGGTAACAATTATAGTTAACACCATGACGAAACAATACAAAAAATAACAAAACAAAATAAAACAAAGCAAAACATAAACTATTAATATGCATCAATAATTAGGGGTCTATTGCAGGAAGGCACTATTGCACATATCAGTATAATATGATTTTACAATATACATTCTTATGTTTTCTCTTCGTGCAATGAAGATATAGAAATACACCGCGTATATATCATCTGGAAGACTATTCCACATCTTATGTGGAAAATGTTAATTTCTGTCTCCTTAACTTATACCAGACGATCTAGTCATACAGGATACTTATACCAGACGATCTAGTCACACTGGATATTGATATAAAGAGCCTCATCTCTTCAGGCGAGGATTTTAATATCGCAGACGTCTGACACGCACAGGACATTGTTAGTCAAGATCTATTCACAGTTCAAACGAAGAAGTGGTCCCGAAATAAACAGATTTTAAAGGTACACCTCAAACATTTTGCACGATTTTAGTACTATTTCACAAAAAAAAATGAACGTATGAAAGTGTGTGAGAGAGAGAGAGAGAGAGAGAGGGAGAGCTTTAGAGAGACCATACGAGAAAACAAGCCATGACAAAAACTAATAAGGATTTGTTGTTGTTGTTGACTGATTTGCGACAATTAATGGTTTGTTTGTTTGTTTGTTTGTTTGTTTGTTTGTTTGTTTTTTACTCATCAGGTTAAATATCTTTTACTAACTGATCTCACGTATCTGTATACCGATGTCTATGATTACTAGTATATCTATCCCCTTAATATTCCATTTTCTTCTCCTGGCCAGGAATTCAGCATACTTCGGTCAGAAAAAAAAAAGTTATCTAGTAACATTTTAGTCATAACGTCTTCATATTTTGATTATTCATCAACGTCATAAAAGTAGGAAGAACTTATCTTTGTTTAGATAGAGAAAATCTGTAAACGCTTGTCCTTTAGAGGATGGTAGAGTATTGGTTGAGGTGAGAATTTAACTTTTAACTTGTTGCAAGATATTTAGAAACCACTTTATGAAATTTTAAAGAACATACAATTCTAAGAAGAATTAAAAGTTTATTTCATAAAAATCGGATTTGAAATGGCTAAGATATGCACAAACAAAGCAAAACAAAGCGATACTAATATAAGGTGGACCCCACCTTTTATTAGGATCGTTTTGTTTTGGATATCTCAGCCATTTCAAAACCAATTTCATCAAATGAACTTTGAATTTTTCGTAGAATTGTACGTTCTTCAATATTTCATACGAGGATTCTCATTATCTAAAAAAAAAAAAAATCGTAAGAAAACATCGGAAACCTGCAAAGAAGCCCCATCTCACCCGAAAGTACCATCCCTCTAATGGGCATCACTGAATTTTGAGTGTCTTACAGCAATGAATGCATGTACTGATGTGATATACCGTTCATGCTATGGACTTCTGAGGGATTTGCGAAAAGGTGTTAATAATTTCGAAGTTTTAAAAACTCCATAAACTCCATAAACTCCAAATCTTATTGTCCGAAAATGGACATTCTTTTTTGCCCAATTGATCGTGGGCCCGGCAGCCACTGAGCAGCGCCAGATCGACGTTGCTCTAACCTTTTCAACTGTTGAACGGCAAACAAGGTAGCAGCAACTCCCATCTTTTAACGTCTTTTGGTATGACACGGCAGGGGTTCGAACCCACGACCTCCCGATTGTGAGGCAGCCGTTCTACTTACTGAGCCAACACATCGGTACATCCAACACATCAGTACATGTGTTAATGATATGATAAAGATGACCAATAATTGCGGATACAACTTTCAGGTCTCTTGACCTCGGGTAGTCCTTTAACGGTCGACTAAGTCTACCTTGAAACCCGTATATACCTGGAAACTACGTTTGACGCAATATCGGATGGCAGGGGCGCAACCAGATATTCCCTTGAAAAAAAAAAAGGGGGCGCAAAGCAGTTTATATTTCCGGTTCCACTTCCGGTTTTAATCAGCTGACAAGGATGTCTTCTTTGAAAGAAAAGAACAAAAAATTAAACGGGAGGTTGGACGGGCCCCCTTCCGGTTTTTTTTTTATTTCTTTTATTGAAAAAAAAAAGAAAACTAAATTTAGGGGGAGGGGGTCCGGTGTGCCCTCTTCTTGATCCTCCACTGGATGGGCTTAAATTATCATGTCAGTCACGTGTGAAAGCTACCAGTGAGGCTTATCGGAGAAAGGCTGGTAAGATATCAATGTCTGCCAAAGCGATGGGGCGGAATGTAAATGGCGCACCGCCAATATTTCGAATGCATCTCGTTGATTTATCATAGTTTTTACCCTTCAAATTGGGAGGGCAAAGTGGCTTAGTGTTGGCCTACCTATAGTCTGTCTTTAAAGGACAAATCCACCCTATACTATTACAGTAGAGGATCAACACAATTTTACGATTTCCTAAAGTTGATGTATATAAAATGTTAACTTTGGTGATGAGACTCAGATAAATCTTTGTAAATAGTCACATTAAAAAAAAAATGAATGAATAAAAGAATTAATGAATCCTCTAACATAGAAGCATACGTGAACTGTTTTGAAAAAAAAAGACAAAAACAAAAATAACAAATTCGAATATAAACAGAATCAGAGTGGATTGAAAGATTAGTTTTCTTTCTTTCTTTTTTTTGACAAGTGATCGAAGATGCATGATTCATTACACAAAAATTAATATCACGATGTGCATGTATAAGATTGAGGTCTGGCAAGCGGGAGGGACATCGCGCGCAGACATGCGAGCGCACTTCCAGGGTGTGCGGCAGTATAAAACTCATGCAGGTGAGGTGTGCATGATATCACACACCTGGTATTATGCTACCGACATAATGGGAACTCCTGTCACGGAATCAATAGAGTAATAAGATATCCTCACATCAGCTTCTCGTTTTGCAGTGTCTAGGAGTATCCGTGTTTGTTGCTGAAGACCAATCGAGCCTAGGACAATACAACTCTCACGAACTATGGCTAGGTTTGACACCATTTTTCAATCCTGTGGCTTATTTTTAACGAGAAAAGCAACTTTCCTTCTTATTCTGTCTGGACTGATTTCTGTATTCGGTCTTCAAAGCAGCTCTCATTCTTCATCGGGTGAGTACATTTTTGTAATCAATCTATCATCTATTACGTATCACTATTATTCCTCTGGGATTACCTTGCTTGTTTGCCTTTGACAGCATGGTGTTTGACATTATGTTTCCAAAATGTGCAGTAATTTTCAGACCACGCTCGTTGTATTTACTAAAACACCATAATTCCTCTCTTTCACGCCCGAGTTTGAACGTTTTCTATTTGGTAACTAGGATAGATCAATAAGATGGAGTTCCAACTGGCTATTATAGCAGACACCAGTCAGTTTTCTTCAGATGAGCGAAGGAACTCCACAGGTGCATTTGTGTCTTTGTTGATCGATATTTGAATCTGCCATCTTTCTGAGCTACATAAAGTTTCATGTGAACTCTTATAACACAATTTATGTCAGGTTTATTTTGCTTGTTAATTCAGTAAATTTCATTTCCTTTCCTTTTTATTCATTCACCTCATAAAAAGATGAAGTATACATGCTAAAACACATAATGGTGAAACATATAATAACGGACGTAAAATCTCATCCATGCAGGAATATGCGCAAAAGACAAGTGCGCATCTGAGCTGCAAGTTGTGAAAGTGTTTGAAAATGTACTCCCCTATAGAAAGCCGATTTCATCACTTTTCCGCTTAGTTCCTTCAATCAAAAATTTAAGGTATTGTTTTCAAGTATAGTTCTTTGCAAATCAATAATGACATTATTAGAGATCCTCTCTTCCCGTACATGCCCAGTCGATTAATTTTGATTTTCATTTTAACAATCTTTGCGCAGCTTTTATTTTCTCATCCCGGTGTGTTTACCATTGTGTCTCACTAAACTTTTATATCTGTATAAACTGCCAAAGTATGGGGATGGCGAAAAGTGCTTACCATCATAGACATCGTGTATCTTCCCGAAAGAGTGGCTAATTTTCATTTCATTTTTTTTTTCATTTCAATTTATTTTCATATTTGTCACATATATCACAATATAAAGTAAATTGACACGAAATTTATACAGAACATAATTCAAAATAGAACTTCACCGGAATGTTCAAAAGTTTGTCTTGGTATACACAAGGTCTGTATACATGCGAGTTAAACTGAGATCATAATGCGAAAAAATATGATGAGGCCTGCGTAAAAGCAAGCTTGTATAGAGCCGCATGTCCCGTGATAAAGTCAGATTAGGGGAAACATAAGTACAGATATTTTTTTTTTAGACCATACTATAACTGGGGGATCCGATTAAAACGAACAAAGATCAAATCAAAAAAGTGTTACTAAATAAAATACAGAATAAAATACAGAAAGGTCACATGTTGCAACTATAACCTACTACAAGTAAGGACATTGAGAGAACAACGACTGAGATTGTAAGGATTTAAGTGGGTGTGGAGGTATAGATGATGACGTAACAGTTTGGCATAAATCCAAATGGAAGGTGGGCTAATAGAATTTTGTCGTGAATACAAAATATACACACAAGGACAATGGAGCTCAGGAGTCAAAATTCCAGCGGGGTCCTAAACCATGCAGACAGCTGCCACGCGCAAGAATTCCAACAATCGAAAGTAACAATAGGCGTTTTCACATCAGCCCGATAAAAATCCAAGCTCGAGATATCTTTCGTGATTGCGAATTAGCGCGCTATTTCATTTCTTATTCACATCAGCCCGAAGAGAATTAGCCTGCATTTTTGTCGAGCTAATTCGACAGCTGAGTATGTGCAAACAGCATCAGTAATGTGTGTGCCCTCTCAAAAATTCCTCATGATTTGTGTGCAGTTTGCCTCAGTTGATCGGGTCACACACGCTAGGCATAATGGGATGCATCGCGCTAATTTCTCGAGTCGTTTTCACATTATCAAATAGCGTGCTACTATCCCTCTATTTCAGTTATTTCCCGAGTTGGACTAGAGAAATTTTCTCGAGCAGAGCGATACAATTAGCGCGCTAATTTGTGTTCACGTTATCAAATAGCGCGCTATTTCGTGATCGGGTTAATTTCCCAAGCAGAAAATAGCGCGCTATTTCGAAACATCGGGCTGATGTGAAAACGCCTAATAAGTGCTTAGAGAGCGCAACAGGCAGGCTGATCGAAAATAATAATGTACATGGTTAGGATCCCGTCGGACGACTAATAGAAGTTAAAGGAGACCTCCGGATGATTTTCAGATTTTTACATTTGAACAACTATGAATTAGTTCTACTGAGGACAGAGTTTCAGAATTTGTGATAATTGGGATGAAGAATAAGAATATTTTCAAAATTTAGAACCAATTGCAATGAACAAGGATGATGACATGGCAGAGTCACCATAAGAATGCATGAGTTGGGGCTCAAGGAAGTAGAACAAAAGAAGAAGGCATGCATAGATTATACACAGGTGAACTTGCAAGCAAGCGGTATTGTAATGAAATTACACTGCTACATTTCTGAAATATGTGAACCTCCTTTGTCATCATCCTTGTTCAGTGTTATTTGTTTAAGGTTTTTAAAAGTATTGTTTCTCTGCTCAAGAACCACAATAAATTCCATAAATCTATACATGGAGTTGTCGATTTATGTACTACATGATGTGAAATTATGAAAATCGTCTGGAATGTCCCTTTAAATAAGATAGACAATGGGGAAAATACTGAGCAACAAGTACTATACAATATGCATGCCGTAGCTGCTCAAAAGATATTGTTTTAATTTTCGTTTGAATGAGGCTAAAGTGGTGCAGCTTGTAAGTTCCGTAGGGAGTTCATTCTAGTAATAGGCCCAATGAACATAATAGTTTTTTTTTTTTTTTTTCGCAAAAAAAAAAAAAAAAAATTGTTCGGGTACGTGGAAGGTGATACGCATAACGTGGGCGGGTTGGATAATCATGAACTGTATAGTTTCTTGTAAACATTTGAGAAAATGCATCTGGTAATTGGCCAGTTGAGAATTGAAACATAAACAGGCAAACGTTGTAAGAAAATAACTCAGGAATTTTCAAAATTTTATTGCTCACAAAAAGTTCATTCGTGTGCAATAAGTATCCAGGGTGGTTTACAATTCTAATAACGCGTTTTTGCACAATAAATAACGAATCGATAAGGTTTTTAGAAGCATTTCCCCACGCCAGAATCCCATAATTAAGATAGGGAGATATCAAAGTTGAATCCTCTGTAGAATACTACATGGAAAATAATAACTAAGTTTGTTTACAACCCCTGTATTTCTAGCAATAATTCTACTTACATAACCAACATGGGTTCTCCAAGATAAATCACTATCAATGTAAAGACCCAAAAATTTTGTACTATTGACCTGTGACAAATCAATGTTGTTGATCTTGACAGAGATAGGTAGTACAGGTGGGGAATTACTAAACAAAATATAATGAGTTTTTTCAATGTTTAAGGAAAGTTTGTTTGCAAAAATCCAAGATTGAACAGAAAGAAGTTCTTCATTTATTATGTTTATAAGCTCATCAGGATTTTGATGAGAAAAGAACAAATGTGTATCGTCTGCAAAACAAACGAAGGAAAGGATCTTAGATGAGTTCTGAATATCGTTAATATACAAAATAAAAAGAAGTGGACCTAACAGGGAACCCTGAAGAACACCGCAAGAAATTAACTTAGGTTGGGAATCGTGACCGTGGATACTTACAAAATTGTTTTCTATTTGTCAGATAATCAGAAAACCATTCTAGCGCCTTACCCCGAATTCCGTAATGATTTAACTTATAAAGTAAAATATCATGATCTATTGTATCAAACGCCTTTGAAAATCAAGAAAAACACCAACAGTATGAGATACATCATCTATATAGCATGAGCTATCTTATCAATAAACTTGAGTAATGCGTGAGTTGTACTATGTTTTTGCGAAATCCAAATTGAGAATCAGTAAAAATTTTTGACTGAAGAAGAAAATTAAGGGTACGTTTATACACAAGTCTTTCGAGTATCTTTGAAAAGGAAGTTCAAAGAGAAATAGGACGATAATTATTAACAAAATCTTTTCGCCCTTTTTTAAAAATGGGAACAACTCTGGCTACTTTCATTTTACAAGGAACTTTACCACTAGATAAGGATTGATTTAAAATAAAAGTAAGAGGTGAAATTATTTGATAAGTCACGTTTTTTACCAAAAAGTTTGTGATTCCATCGTATCAGGAACTTTTTTTGTTATTTAATCTATCAACAATCTTTATTATTTCATCTTCAACAATCGGTACAAAAAATAAAGATGCCACATTTCTATCATCCAGAAAAGAGTGAAATTCTTGCTGCGCTGAAGGGATTTTGTCAGCCAGATTTGGGCCAATGTGTACAAAAAAAAAAAAATCATTAAAAACTTCAGATATGTCTATGGGGTCATCAATACGAACATCATCCTCTTGAATATAAGTAGGAGCATTATTGTCAGTATTACATTTCAACGCCTGATTTATCACCCTCCACGTACCCTTCACATCATATTTGCATTTATCGAATTGATTCATAAAATACATCCATTTGGCTAACCGTAATGAAGAAGTGAGGATATTACGATACCGAGTATATCGGGACGTATTCATAACAGTGGGTGCTTTACGATATTTACGAAACAATTTATTTTTCTTATTGATAGATTTTAAAAGTGATTTAGTAACCATCATCATTGTATTTTCACGTGCAATGAGGCATCAGTGAGGCAGATCCAGTTTGTCAAACACCTCTTTCTTTCTTTTTTTCCTTTTTTTTTTTTTTTTGACTGGCGGCACGAAACATGCTCAGGTTAGAAAAGGACTGATAACGCCTCCAATATCTTCTCGAACTTCCTTAGAAAATAGATAACAGTGTTTTGTGCTTGACTTATTAGGTATAGTGAATATTGCTCTTTATGCATGCAAACAAAGTGAATGACATATCAGTTATAACATTTGGAAGGTATAACTCTTTAGTCTTCGAGAAAAGTTAGTCAAGACCTGCATCTATGAATTAAAAGAAACGAGACTTTAATGATTTGTGTGTGTGTGTGTATGTGTGTGTGTGTGTGTATGAGAAGAACGATAAAGAAAGTTTTTTTTTCTTAACTTATTACGTTGGCTATAATATATATTGCCAGGAAATGCAAAATAGATAAGAAATAAAACGTGTCAATTCAAGGCGAAGAGGAGACATTTTAGTTCTGAATTGTATCTGAGAATCACTAAAAGTTCAAGAAAATATCTAAAATCGTTCAGTTAAAAGTGAAGGCATAGATGTCAGCAACCAATTACATTAATGAAGCCAATGCGAGATATGTGTAAAGGACTGTAAGTAGAGTTTAGAATAATATTCATTTCAATTCAACTCATTTGAAAATTGTGTAAAATTATGTGAAATTGAATTGAATTGTTGTAAATTTTGGAACGTAATGTCACCTTATTGGTCAGAATATCAAGAGGGAAAGCCATGCAATTAAGTGTTCGCGAATTACCTTCATGTCTATTTAACTTTGGATGACCCATCATCATACAGTTATAGGGAAGACAGGCTACTAATCTTTCTTCATTAACTGAAAACACAAAATTATGCACCGGAACCCCCTCCCCCTTTTATCATTACCGAAAAATCATTTTCCCCAATTTTGGGACGTAATGTCACCTTATTGGTCAGAATATCAAGAGGGAAAGCCATGCAAATAAGTGTTCGCGAATTACCTTCATGTCTATTTAACTTTGGATGACCCATCATCATACAGTTATAGGGAAGACAGGCTACTAATCTTTCTTCATTAACTGAAAACACAAAATTATTCACCGGAACCCCCTCCCCCTTTTATCATTACACAAAAGTCGTTTTCCCCAAGAATTGCAACTTAATCACAAGGTTCAGAATTTTTGTGCTTTACACATAAAACGGAAACAAAAATAAGACGCCTAACTTATAAGCCTAGAACTCCACAGTGATGCTAAATGGATAAACTATCACCAAAGTCATAGAAAGTGTATTATGATTTTGAAAACAACCTCTTACTGTCGCGATACTAATGGACAATTTAATGTCACCACTAATGCTCTGTTTCTCGAACAACATATCGTAACACTATGTGATGTTGAACATTGCAAATCTCGTCATTTGATTATAAAGTGTGACATTTTACTCTTCTTTTGCTTTTTATAACTGGCAGCATGCATAATGACATATGAAGCAAAGATTTTAAAACGGGAAACATGAGTGAATATGGTACTCTAAAGTACAATTCAAGGCATCAGCTTGTTAATACGACAACATAATTTTTTTTTTTTTTCGTATTCACTTTCATGTCAGGAAGAGGTCATTGGAGCTTCAAAAGCAGTAATATGACTTATGTAATTTGCATACGTGCACGATTGCTTCTAAACTATACTACTTATTATATAACATGCATGTGTATAGCCTATTCTATGTCAGCATTTAATAGAACCGTTACCATTCCTATCGTTGGAGTCTATACTATATCAATGCCAACTTACTTGATCTTCGGGTGCAGTGCCCATTAAAATGGCATGTAGTTTTCTTCACCTTATCATTTTGTTCGCAGGGTACAGTTCGTTCGAGATCCTCTTTTCCAGCTCCTATAGTTCCAGCATCTTTCCCAACCTGACCGATGATGAACTGATTGACCAGTGTGAGTATGGATTAGATTTTTTGAAGTGCCGAGGGCGTTGGTTTATAAAACTGGTTGCCATGGTGATGTTTTCATAGACGAACAGGGACCCCGAACTTTTTTTTCTTTTGAGGGGGATGACTGCGATCACGGTCATAGTACCCGGCATCCTTTCTCACCCCTAACACCACCGCTTTAGTAGACGGGGTGGGGGGGGGGGGGGGGGGGGGGGGGGGGGAGGGGAGGGAGCTGTTTTGACGAGCCAAAAAGTGAGGGATGTAGTCCCCATCCGCCATCCCTGGTTCCACGGCCCCTCATGAGATGAGCAAGGCATGAGAGTTTTCAGATGCACGATTGGCGGCATGCTGCAAGCTCTGATTGCTGGTGTAAGTTGAAGGGATAAATGCAAAGAGTAAAGATAGCAGTATAACAAATTTTACCAGTGTTACAAGACATATTGGTTGTCCTATCCGAAGCTTATCCTTGGACATGTAGTGGTTGTTTGTTAGAGCGAATAGGTCTAATCCATGAAATTGTTTTTGTTTCCTCTATCAATTGTTCTTGTTTCTATTGTCTTTTAAAGGGGAGGCTATCAAATGCGGGAATGAGTCTTGCCACGCGCCTCTCGCCAATCGACTCTGCCGATGTGACCCTCACTGTAAACTCTTTAACGACTGTTGCCATGACTACAGTGTCACCAAAGATGAAGATGATACTGCCTTAGAGACGATGATGGATCCTAGTCTGTGGAAGTGCTTCTTCTTTGAGCACACTTGTGCCATTATCTCCTATGAATTGGGCTCAGTCGGTTTTCAGTTGGTGTCTTCTTGTCCACATTCCTGGACCGATGTCCGTGTGCGAGACGCGTGCAACCTTGAAAACGAGGATGATCCCGTCGTTGTCGACGAACGAGGACTTCATTTTCGAAACAAAGAGTGCGCGCGCTGCAACGGCGCGGACATGAACTCGTTGGAAGTGTACTTGCAGTTCGAGGATCATCCCTGCCCTTTGTTTGACTACAAGTGCGCATTCTTTCCCTATGCCAATGGATCACTCCTGAATGACTGGATTCCGGAACCGCACTTTTGTTTCCATGATGTTGTCTCTTCCTGCCCCGCTGATTTCCCGACAGATGACATCACCAGCAAAGAGTGCGAGGAAGATTACGCGCCGGTTTTGCTTTCAAAACTCTATAGGAACAGAGAGTGCGCGTCATGCAACGGTGGCTACCCGTTCTCACAGTTCAAAGAGCCGCAGTGTCCAGGTATCAGTAAAACCAAAGATATTTCTTTTACCTGCTTTGGAACCCCGCTTTCTCAAATCCCTATATTTTTCTTCGACTACACAAAAGAGCAGTATATCGTAGCTAAGGTAACATTTGGTGTTTCGTGCGCAGCTCTCACAGTTACCTTCCTCACGTACAGCTTCTTCGCCTCTTTGAGGAACATGCAGGGAATCCTCGTCATGCACTTTATGGCAAACCTCTTTGTCGCCCAACTTCTCCTGCAGTTTGTTGCCCCTAGCCTCCGACTGCATAGTTACCTAGATGCCCTATACAACGACAACCAGAAAGAAGGGTCGATGCCATGTGTTGTCGTTGCCGCACTTTCACATTTCTTCTCGTTGGCGGCGTTCTCTTGGATGAGCGTCATGGCCTTTGACCTCAACCGGAACCTATCCAAAACAACCGGTCCGTCAAGAAGCAGATCCCTGAACAGAAAGAAGCTTTTTCTGTATGCATTGTTTGGCTGGGGAGTACCTGTAGTCATCGTAGCGACATGCACTGGACTTCACATCCACTCCTCGACGGAAGGTCGCTACGAGCTTTTCTATTACGGAGGCGGAGACTGCTGGCTGCACCCTGAGAGACGCGCCATCGAAGCCTTCATCGCGCCCGTGGCCGCTCTCCTTCTGGGAAACTTCGCGCTTTTCGTTGTGGTCATCATTCAGCTGAGGAAAATCAAGAAGGAATGCGCAGTGTTGCATACCGGGGAAAGCAGTGACCAGCGACGGAGGGAGTTGGCTAAGTCCCTGCGTCTTTATATCAAGGTATGCTTCATTAATTCACTGATTCCTCTGCTCGATTGATAATAGTCGGAACCATGATCAACATCGTCAAAGTGATAATCGACGTTCCCCAGGTTCAAATTATGTCCTAAGTACCAGGCCCTTTCACATGACATCTCCACATGGTTTATGCTATATGTAATAGTAAGGTTTTGGTAGCGGTTCCCCTTTAAAGCTCATAAACAGGTTATCCGATTTGGTTTATTTTTTTTTCAGTGAATCAAGAGTTAAAACTTAGTATGAACTAACATATTCGATTTGCAGAGGTAAGGCAGTTTTCCTTTCCTTCACAGTTCCATTCTAATTTTCTAGAATTTCATGTTCATGCATGGTTAGCCATGACCGACACTGATAGAAAGAACACAGTGTCCCACAGTGTGTTCACAGTGTGTTCACAGTGTGTTCACAATTAATGTGTTCACAGTCGACTATGATGTGAAAACGCTCGAATTTAACCGTGTGAAGGTGATTTCACACTGTGGTGTGGTTTTTCGCAGAGAGTTCATAAAGCAATGTTCTGTTTCACACTCTGAATTTAACAGTGTGAAGAGATTTCACACTGTGCTCACACTGTGCTCGCACTGTGTTACACGTTGTGTTTCACACTCTGGGACACAATGCTCTTTCCAGCAGGGGAATTTTAGCAGTATTTCAAAGGGGAAGAGTCTTATCATGATAGAAATCAGAGATCAAAATACATACATCGTATGTCATTAACTGATGATGGTCACTAATTGCTTAAAGAGTACACTTACTGACCACATAACCTTTTACATTTAAGCTTCTCTTTGAAAAACTCAAAAGGGATCTTCAGCAGAATTAGACTCTTCCCCCTTTTTTTTTTTTTTCCGAGATGGGCTATCATTATAACATATAATTATGAAGTAGTTGAGATGTGTGTAGGGTTTGCACTGAGTCGACTTCATTGCTCTATGTGATGGAAGTGTTCTGCCGTCGGATGGGCTCTGGTTTGAGGTTTGGAAAGGGTTTTGTTTTTCCTTTGTCCGTTTAGTCTGAACAAACTTTGTTATGTTGAGTTATGTGAGGGAAACCAGTGTCTTTTAAGACTTTTCGGGACAGATTGTCGTCATTTGCAATTTTTTTTTTTCTCATTTGTAATTTATTCGGCTAAGGAAGAACCAAAGTGGGGATGTCAAAATTCATTGCTTTGACATAATTCAATTTTAATTTTTGACCCAATGTTTATAATAGGTTGAGGCCATTGGATTAATTGTGTATCGGATTGATATTCGGGAGGATTTGATGTCGGGCATGAGTTTTTCTGAGATGGGCTATCATTATAACATATAATTATGAAGTATAGTTGAGATGTGTGTAGGGTTTGCATTTAGTCGAGTTCATTGTTCTATGTGATGGGAGTGTTATGCCGTCGGGTGGGCTCTGGCTTGAGGCTTGGAAAGGGCTTTTTTTTTTGTCCATCTAGTCTGAATACATTTTGTTATTTTGAGTTATGTGAGGGAAACCAGTGTCTTTTAAGACTTATCGGGACAGATTGCCGTCACTTGCAATCACTTCTTCATTTGTAATTTATTCGGCTAAGGAAGAATTAAAATGGGAATGTCAAAATTCATTGTTTTGACATAATTTTATATTAATCCGTGGCCCTATGTTTAGGTTGAGGCCACTGGATTAATTGTGTATCGGATTGATATTCGGGAGGGTTTGTTGTCGGGCATGAGTTTTTGTGAGACGGGTTAGCATTATAACATATATATATATTTTTAATGTATATGAATATAAATTAAAGGTTTATAATAATGGTGTGTCCCCATCCGGTTCTGGGCTTTTCCAGGGTTTTTCCGGTTCCCCGGGGCTGAGTCGTCTCATGTGATATTAATAATTTATGTAATTTACTGTGATTGTTATGTTAATGTGCGCGGAATGAATGACCGTGTCTCATTGTGAATAATTTATGTATGCGGAATCGCCCCACTTTATTATATTGGACTCACTGGAATACAAAATAATGCAAATGTTTGTTAAATTTCAATAGGTATGTTAAATGCCGTCAAGAGAAAAGTGTATCATGTATGTACTACACTTGGCCGAGTTCTCTTCTTCTTCTTCTTCGTCTTCTTCTTCATGCTATTTTACTTTTCTCCTTTTTTCTTTCTATGTCTCCATTTTCTCTACTCCTAATCTTTCTGGTCTCATTTCTTATCCTTTTGCCTGCTTATACAATATTTTTCACACTTTGAATATGTGTAGGATTATGTCAAAGTTATGTGTATTTATGTACGTAAATCTTCTGTAACATTGTGTGATATTTATGTATATGCCCTGCTTATTCTGTTCATCCAGTTATGTCCTGGGCTTTTATGTTTTGTATCTATGTATTCCTTTGTTCGATTTGTATATCAATAAAGTGATGAAATATAATATATTACTTAAAATGGAAACAATTACACTCTTCTGAGCCCCAGGGGGCCCAGAAGCACCAATCTGAATATCGTTCGAAAATCTTTCTGTAAAACGATATATGAAAGAGGTAATAATATAATTATGCTGCAAGTAGGTTATGTTCGTTTGTGAGTGCGGATTCAAGTTTGTTCATTTCAGTTTCAGGGGTTCCTCGTTGGATCCCAGCAAGGATGTCTAAGAATGTGCATCTTCAAGCTCTACATTACACTAAATTTTCAAGATGCTGCTTTTATTTCTGAGATTGTCGTGAACCCGACCTCATTACATAAAAATTAATGTATATTTTAGATAAAGATGGATATACCACGCATAAAAATCGCTGTATCTAGATTTCGAATCAATGAATTTGGCATTCCAGATTTCTTGCCTCTTTGGTTTCGGTTGGCTCTTTGGATACGTGGCTGCCTTCGTACGTCTCTCTCAGCTGTGGTACGTCTTCATCTTGCTAAACTCCATGCAGGGAGTTCTCTTCTTTTTCGCCTTCGGCATGAATGAGCGAGCCCGTAACCTGTGGAGGGACGCGTGGAGAAAACGACTGGACTCGCTGCACGCGCGCTTGCGCAGTAAATCGAATGACGTTCCTGGTAGTGTTCCTACGTTGCCCGACCACCAGCCAAATAGCGGTGACACGAGCACGAAAACTACTTCTATTGATACCTAAACCCTCAAGACACTTAAAACGCGTTGTATTGAATAATGCTGAATATGATATCACCCCTGTATGTGTATAATTATGCACTTGCCTAAATGTTTCAACACTAATATGTACAGATGTGTCCTTGTGGTCGGAGTAGATAAGTGCAAGGTTAATCTTAAACTTATAACCTTGTTATATTACTCACTTGTTATATACAGTAGGGCCTACTGTATCGTATAAGTTATTGTATATTATGCGTATACCTTTCATGGTCAAACATAGGTACATAGGATATCGGGCAGTTGAGAACTTCTTTCTTTGATCAAAAAAGTATTGCTTAATGATTCTTTGTCACCTTATAATAAAAAGAAAAAGAAGAAAATTTAACGAGCATAGTGAGCAGCCGAAACAAAAGTCTGAAAGGTCATTTGTTTTGGAACTTACTTCAGAATATGCTTATAAAAATATGAAATGAATATTGAAGATTTTTATAGTGTCTCTTCAAACGTTCATGTATATTATACTGCAAATTCAATGATACTTATTACTCATAACTACTCATTACTCATAAATATACGTTAAATGAATTTAACATAAAAATGTTATATTGGCATATTGGTATTGCTGTTTGTTTTCTTTTGAGTGTTCAACGTCCTACAAGCTCAGCTTTTTAGTGGAACATCCTTTCCCATCCCTATATGATTAGGCCTTCTTCTTCTTTTTTTTTTTACATTTACAAAGTGTGCATGTTCTTTTTTTTTCGCTAATACCATCCGTGCATTTTACATTGTTGTAACGATGTAACTCAAATTGACACAGGTTAATGCTTTGTATCAGGTAATCTTTTCTTCATGTTAATTAATAAACTATTGAATTGAACTGAATTGAAGAGAAGTGAATTGAAATATATATATATATATATATATATATATATATATATCATTTTTTTTTAATGGAAAGCTTCTAGTGAGGAGAACTTTATTAAAGTACAAAAACCCGAAGTGTTGAAAGAGTAAAGTTCTCAAAGACATAGATATTAGGATAATAATTAAAGATCAATTAAAGAAGGTTTGGAAACGAGCCAAAACAAAATCATTATTCAAATGTGATGGTGGTACTGCAGGTACTGCACAAAACAATCCTACATCCGTCTTGCCTGAAGCGTTTTAAATTCAGTGAAGCAGACACATATATACTTGATTAGATACTCCTCATAATCAAATTTCACAAAAATGATATCAGGAAATCTTTGGATTATATTAGAAAAAGGGGAGGCATGCAGTGCTAATGGTAAGCTTGCGCCATTTCAGGTAGGGCCTAATTATGCAAAGATGCTTTGTGTACACTACTGATCTGATGAAAATTCATACAATGTACCTGTGATAATAAAATGGTGTAGTGCTCAGTCAACCTCACCTATTTAAGTCGCATCCAAAGGGCCCGCAGAAATCATTCGACCAACGTAAAGTTCACCTCACACAATTTAGAATCAACTCATGTCAATATCCAACCGGGGTAGAACCCTTTTTTTTCCCCGACTTGTGCGGGTCGCTTTAAGGTTGACTGTATTCTGTAGGACGGTGCCAACGCGTTCAGAATCGCTCAACCAAGCAGGTGCGTGTGTGTATCTCCACTGATCGGAACAGTTTAAGTACAGTAATTGGTTTCTGCTGACAGATACCAGTGGCAGACATTGGATGACACCAGTGTATTCAGTGTATCCTGATCCAGCAATCATGCACGAATGCGAAAAGGTGGTTAAAGAGCAAATCTTTTTCATGTTCGTGTTGGTTATAACGGACTTTTCATTGAACTGTTGAAATCGAATAAGAAAAAGAATTTTACAAGCTTTTACCAAAAAAGTATGAAGATTAGTCTCTATCAATATGATCTATGCAGATTGTATCGGGATGTTATGTCTGTATAAAATTCGCATGATCCCAGTTATCCGGATCCATATTACCCAAATTGATTGCCTGTTATGAGTTTTGACATTTTCATCTTCTTCTTTAAAACTGATGGCTGCTCTTGACCAAATATCCGGATGTATGATACAGATATATTGTATTAGTCCTCTGGATGCGCTTTGGGCGACAATGACTGTACATAACAAACATGCGTGTAACCACCCTTTTGACCTATACCTTGATGTAGTCATCCCTTGTAGCAGCTTGTACCTATGTCTTGATTATTATTGTCTTACATTAAATCATAATGCATTCACCAATCAGATCATTTTTGGATGGTTTCGTTTTCTATGTATTGGATATTACAAAATTCTGTTGTAACAAACGCAAACAGAAAAACTGACCAGAAATGAATATTATTTATTAGTTAAAAATTGAGCAAAGAAAATGGGATAACATCGGGATTCGAACCCGAGACCTCCGGACTGCTAGCCCGGTGCTCCATCGACTGAGCTATAACCCGAGACCTCCGGACTGCTAGCCCGGTGCTTCATCGACTGAGCTATAGAAAGTTCAGCTATAGAAAGCTCAGTCGGTGGAGCACCGGGCTAGCAGTCCGGAGGTCTCAGGTTATAGCTCAGTCAGTGGGGCACTGGGCTAGCAGTCCGGAGGTCTCGGGTTATAGCTCAGTCGGTGGGGCACTGGGCCAGCAGTCTGGAGGTCTCGGGTTCGAATCCCGATGTTATCCCATTTTCTTTGCTCAATTTTCCACTAATAAATAATATTCATTTCTGGTCAGTTTTTCTGTTTGCGTTTGTTACATATTCAAAAAGCTGCATCACTTCGGTGATCCCTCGCATTTGTCTCCAAGTTGAATTATCATTCGGGTTTATGCCAGGTTCAAGTGTGTACGTGTGTGTCACACACAAACACACTGCTATAGCTTCTGACCATTCGAGCATTGAGAATTTGGGGTTTCGAGGGCGAACACTGAACTAGGGCTTTCTATAGCTCAGTCGGTGGGGCACCGGGCTAGCAGTCCGGAGGTCTCGGGTTCGAATCCCGATGGAATCCCATTTTCTTTGCTCAATTTTCCACTAATAAAATTATATTGTGTGAAATTCCATTATGTATTGAATGATAACAATCATAATGATTAATAATAATTTCTAGATATGTTATATTGTTTTTTGTGACTGAAAGCCGAATAAATAATAACAATAACAATAATGATAATAATTATAATAATAGTAATACTCCGGCATTTGACTTTCTTAATTGTATTTTCTCATTGATTGCTTTGCAAATGCATGTTGACCTATGTTGATTTATGAAACCTTGAACATCACTTATTACAAATATGTGGCCAAATGAATATTTAAATACGTGTCCTATATAATTTTATTTCATATAAAGTTCTACTATTTATTTACTGATTACTTCGATAAGCCAACAAAAATGAAAAACAACTCCAAACCAAGATTCTACCATTAGTGACATCATCTGTGAATCATTGCTAAAGTATTTAAATGTGACTGACGAAGAAACTGGATGGAATGCGCTTTTCCCTAAACTGAGCATAACACACATAAATTATTTTAGCGCAACTTTATACTGCGATAAACAAAATACATTGCAGAGAAACATCCAAATTATACTCGATCTAATCTATAGGGGAAAGTACATTCAAATGCCTTTTGTTAATACCATTAGCACTTTCTTAGTGAACGAATGTGGATATAATCAACAGAATCTTTGTTTTTAAGGTATTTTATTTTTATGTTGGCGTATTCCAACATAATCCTGAAGAGAAAATAGTGGAAAATTATCATCAGAGTGTTATGGCATCTTATTATTATGCACATTTTTATTCTTCATTTTGTATTTTTTTTTCTTCTTTGGCCTGTAAGTGATCGGGAGTCATGAACCGATACATTAAGTCAACATTTGCACAATTATGTAATTCCTTTAAGAAGGGTAATCTTAAGTCTCTTAATTGTACGTGGCAAATGGATGCGGTTTGCTGACTTCGCACGTCCGTCGTAACGATGGTGATGGGAAAAAGAGCGAATAGCTTTGCAACCCATGTAAGGTACTGCTCAGAGATTAGAAAGGGCCCGTTTGATTGCTATGCGAGCTATAGACACGCTCCATTAAGATGATTACCTGACATTTCTTACATACATGAACCGTCAGGCAGGCTCTCTTTGACATTAATCAATGTCTCGGGGATGTTCGTTATTACAAAGGTTCGTTAATCCGAAAATTATATAAGGTTCATTAATCCTCGCAAATGTCAAAGAAGATGCGAGCAAATGCGACCCTTTCTGAATAACTTTACGAACCTAATTACGCATTTGGGTTAAATAACCTTCAAAATGACGAACCGCTTTTCGTTTTCGGATTAACCACAAACAACCAAAACAACGAACATCTTTTCGTTTTCAGATTAACCACGGATGAAACCTTCGGAATAACGAGTTTTATTTTGTTTTCGGAAAGAAGAACCTATGGGATAACGAAATCACATTATTTAAATTTCAGATATTGTACTAACGAACCTTCGGAATAACGAATATTATTTCATTTTCGTATTCATGAACCTTAGGAATAACGATCCTTCGGAATAGCGTATTATATTATATATATATATATATATATATATATATATATATACTATATTATATACTATATATTATTGTATACTGTAACACATTTATCACGTGTGACATTGTCAGTTAGCTTCTCTGTTACATCAATATGTTAACGTAATTTCGTTTATACAAAGAGTGTCGGTAATGTCAGTGGCATTCATACTAACACGTGGATTTTATTGTGCAACCCACTATACTCACACTCTTAAAACATCCAAGTCATGTTTGACCCGGAACGGTGTGTGACCCCAACGGACCCAGTTCCAGGTCAGTTCTGACTCGGATGTTTTAAGAGTGCACGAAGGAATATAATAAGGTAGAAATAAAATTTCTAAACGAAAAATGAAATACAGATGTCATCACTAGACATTTTCGCAAAAGAAAGAAATATATATCTATGTTATTTGAGTGAGTTGTAAGAATGAGTTTCGTGCAATGACTACAGCGTGTCACTCCAGATCCGTCTTCAAAACTATATTACTAAAATGTCTTTGTAATATAAAATCTCTCTGACACTTCATAATTCAAAGGATTATTTTGATTCAGTATTATACTCCTGATGTCTCTCTTTCCCATACCTTGCATTGAAGCTTTAAACCCAGCACTGATGACGATACTGAACAAGAGGTGAGAATAATGAGTGTGCTATTTAAGAGATCAGTTGGGATGGGGGGGGGGGGGTCTTACTACACGGTTCGTGGTTGGGAGCCTCTGTATTTTTCATTACCTAATCGTTCAGTCAGGTGCAATATTTCGGTATATGACATGTATGTTTCGTAATAGTTGACTTATTGACGTATATCTATATCCTTTGTAAATGGGATTCAATCTATCTGGTTCAGGTCATTATCACACGAAAGAATTGTTCTTTGTATAAACTGCATGCAGTAATCAATCCCCACCGCACCAATGAGGATGATGCATAATAATGATAATGTTAATGATAATGTTAGTAGTAGTAGTAGTAACAATAATAATAATAATAATAATAATAATTATTATTATTATTATTATAATGTACTAATACTATCTGACTAATGATAAAAATAATAGTGATAATAGTAATAATAACAACACTGATGATGACAATAATTACAATTATAATACAATGTCTTGCTCTCTTATTCATTTAAACATCATAAATGCGTGAAATAATGCGAACTGTCAGTTTAAAGGGCATAGCATAAGAACCGAATGCCCGAAGTGCTCTGTATTGGATCGCCATTAGTATTAAAACACAACTCTCATGCGAAGATTGCTTGACACGCAATAGCAAGCGTGAAAGAAGTCTGCCTCACTTCAAACAATTGCCGGATTTGGGGGGGGGGGGAGTGGGACGGGAGACCACATTGGCGCCACCCCCCCCCCCCCCCTGTTTTTACCCGGAAGTGCGAAAGCGGCGCTAGTTGCTTGTTAGCTCATGAAACCCGGAAATGCCCCCCCCCCCACACACACACACACTTTAGAAAGCGTGGCGCCGGCGTTGTCATAGGAGGCATTATGTGCCTAAAAAGCCATAAGGATGGCTACCACAAACACAATGGACTCCCATTTTAACGAAGTCCTCGGGACCAGCAGTTTTCTTTCGTTGTATCGAAATTTCGTCGTAACCGAACAATAGAAATACATAGATCGGATAATGCTGCGGCCTGAATTTTTACTTCGTTGTAACCTCAATATCGTTATAACAGTGCTCGTTATAACGGGAGTGCACTGTAATGCCTATAATGAATAATGTGACAACTCATGTAATTTTCGTATCAAAGTCGATCACAATGCTTCAAATTTTGATTTTTGTACTCATATCGCAAGGTTTGTTGGAAGTCACAAGAAAAGATGACAATAAACATCCTTTTAAAACAATGACAACTATTCAAATTCAAGAAATTCTACCATCGAGGTGTTCTCATTGCAACTGGTTGACAAATTGCCCTACATCGGCGTAAATAAGCACTGAATTGATCAATGTTCTAGTAGTAGCCATGATAAAAATCATGGGCGTACATTTTCGAGCAGGATTTACGTCGATGTAGGGCAATAAATTTGTCAATCAGTTGCAATGAAAACACCTCGACGAATTCCATGCACTGGAATGATTACGCAGTACCCGCTGCATGAAGGATTAGAACCAACACCCTTACGGAACATACGGACATACGGAAGCTTTTAAGTCACGGTAACTAGTGCCACCACGAAAATGAAGCAATTCCCCAGTGACTCCGGAAAAGGCGAGGAATTATCTTGTCATTGCCATGGCGCCCACTACTTGTATTAAAGGGGATGGCTAGTACCTGATCAGTGGGAATCAGTGGGAATGCTGGGGGATGATTGTTCCAATCCTTGTGGGATTCATTTAAGAGTACATTATATTATATATATATATATATATATATATATATATATATATATATATATATGAAGGGTTTGTTTGCAAAAACCGATAAGTCCATTTTTGAAGATTTTCAAGTACGATCTCTGTCATGAAGTACAAAATAATACCTTTTAAATGATATATTGGTCACTACATATAAAGGTATATTTTTGAGGTTATGGTCAAAGAAGCAAAACATTTCTTATTATTCTCTTTATTTTTCTTGACCTTTAATCGCAAATATCTCCATTTGGCAAATATGGATTTATCGGTTTTTGCAAACAAACTCTTCATATATATATGTATATATATATATATATATATATATATATATATATATATATATATATATATATTGTTGTGTGAAAATTATATACTTCAGGATGGTCTCATATTCAAGTAATTTGCAGTTTAATGTTTCCAGGTTAGCTTGCCTGTACAGTGACGGGACATTGAACTGCACATTACTTGAATATGAGACAGTTCTGATGTCTGAAGCAAATAATTTTCACACAACAATAATTTATACTCTTAAATGAATCCCACAAGAATTGGAACAATCATCCCCTAGCATTCCCACTGATTCCCACTGATCAGTTACCAGCCATCCCCTTTAATACAAGTAGTGGGCGCCATGGCAATGAAAAGATAATTCCTCGCCTTTTCCGGAGTCACTGGGGAATTGCTTCATTTTCGTGGTGGCACTTACCGTGACTTATAAGCTTCCGTATGTCATACATCGTTATGCTTGTTGACATGACTTTTGGAGAGATTGACAATCCCCTGCCACCATGTCTTATTCGACTGGCATTTAATCTGTCCGGATCGATAAAACTCAAAATTTATCCTATATAACAAAGATTTCTTGTTTGTTTGATTGTCCGTTTCTTTTATTTTTTCTAATCAAATGCTCGAAAGTACTTTCATGGAAGTTGGAGGATACTAATGATAAACAAATCCAAGTGTTTTTCAGGTTTTCAACTATCGTTTGTAGTATCGATTTTGACGCAACTGAGTGCACGTCCGCATCAGATGCACGACCACAATCATGGCAACATTGAACCCTCCGTCTAATTAGTTTTGCAATCCTATTTCCATTATACGTTTTGTTTATTAACCTTGTTTGTGCCATTGAGTCTAATACGCACAAATTTCGCACACACACATACACACACACACACACCTATATATACAGGAAATTCAATGTGGCATGCAGTGGGTTATACATAAAAGTGCAATTCGCCATAATCTGGGGCATATTATTAACTGCTGCCATATGAGATTTATAATGGTTTTAACCCCCCTCCAACATTCTGTCAGTGACATTACGAGTTAAAGGGGAAATTCAGTCCAAATACAAGTAATTCGTCTGGTAAGAAAGAGTAAAATATTACGAGTTCAACGATATAAATTTGATTGAAATCGGATGAAAAATAAGGAAGTAATGACATTTTGAAGTTTTACTATTTGTGGGGGAAACAGTTATTGAACAGTAAATATGAATATGCAAATAGCAGAGTGAGCATGTCTTATACCCTCACAACTTACCTTATAGTTTGTACATAAAGTTTTGAAATATCAAATTTTTCATTCAATCGCAATTAGGCCCGAGGCTCAAATCCTCATAATTATATCTAACTAATAACTATTCTGAGGTTATTCAACCAGGAATAACGTCATGTTTCAGACTTCAATGACAGAAACATTGAATTTTCTTCATTTTTTTTTTCTACACGATCAATGCAAAATTGTGAGGGTATGACATGGTTAGCTCACTCATTTGCATATTCCTACCCATTCACTGTACAAGAACTATTTTGGAAAAATTATCAAACTTTAAACTTTCATAACTTCCTTTTTTTTTTTTCATCCGATTTCAGTAAAATTTCTACCGTTGAACTTGTAAAATTTTACTCTTTTCTATCAAACTAACTTATATTTGTACTGGATTTCCTCTTAAAGGGAGTTCTCCTGAATTTATTTTTAGACTTCTGCATTTTAATACGGTAATAGAGGAAGACAGAGGGAGAGTGAGGTAGAGAAATATAGTGGTTATTGTCAATTCGTAATAGTGTAGGCTTTCATTTATTCATTTTGAAATGTGTCCGAGTTCCTCCTGAATATCTATGTACATTAATGATCGAAGTTTGGTTGGAAATATACAACATCATTCATTCATCCTTCGCAAGCTACTCGTTTGTTTTACATGTGTTATACCGTGTGTATATATATATATATATATAATATAATATATGATGTATATATAATATATGATATATATATAATATATATATATATATATATATATATATATATATATATATATAGATAGATATATATGTATTTCTCTGTGAAATAAAAACAGTAACAGCATCATACTTGGCGTTTACTTTGTTACTTTGTGTGTTTAAAGCGTTTTTCGAGCTCTATATGAAAAATTTTACATCATGATGGCTATGCAACATGAGAAAAGTTCATTGCCGGGCAACAGACTAATGGTAACGTTTTGTATTTTTACCCCTCTTTCCTTCTTGACAAAAGAACCATCAGATTCGAAAGTATACCAACTTCTCTGAGATTACACCTTATTCCTTTCCGAGCCAGCGACTTGGGAGAGTGTGTACTCAAAGCACACAAACGGTTGAAAAGAAATAATTGACAAAGAAACATTTACGATCAAACCAGCGAATGTCCTCTTGAAATGGAGAGTTTGTTCGCAAAACTCTTTGACCTCAACTTTTCAAGCGGCAGATTCATCATGAATTAAAGCAAAATAAAAACCTCTCCGGTGATACTTTACTTCAAGGAATATTCTTGAAGTTCTGATCAATAATACGACGTGAAGTTGGTGTTAAACTTTCGATCTCAATACAAGATATTATCTCCTGAATGTTCAACTGTTGACGCTAAAGCCTTCATCAGCGGAATGATCTGTCTTCGTCTTGAACACGTGACGGCCAATAAGCGGGTCATAGACTTTCGGAAGTTTGCAGCTCACCACCCCTGCCCCGTCTTTATTGTGAGAAGATTGATAGACCCTGTAGCGGTGACAGCTAGCGAAATTACCGCAAGTGTAACACCAATTTCAGTTGAGCTCCGATGAAGATGAGCTGCTATAGGGCCTACATGTATTCTAACAATACATGTTTGTGATCATTTCCTTCGTTTTTCCCCTACTGGTTGGAACGCGGTCGGCAACAGTGTGTTCACAAAGTCAACTATGTGAAAATATTCGAATTCGTGTGAAGATGATTTCACACTCCATAGTGTGGTTTTTCAGTGTCCACATGTTGATATTCTGTTTTACACTCTAAATGATTCAAAATGTGTTCACAATACTAAAAACAAAACAAAAAAAAACACGCTAACAATGTGATGAGATTTCACAGTGTGTTCAAAATCTGTTCACACTGTGTTTCGCATTATGTTTCAGATTGGGGGCCACTGTCTGCTCTCCAGCAGAGTTAGCAGCTAATATTGATTGCAAATACTGCTCAAATTAAAACGAATGGATTTTAAACGTTTTACGATAAAACTATGCACTATGCATTCTTTTCTCTCAAACTATCAAAGAAATAGTATAAAGTGAAACAAGAATCGACAGCTCTCTATCTGTACTCACTTACCATCAAGAAAAAAGCAGACGGCGAAAGGAAATTGACGACATGTTGAACAAAACAGCCTCCGTTACTTTGAATTTCTTGATCCATTTATACGGGTAAATGACTGATTTCCTGAGACACAAATAATAATGTTAGCCATTTATTCAAAGAAAAGGATAATTTCACTAAAACGTTTGGCGAATTAATGTTGGATCTAAATTAATGGGCTGTGTCATTTCTCAGCGTTTGAGCCATTATCCAAGGTCCAGTCACGTATACAAGTTAAATATTTTCAGCGTTTAGGATAGAATGAATAGAAATTCAACATGCAGCTTGGATAAAAAACAAAAACAAAAACAAAACCTGGAAAACTTTGTTATGGAGGGTGTCTTTCTTTTAAGTTAACGCCCATATAAGCTTCAAGCGTTACTAAACAAAACGCCATTGCTGTTCACAGTGTGTCTTTGGAGTACGATACCATTTGCTGGAGGAGACGGTTCTTTTAGCTATCGCGTCTGAAAGTTATAAGCTCACTACTCAAATTGACAATACAGTACAACGTAGTAAAAACTGATTTGTGTGTGTGTGTGTGCGTGTGTGTGAGATGGGGCATACTGTACTACTCGCCACATCAGGAGATGAATTAGAGGTGCAAAATCTGTGCTTTTTTTCTAGTCTGCTTCTACAAGCTTTACAACATTACTTTTGTCGTTTTCTGTCGAATCTTGATCACACCAGCGAGAGCTTTTGAAAGTGCCTAGATCTTTGTTAATTATGTCATGAGAACTCTTCCACTTCCGATCAGGAATATGGTGAACATTGAAGACAGTTTACATGCATCTATCAAAATCGATTTTAATACACATTGTTCATATTTTGTAGATTTATCAATACTTTAATAAAATATACTGATTAACATTTTTACTTTGGTTGTTTCTATCCCTAACTTACATTTTACATGTTTTAGAGCTATTTTGAAGTCCTTGAAATGCTTTTTTTTTTCTCATAATTGGCATTTAGTATACATTGCAATCAAAGTATGCGTTATAGCTCCAACTTTCTCACTTGAATTCTCCGTCAGGGAGCTATTCATACATACAATGTACTAATCAAGCGCATTCCGTTCACTTCTACGAATGCAATTTCCTAAAGAGGATTCCAGGCATGTGCAGGTTCAAGCACAAAAAAAAAGAAAAAAAATAATAAATAAATAAAAAGACGAAATTTTGTAAAACAATATCAGCGCCCAGCAACTTAATGACCACTAAGAGCCACGAGAATCCATACTATCATACGTATAACTATTGATTTATATTCCGATGTACGGAATCCTGAAGACGCCTGAAGCGCAGAAAGTTTGTTACAACTATCGAGAGTTATTAGACACCCATGCTGGATTACAATGATAATTATCTTATTTTAAAGGGATATCAGACAAATGAAAAACAAATCGACATCTTGTACCGCTTTGAATCATGTTTAAGCAATTAAGCAATGTTTCATTCATCCTGGAAATATAACACTCTCTCTCATCTGTTTTTCACATTTTTGCAGGCCTATATACCGTTCATTACTGTAAACTGACGAACTACACACTGGACATCAAAAGCAGTCTTCCAGTCCAGCGATGGTGCGCTGAACTGTATTGACAAATTACAATTTGTAATAACCTTTGAACTAATTGTCCAAGACACATGTATTCCTCGAACTTTTTCTCACACACTGATATTGCTGCAATCTCTCAATCCACATACAATGTAGCTATTAGTGCTAAACTTCTCCTTTAAACTTAAATCCCGGAACTCTCAGGGAAGACACTTAATTCACTCAAGTACACGGTAATTGAGATTTGCAAAGGAGTGTGTTGATTTATTCCACTGCCCATCACATTGTACCACAAGGTGGCGCTGTTGATACATTGTTAATTGTGGTGTGCACACTGCACATCTATCAAACTCTAAAATACAATTGTTTCCCTCATTCTTTGAAAGTTAATATCATACAGTCATAACGTACAATGTGTAGACTGATCAATTTGAATAAACACTAAAAACAAACTGACATTGATTTCCATAATGTATAGTGCATCATGCATGTATACAGGAACCAACTGCGGTTGTAAATAATGGAAGCCCATAATACATTGTATCTTGTATAAGGAACGATGGCACACAATCCATTCATGCATGCACTGGCCAAAGCTTCTGACGCTTTTTGATCTGTGCATGTCTATAACAAATTGGTTTTGCAAGCACTGTGGAGAGTGCACTTTTTAATTGTCCTACAAGTAAACGTATTCATAAATAGGCTTCCATATTCCGTCTTGTTTTACCGTCAATTAAAAATTGTGCAATATCTCCTAAACACAACTGTTCACTTTGTGTTCCAATGGTATAAAGGGTGACTTTTCAAAAGACATACCACCTCAATATACATTATCACCGTGGGTGTCATAAGAAATATGGGCGGCATTCCCAAGATTACCAAATTACTTTCCGACATGACTCTGATAACAAATATGGGTGACTGTCCCAAATAAGACTTACCAACTTACTTTCAATTATCACTTGGCTCTTAAAATGTGGGTGACTTTCCTAATAAGACTTACCAATTTACCTTCCATTATCACATGGCTCTCATAGCAAATATGGGTGACTCTCCCAAATAAGAGTTACCAACTTACTTTCCATTATCAGATGGCTCTCATAACAAATATGGGTGACTTTCCAAAATAAGAGTTACCAACTTACTTTCCATTATCTCACGGCTCTCATAATAAATATGGTTGACTCTCCCAAATAAGAGTTACCAACTATACTTTCCATTATCACATGGCTCTCATGATATCGGTGACTCTCCCAAATAAGAGTTACCAACTTACTTTCCATTATCACATGGCTCTTATAACAAATATGGGTGACTTTCCCAAATAAGACCTACCAACGTATACTTTCCATTATCACTTGACTCTCATAACAAATATGGGTGACTTTCCAAAATAAGACCAACTTGAATACTGCTTGTACTTCACATTATCACATGGCTGTCATGACAAACGTGTGACTTTCCCAAATTAATCAATATACACTCTACTATCCAGCTTTATCACTTCAACTTGTAGTCACTCACGTAGGCTAATGTAGCTGTTTACATTGGCTTCTTTAAGCTGCTTGGAGTTTGCTTTCGAATTGTCTTAGCTCGAAACTGATGTCAGTTAGGAACTACGAGTCTCAAAGTGTGATTCGTTTCATTCATATTACATACAGCTTGGTGTTGAATCATTACTTGTTTCACACTAAGGTTTCTCTGTTTTTCTCAAGCATGTCAAGTGCACACAATTTACTCGTAGACCAACACCTTGCTCGTTTGCGACCTTGTAGGATCAAATTTCCATGCGTGCAAGCACCCTTGCTTTTTCCGAAATAATCAATTTGAGTGTTTGGTTTGTTTGAGCCTCAGTGTCTCCAAAACTCAAGTCTGGCAAGTCTCTTGCAACACTGTTGTAGCAATGTGTCTGCTTTGTGTTGTTTCGCTCTTTCCGCTCAAGCACTTCAGTTTATCTCGTTGTAGAAGACTGTCAGCGATGGGCAAGTTGTTTCCAAGCCCCTGACCGAATATAGTCTCTGTGCTACTGAGCTTTTCACTCCAACAGTCCAGGTGTCACGCCAAACCAAGGAGGTATGAGAGAATATACCTCCTTGGCCAAACTAAGGCTCATGCAGAAGTCGCCTCCCTTTTGTGTAGTGAGTAGCTTTGTGAGTTTAACAGCATTCTCGACTTTGATACTGCTTTTGCGGGGTACGTGTATTAGGGAGAACTTGTTGTGTGCCAGAATGCTATCATCACCTGCCTCTAGGGGCCCTGAAATCCAAATGCATGTTGATTTGTGTTGATTTATGATACCCTCAACATCACTTTTGCGGCAAAACGAATATCTAGAAGCATTCCATATATTTTTAACCATTTTTTCTTCTATATTTCTTCAGATTACTTGGGAACACAAAAAAAAAAAAAAAAAAATCCATCCAAACCAATATTCCTCAAATGACCTCATCTGTCAATCATTGCTAAAGTACTGAAATGTTTAACAAAAGACAATGGAATGCACCTTCCCCTTGGCTCAGCATAACTTGCATGTTCCCTCGTCATGTCTTTTGTTAGTCACTATCACAAAAAAAAAACATACCTTTGCTACTGGACATCCTAGGGAGCGCAAGACTAACACCTCTTCATTGTCATCATCATCAACTACAGGGTTGTACAGTGTACTACTGTTTCATCTTCAGTCTTATCCAGTGCCTTGAATTGACATTGTGCTTTGCATTGTCTTAGTCTCCATTTGCCTTTATCAGCCTGACAAACCGCTTGCAAAGTGATTATCCTTGCCATACATAGCACACTTAATGTATGAGGACGTCGTCTACAACCTCATGTGAACCATCGCAGTAATATTTGCATTTCGACACAAATTTACCTGAGACTGTTTGTGCTTTGTCCTTGGTTAGAACAGTGACTGACTAACTTCTGCTCGGACTTGCTCGGACACATCATTTCCTTTAAGATGTGGCTGCCATACAGTATCTGTATAGTGTCCAAACTCTGCGAGAGGTTCTTTGGCATTTTTTTTTTTTTTTTATTTAATGCGGTCTCAAACACGAATGATACTGTCTGCATTAACGGACCACAGCCACAAGATTTTACCAGTGACTGTAGCTTTACAACAAATGTATCGGAACTATCAGAGCCTAGTGTACAATTCTTGAATTTGTACCGTTCATAGATTGCATTTGCTGCTTCTTGAGCACTGGTTCACAAATCAAGTACAAAACTCATTTTCTGACTGTTTAAGATGGGTAGTTATTGTGGGGCACATCTAGGTCATCTGCATGGTATTCTTAAACATAGTTACAAATTTTGCCAACGAATCTTGTCATCGGCTTTGCATCTAAGCCTGTTATGATTTCATTGAATAATGTCCCACATTGCTGTTTGAATATCTTCCAAGTTGATCTAAACTTGCAAGTATCAATTTTGGGTAGGGGTGGTGTTGGCAATGGGTTCACACTTTTCACTCATGACTCTTAGCTTATTTGATTACTGTGTGTGACCGACATTTACTAAACCTCAGCACATATAGACCCTAATTATAAATACACTTTCAAGTACATTGTAGGCCTAATATTACTGCCTAAACAAGGTTAAGTGAACTTGTAGTGAACTAATAGGCATATACTTGTATTATACAGATGGACAATGACGTAGCAGACATGAATCATTTTCTTAAATGTCAGGATAGATCCCAGGTCTGAGGACTAGTGCTGATAACAGCTGTTTAGGATTGGCGAAAAAACAATGAATAAACCAGTTCTATAATGAATACATTGTATTGTATTCAGATTTTATGCATGCTTTGTTCACAATAGTCACCCTAAACAACCACAACAGCTTATTGCAAGGGGCTTGCCGTAACTAGCAATAACTAAAGCGGCCTGGGATGATTGTTCTAATCCTTGTGGGATTCGAAGAATATTTGCTTCAGAATGGTCTCATCTTCAAGTAATGTGCAGTTTTATGTTTCGTGTAGAGTTCTGTGCGGTGACTCCTTCGAGGGAAGTCGACTTTGACGCCGCGGAGGGCGCATTGACTATTTTCGGGAAAGGAGTTCTGTTGGTAGAGGGTCTGGAAACCAGACTATACCCTATCAACTCTTTGCACCTTCATCGCAGCAAAAGCTCCTTCAACTGTACATTCCATGATTTAAAAAAAAAGGGGGGATTACGAACTCCCATGACTGCCCCCCCGACTGCCTCTACAGGTCAAATATCAGTAGGGATCGAGGTTAGAGGGCTCGCACCCGTAAATACAATGGAATGCCCCACACCCCTTCACAAATTCGTACCAAAGATACCAAAATAAATGAAGAAAAAATTAATTAAAAATCAGTGATGTAGTTTGGCAAAAAACTGAATAGCTGTAGGTATTGAGTATGAATTTCTCTACAAACTTGTTGGTTGGAAGATGAAAGTTTTTCTGATGGAATTTGAGGGGACTATATTTCATTGGGTACGTGTACGGAAAATAGGTGATTTGTTGAGTGACAAGAACTCGTAGTCTGGCTTTGCTGACCCCTGGACAGAATTTGGGCTGAAGATTCCACCCTGAAAATTTGATGGATGAAAGGGTACTCTCACTTATCCAGGCTAGTGAAGCTGAAACACCTCATTTCTCCCAGATAATTTACAGATTTTTTTTTGAAATTTGATTTTTAACACACATTCCTTTGGGGAAATGTTTATGGGTGTGAGCCCTATAGAGGATGCATGCAATGCACACAAGTCTATAGGAAGTATTCATCCCATACAAGCTCTGCTGGTTTATGTTGATCTATTGTGTCAGATCTCTTCCCCCCCCCCCTTCTCCTTCCTATCCCCCCCCCCCTTTACCCCTCTCCTCTACCCCCCCCCCCCCCAACTCTGGTTGGCTACAATTTGTTTTCTTATTATGTTGTTGTGTAGTACTAGATCTTTGTATATAGCAGTCATCAGTATCACACAACTTTGAATGACTGTGTTATTTTAATGTAGGCCTATTTTTTTTGTTTTGGCTACCACTGAAACAGGTCAAAATTCATAAAGTTAGTCTGTTTGACAAAACAAAGTCTTTTAAAGTACTTTGTGGGCAATAAGGTGATGATGACACCCCCATAATCAAGGATTACTGCCTGCATCTATGTATTCATCTTATGAAGAACTGATCAACACTGCAAGATTTATTAAAAAAAAAAAAAAACCCAAAGGGCATGATTTTCAAAAGTGTCCCTTTGAGAAGCTTTATATAACCCTTGAATGTGTAATTTCCCATATGATGTAGGGCAAATATCATCAAAAACACATTTATGATATTAAAGAGTCAAATGAGAAATATGACTTCCACTTTACTACCTCATCTCCCTGCCTAGCCTTTCACAAAGGCAGTTCGCTATAATTTCACTACTCGCACACAGATACACAGCGCGCGACCGGTAAGCTGAGAGGGAGCTTGCTCCCGGCGTCCGATCGCTGTGGCGAGCGAGTCCAGAAATTGTTAATAGATATTTGCTTTGGCGATTGAGAGCCACAGTTCAGTTTGGGGAAGAGATGGACCTATTTTACTTTGTTTTTGCTAGTTAGCTGATTTGGGAGCATGATTAATATATATATTATGTTTGTATATATATATATATATATATATATATATATATATATATATTACTTGTAAGCTTATCGGGCACCACAAGATTGTAGCAAGAAATGAGAAGACAATATTGGGCACAACGATGCGCCACAATGCGATTGGGAACCTCTGAGGTAGAGGGCCTAATTGGCAAAGAAAGTTAATCCCAGACTCTCCAACTTCTGCTATTCTCTCTACAACTCGAAAGAAAAGACCCTGCAGCAATGTTCATTCCCATTAAAGTTTAATCCCCACTTTGTACAAGGCTGATTACATTCGGGGTGATGGGTATTCAATTCAGAACACTCATGCAATCCCCTGCGGAGCCTGTGCACATAAAATCACGCACTCAGTTGCGCTCACTTCGTTCGCCCCCATTCACTCACCACCATGCCACAGCGAGAGGGCCTTGGCAAAAGGCTAATCCCAGGCTTTCCCGCTAGAGATTTTTTTTTTTTCCCGTAACCCTAATGGGCTCACACCCATAAACATTTCCCCAAAGGGATGTGTGTTAAAAATCAAATTTCAAAAAATTCTGTAAAATAGCTGGGAGAAATGAGGTGTTTCAGCTTCACTAACCTGGATAAGTGAGATATACCCTTTCATCCATCAAATTTTCAGGGTGGAATCTTCAGCCCAACTTCTGTCCAGGGGTCCGCAAAGCCAAACTACGAGTTCTTGTCACTCAAAAAATCACCTATTTTCCGTACACATACCCAATGAAATATAGTTCCCTCAAATTCCATCAGAAAAGCTTTCATCTTCCAACCAACATGTAGTTTGTAGAGGAATTCATACTCAATGTCTACAGCTATTCAGTTTTTTTTTCCTAACTACAGCATTGATTTTTAATTAATTTTTTCTTCATTCATTTTGGTATCTTTGGTACGAATTTGTGAAAGGGGTCTGGGGTATTCCATCGTATTTACGGGTGTGAGCCCTAATGCGTCGAAACTTGTGCACTGATAGTCTTTGCTCAAGTGACACAATTGGCAATTTCGACGCGTTAGGGTTATGGAAAAAAAAATCGCTTCCCGCTAATTGCTTCCCGCTACTCTCTCAACTCAACAAGTCGATACAAAAGACCCTTCACAGTCAAAGTTCATTCCCATTAAAAGTTAATCCCCATAGCACTTTGTCCAGATCTAATTACATTCGAGGTGGCTATTAATTCAAACAATGCAATACCCAGCCGCCGAACGGCGCAAAAACTTTCTTGGCCACATACAAAAGAGCTGTAAATCCCTCGTGCCATTACAGGCCCTTAAAAAGAACTACTTATTTCCTCTGGGAACACTTGTCGCCTACCCTGACAAATGCAAGAAAGGGTATTAGAACCCAGTCAACTTCACCATCAGTAAATGCACTAAAGCTATTATATTATACTACACATGTATAGGTCTATAATATCTTATTCCTGTACAAAGTTTACCCAATCAGACCCCCAGTAGGGACCCAGACAACTTCAAAAACTTACTGAACACTGCCTTTAACAAAATTGTGTTTCAGCACCACCCTAAAAAATGGGGAAAAAAACTGCATTCACCAGAAATGTTAGTCCAAAATTCAGGAAGGGAAGACAAATAGTAAAAAAGGCGTTTTCATCTCTCCATTCTCTCTTTTACACTATCAAATAGAGGCACAAACTAAAACATCACAGTGGCCGTTATGAGCAATGGCCTTGATGAGGTATGGAACAGTATGTCAAAGAAAAAAATACAATCAGATTTTCGCATTGATAACACTCATTATTATGAAACTGTCTCAATGCTAAGTTAGGGTCTTAAAATATAACATTTTAGGTCTATTTTGCAGAAAACCCCGTTCAGTTTGGTTAAGCGGTCACAGAGAAATGTGGATTGTTGTAAAGCATGTCATGAGTCTGATTCTTCTAAGTTCAGCACTTGGATGCTCTTGTGTGTGAACACAACAGACAGAACCTGGAGGGAAGAGATTCCTGACTAATGCTCTCCAAAATTCCTCATTTCTCTTTGACCACTGAAGCAAATCGAATGGGGTAACCTGCAAGGTGCCAGGTAAAAATGGCAGAGGTAAAAATGGCAGAGGTAAAAATGGCAAAGGTGAAAACGGCAGAGGTAAAAATGGCAGAGGTAATTATGTTAGAAGTAATAATGTAAAAGGTAAAAATGGCAGAGGTAATTATGATAGAAGTAATAATGTAAGAGGTAAAAAAGTCAGAGGTAAAAATGTCAGATTTAATGTCAGAGGTAAAAATGTCAGAAGTAATGAGAGCGATTTCGGCAGAGGTATGGAAAGGTATGAAAAGGTTTTGAATAATAACCTAGCCAGAGCAAACTGTATCTATCGAATTATCAAATCCAAACTGCAGATTTGAATATTTATGAAATTATGTTTTTGAAAAAAAATAGATCACTATCATTATTCTGAGTTTGATTCAAGTGCAGCGGCGTAATCTGTCTTTTCATAGGAATATTAAACCAGCTAAGAGCCTAGTAGAGCTATGGGAAATTATTATTATTATTATTATTATTATTATTATTATTATTATTATTATTATTATTATTATTATTATTATTATTAAAACTATTACTATTATCATTATTATTATTATTATTATTATTATTATTACTTTTATCATTACTGTTATCTATTATTATAAGGGGGTTGGGTTCTAACAATACGTTGTTTCGCCCAATGAAGTTATCACACACACACACACACACACACACACACACACGCACGAACCCACTTTTGGTATAAACATATACTTTTATACGTAGATATACATACTCTCACATGTTACACACTCTTACACAAACGAATTCCGCTCACGTCCAGGCTAGTACATTGTCATTATTTTCCTTTTTTTTTAAGTGTTTAGTGTAAAGAAGTGATGGAGACATAGTCAAAGCAAACCGCTCACCTGTTCTATGTTATTTTCTCACATTCAGGTTTCGTAGGAGCCTATTTATCTCACAAGGCCTGATCACGACACAATGTAGAAGTAAACATACAAAACGCAACCCTCCAAACTACAGCAGATGTAACGGCAGACATAAGCAAGCTCTTGCAAAATATTCTATTACATTGTTCAAGTATTACATGGCGCAAAAACAAATATCTCGAAGTTTAATGAACACTTTGTGGTCACTTTACAAACTTATGCCTATTAAAACTGGAGACGAACTTTAGCAATAGACTGTTCTAGTCAGCATGACTGCTAGTGAGAGTAAAAACCGATAGTTTGCCATGAGATTTCTTTCATCTTTCAAATATTGTTGAACGAATCCGCAGGCGAAAAAAAAAATGTAAATGTTTGATGCCTTTCAAACTTAGCTGTTGATCCAAAGTCAGTTTCCGTTATGATTAACGTAGTAAATTTATCAAAATAGTGTGTTGCTAAAGATTGGTAGATTCAGCCTCTGAAAATGACGTTGTTTCCTCGTTATACAACAACAGTAAGAAACCTTCACTAAAAAGTAATACGAATCTTTCAGTTGAAATTACAAAAGGGGAGTAACAAAAATATAAAGGCTCAAAATTTGTTGATATTTGTTAGCAAAAATATGGATATACCCAGGTGTCAAACGACGATTTTACCATTCTGATCGTTAAAAACATTTCATTAGATTCACGAACATATTTTTTTTTTTTTTTTTTTGGGGGGGGGGGGTAGTTAAGTAGTATGTAGCACAGGAGTGTAAGAACATTTGGGGCTCGTGATTGACTTCCAGATTTTGATTTATAATGTATGCATTCAAAAACTGTTTACAGTGACTATACAGATTGCACCATGTCAGTTTAAAGGTGAGAATTAATGCTACTCGTTTTCATGGGAAGTCACTAAATTTGGCAGAGTTTGTACTACACACTATAGGGTCATTTACACTTGCTTGGAAAGACCACAATGCTAAGAAAACTGAGGCACATTGATGATTAGAATAAGACACACTGTGCTCTGCGAATATACTACTAACATGATCACATGTGATTTTTTCCTTTTTTTTTTTTTGGAAAGGAAAAGGTTTTAAGGCATTATATTATGAAAATGGATGAATAAAAAAATCAATAGTAGGGTCCTATAAAATCCTGAAAATAGGCCTACACTGTGCAGTATTTGTGGAAAAACTGTCAAGAGTTTGTTTGTTTGTTTGTTTGTTTTTCTGTGTCAAAAATATCTCGAGCATTTATAAAAGGATTTTGATGGGACTGCCAGGAGATGTTGATGATGATGTAATATATCAAATGGAAGAGTGTTGTTGCTTCAAACCCAAGCTTCAACCACTACGGACATGAGGGAAAACTCCTTCATTGTTATTCTCAGAATTTTGTCCTACCCGACTGGTCATCACATCCTGTGGTCAGTCCACACACCCTACCTCCCTAGGAGCCTTACCTCTCCCATAAACATTTCTTGATAACCTGTCTCCCCATTGTCTACCAGTGCTAAGTTTCTCCCCCATCATCCTCATCATGTAATATGTGAGTCATTGGTGTCAGTGACCCATGGACTGACAGTGGTCACTATTAACCTACACCTTTATTTTATTATAATATGAATCCCTCTGTTTTGAATATTTGAATATTATCTAGATTAAGCCCCTCCTTCTAGTATACATGTATTATAAAAGTGACCATGTGCTTAGGAAAAGAGTTCTCTCTTTCACCCTCTTCGGGTAAAGACATACACTGTATAAAGCGTTGGTCTCCCTTGCCATCCCTCTTTAGGGGCACTATATGGCCGTTTGATGGGGAGTACCTATTACACCTATTACATCGAATACTGTATCTGTTAAATCTGGCATATTCCATCGTCGCCTGGGATATTATCACAATTATTATAATTGCTGTCATATTCCGAAGTGAATATTTCTTCGAATAAATAAAGAGCCTGGATTGCACATGTACATGAACTGGTCTCTTGGTCTCTTCTGTGGAGCTGTATGTCGAGAAAACATTACTAATGTAACACCGCCAATACGCCATCGAATATCAACTACAAAATAAAGGTGTTACAATGACACGGAAAGGAAACATAGTGGCGGATCCAGAGGATTGGGGGGGGGGGGCGCACTTAGCATTTATTTAAAAAAAAAAAGGGGGGGAACGCGGGAATTCCTGGATCCGCCCCTTGAAACGCCAACATCATTCTTGGTTGAGCGCACTTGGGAACTGCCCCCTAGGCCCTGCCCAAGCCCTCTTTTCATCCCGTAGGATCAGGCGAGGAGTTAGTTCCTGAATAACACTCTTATTTCTGCGGGTGAAAATTTTGACATGTGGCAGTGTAAGGTAACTTGTTTTCCTCGTTAATTTGACTGATTTGAGTTACATGTAATTCCTTTTTTCTTGTTTTTTTCCTCTCCATTTCACTTCAAATAAACAAAGTGAAAGCAAACTGGGGACCTGAATCGCTCCAAATTGGTATGCGTTTGACTGCCAAGTGCAGCTGCTGCCATTTCTAGAAAAAATTATGACTCTGCCAAATTTGGATGGGCTGAAATAAGAGTGACGGAAACAACAAGGTGATGCAAAACTGAATGCAATGTACATTTGTAGTTGTTAACAGATTTTTTTTTTTCATTTTTCATTTTTTTTTTTACAATGTAATTATCATGCATAATGTACATCCATTCAGTTCAAAGCACTACTACCATTTACTTGGCACACAATATCACAGGCCTACTGAAGGCATACAAGGTTAAGGTTGATCCTGATAATTATGATTGTCGTTATTAAGGTTAGAGGATTAACGACTTCAAAAACAAAATGATAAGTTGAAGTTGAACTACATTGTATATTCACATGTGCACATGACAATAACAAATACAAATGCATAAAAGCAGAATAAAAGGTATCAGAAAATAGCATGAATGTTAATCAAGTCCGATACAAAGGTTATAAAAAAAAAAGGCAAAACGAGTAAAGTACAGTGAATAGCTAGCTACAAATTATAGTGTGAAAATACATAAATCATGAACTAAATATTTACAACATAAAATATTTTAATCTAAAATTGGACATGATAATACAGTGTACATAATACATATGTATATGGGTCTAAAATAATGTAAATGTGACAAGCAAGGAATATAAAATCCATAAACTTATATTTTGTACGTGTATGTACATTAATACTGTATGAAATTCAGCCGTGAAACTGGCAATAGCACACATATTAGCATGAGTCAACAAATGTGATTTCTTAGATTTACAGAAAAAGTATGTTGAACTGCACTCCCATACTTATATACATACCTGTGTTAGCAGCAAATCATTGCATAAAGTATACACTGTATACACCAACAACTGACAAAGAAAACTGTCTTAATTAGTCTTAATTTTCAAGGCAAATTCAAATTGTTTTGGTAACACTTCTTGTCTTATATATACAGTAAATGGGGTACAAATGAACAATTGTATAAAAGATGAATGAGGCACATTTCTGTTCATAAGATTATATAATAATGAACAGACACACAGCTTATGTAATTGAATTAAAGCTTGATATTTACGGACTCATAATAAACTTTTGACATGTGGCATGATGATATGATCTGGGATTCAAGTACACATCTCTTGTTTTCCTCGTTATTTTGACTGATTACTTTTTTCTTCGTTTTTATCCCACTTCATTTCAAGTTATCATGGTGTAAGCAAATTTTGGATCTGAATCGCTCCAACTTGGAACGCAGTTGACGCCATTTATGACTCTGCGAAATTTGGATCGGCTGACATTTAAGAGTGATGGAAAGAACAAGGTGATGTAATATACAATGTTCATTTGTAGTTGTTTGCTGGTTAACATTTTCCCCTTTTTTAATATTGAATAATTATGCATATATCCATTCAAATGTTTATGGCTTTGGATTATGCATATATCCATTCAAATGTTTATGGCTTTTGAAGCAGTACTGTACTTCAAAAAAACATAATGAGTAATGTGGAATATACGTGATCATACAATATCATAGGCCCACTGAAAGCATGAGGTTAAGGATATGATTGTCATTATATCAAGATTGAAGGATTAAGAACTTATATTGTGATAACATGTGAAGTTGTACAATGTTCATTGTTGAAGTTTAAGATTATCTATATTCATGTGTGTACATGACATAATACACAACATAATACAAATGCATGAATACAGAATAAAGGGTATCAGAAAAAGCATGAATGGTAATGAAGTCGGATACATCTGTCTGATACAAAGGTTCTACAATGTAGAAACAAAAGTAAAATTGTACAGTGAATAGCTCTACAAATTGTCATTTGAAAATAATGAAACATGAACATATTTACACCTATTTACAACATAAAAGATTTGAGTTGAAAACTTGACACGAAAATACATGCACATCTCCCATTTGTATTTATACTGTGTCTGACATAACGTAAAGTAATACGCAAGGAATACATGTACGATTGTATGTACAATGCACTGTAATGTATTGATACTGTATAATATCTAGCTGTGAAATTGGCGATAGGACACATTAAAACGTATTTTGGGGACTGGTATTACACAGCCCCAAATTGCGATTTTAGAGATCTACAGAAAAAATATGTTTGGGTCCATACACATATCCCTGAGGAACCCCACAAGTACACTGTAATAAGTCATCCAGAAGACATTACTATAGTATCCCATCATAACTATTGACATATTATGATATACTCAAACAATGTCGGAGCCACAACAGACTTTTGCTTCTGACACCATGGAAGATGAAAGTTGGAATACAGTAAATCTCTCATCAAAATCTCAACAATGCCTGAAGAGAACCATGAAATCAACATTGATCGGCCTTACATGTGCAGAGGTGAGCATGGCAAAAATACATGCAGTGGCAGAATGATGACACAGACAGTACAATAGGCATCGGGTACACCGTATCTGAATCCTCAACCTACAATGCTTCTTTATAGTTAATCTTTCAATAACATTTCTTGTGGTTGTCAGAAAAGTTTAGATTGACCATCTCTAAGTTTCATGGAATTTCAATGAAAATTATGGAAAAGTATATGATTAAACTTCATGGACAAAATTAGCTCATCATGGGTTTGTTTTCACTCCAGAAGCCACTAAATTCCCGGACGTCTGACCATGAGAAAATTTCTTTACTAGGACCCCGTTTACAGTGCGAGGCTCGGCCGCGGCCGAGCCGCGGCCGAGCCCAGCCCCGCTTCAGTGTAAACGCGCAAAAGGCCAAATGCGAGGCCAAAATTGGCCTCGCATTTGGCCTCGCTCTGGAGGTGGTCTCGGCCGCGGCCGAGCCGCGGCCGAGCCCTGCCTCTTCTTGGTGTAAACGCAAACTGGGCCAAATGCGCGGCCAATTGCGCGGCCAATTTTAGTCTGGCTTCCAAACCCTCTGCCTGTATCTTTCGCTATTCATGATATTAACCCCCTCAACGTTGAAAACTAGTATAGTTTAAGGTGGTTTTGTCCTGCAAAGGATTTTTTTTCCTTCGGCAAAGGCCTTTGCCCGAACGGCGACTTCGTCGCTACGGAATTCATTTGGCAAAGGGTCTGAAAACCAGACAATACCAAATTGCGTTTGTTTACAAGCAGAGCGCCACTACGACGAAATATTGAAAGGTTTGAATCAAAAGCGCGGCCGACCCCAGCAGTGTAAACGGACAAAATTGCGAGGCTCGGCCGCGCAATTGAGGCCGGACTCGGCCGCGGCCGAGCCGCGGCCGAGCCCGGCCCCGCACTGTAAACGGGGTCCGAGTTCTTTAGTATAGGGGCCCAGTATAGCTCTGTTTACCAAATGCTGCCACTGTTCTGTCTTCAAGTACGATACAGTATGCCCACCCCCCCCCCATAAGAAAAGAAAAAAAAAATCGTATCAAATGGTATCATCCAATATAAAATTTGTCTTACTGGTTTTTTTTTTTGAGGGGTGAAAATATAAACATCTAACCTACAGTTGTATATATTTTACAGAAAACCTTATATTGGTTAAAGGTAGGGGATACCTTTTACAGACCTCCCAAAATGCAGCAAAAAAAAAAAATAAATATGAACCTCAAGGGACTTGTTTAGGCCACTGCTGAGAAATTTGGAAGTCAACAGTTATCTACAGTTTGAATAATGCACAAAACTCAACTACTCAGTAGTTCTGTGTGTCAGCCACACTTAAGCCTTTTTGTTGCAGTTTTCTGTATTTTTTTTTTTATCTATAAACACAAATCTAAAAGTATAAGAGCTGATGTAATAACATATAGAGTGTGTGGCAAGAATGTATATAGAAATGTTTGTAAGTTTTGATAAACTTTCTTCACAAAATATACATGGTGGACACACATGCAGTGCATGGTTCTGCAAAGATAGCCTAGTAATGTACTGGAATTTATGGTGAGCCCCGAAAAAAATTCAATTCAAAATCTAACGGTCAATAAAAATGTACTAAATGTTACCTTCCACTTTCAATACTTTATGGGAGTTTCTAAAATGATACTCTCTTCAACATACCACTGTATTTATACAAATGGGATTCCCTACCTTTAAGTGGTCACAGAGAAATGTGAATCCTTGTACAGCATGTCATGGGTCTGATTCTTCCAAGTTCAGCACTTGGATGCTCTTGGAACTGTATAATGTGTGAACACAATGGACAGAACTTGGAGGGAAGGGATATCTGACATGCTCTACAAAAGTCTGCATAAACTCTTTGACCACTGAAGCAAATCGAATGGGGATTTCTGCAAGATGTGGGTAATTTAGTAGTTTTATATCCTGAATTGTATTTGGATTGATTTACTATTTTACAATGAGGAGGGTTCCATTGATATTAAATACATGTGTATATATATGTATATATTTTTTTTTTTTTGGGGGGGGGGACATACGGGACAATTCTGAGGGAGGTGACAGATATTTGTAATTTCTGGTTACACAGTCAACCTTGACTTAATCAAATCTATTTGAAGTGAATAAATACCTTAGACTTTTAGAAAATTTGACTTTATGCAATATATGAGGGATTGAAATCAATATCATGATTATAAAGACATTTTGAGGACTTGAAAAGATCTTTGAAAAGGCGATTATTCAACTTACGCGTTTGTATGCGAGGTCGACTGTATAGAAACATGGGATTGTTTCAATAAAGTCAATCAGAATCAGGTGAGCTATAAGGTGGTACAATGTAAATGCTACAAAATGTGAATACCACAAAAAAGTAAAAGAAAAAAAAAAAGACGGCTGGAAGAAAAGGGAACACCCCATCTGAAATTGATAAGACATTGCGCAATGAACATTCATAACACAAATTTGAATTTGTCACCTTATTATTTGTTTTATTAAACAAGAATGGCAAAACTGTTACACAACTCTATGTGCAAGATATAGTGCAGAAGACAGCACCTAAAACAGATACGAGAAATCTTACCACTAAGCTACAGGTTACTCGGGTGGTAAGAATCTGACATCATTGTTTGCATACTCCTCTAACAGAGGCCCCTCCCATGAACTTTCGAGTTCGTCTTCATCATCGTCAACCTCCTCATATGTTACAAGACACTCCTGTCCCTCTGCTGCTGACGAAATGACTCCCTTACACCAAACTACATCATTGTCTACCTCAAATCTATGCATTATGTGCCTACCGATGATGTCTCCAATCACAAGCTGAGTTAACTTTAAGTCCCCATTGCTCAGATCCTCTTCAATTTCTGCCCTCGTGTAATCGTACATAGCCTCTGGTTCCCTGTCGTAGATGAATCTTAGTCCTTTCCTACACCTGCTGATTACTGTTGCTCTGTACAATCCCTCATCTCCATTATCTAAAGTAGTTAAATGGTCAACAATTTTCCCAACCAGGTTCTCATACTTGATTTCGTTTGTGACATTACCCTTCGGTTGCTCCTTCTTTCCTGGACTCTGAGTTGTCTTCTTCCTTCGACTCTGAGTTGTCTTCTGAGGTGTCTTCTTTCTCTTCTCCTCCACCATACTCTTGTACTCTTCAATCTTATCATCCGAGGCACAAGCATACGCACAGTCATCCTCCTGTTCATCCTCAACTCTCTTCCCCCTCTTGTTAGCCTCCTGTATGATTTGAAGTACACTCTCTTTCAGTTCTTTCACACCCTTCTTTCGGCCTTTTTCACTTAAGTTTAACCTGCCATTCACATTCTTCTCTTGGAACAAATGTCTCCTAGCTTCCAGTTGAGCTTGAAGCATTTCCACACACTCCTCCTCACACGCTCCACGCATCTTCTCATGTACCTCGTGCTCCGACAACCAGATCCCTCCACACTTCGCCATGACATCAGCGTACACCTTCTCACTTTTCACGCACTTTGTCACCATATGTTCTTTGGCCTTCTGCATACTTCTTCGCTTCTCGATTCTTTCTTTCCATAGATGCTTCGCTCGCTTCGCGTACTCCTTTTTCTGCGCCCTCACACTTCTTCGTGCATACGCCATCAACTCTTCCCTGTCAGTCACAGAGAGCCCTTTCCTCCACTCGCTTGTCTTATTTTTCACACCCATGATGATGCTCTCGTACACCAACATACTTGCAGAAGGCTTCAAATTAATCAACCTGTCCAACATGCTGAAATCGCGCTCGACACCAACATTTGTTCTCGGCACACTCTGAGTCGCCCTTACTTGCTCTTCTCCCATCTTGGCGTGCTTACCAGAACCCAGATGATCCTGCAACATGTTTTCGGTGACCTGGCAGAAAGTAAGAAAGACAAGTTCAAGGACCTGCTTCGTCATTTGATCGAGTTCTGCATTTGGGGTCACCAAAGACTTAAAGACTGGATCATCTGGGTTGTGTTTCCCTTCGAAGAGCACATCATCACCGCGCATAAACTGACTGGCATCATCAGCCCACCTAATGAAGCATGTGTGCAGGTCGGCATATTGTTGATTCATTTCGGCAATGTGGCTCGACTCGTTGATGACACGCCAAAGAGGAGCTGTCACAAGCTTGTCAATGAGACCAAGCGCTCGCGCAGCCGCCATGTATTGGCTCACGCGCAGGTCAGCACCGACAGCTTGGAGATGATCTTCCACCTGCTCTTCACAGAACTCCTTCAATTCCGATCGAAGGAAGAAAACGCCACCACCATTGTGGAACAGGATATTAAACCTGTTCCCCTTGAAGGGTGCAAGAGGAACATGTTCGATACCCTTTGACTTCAGGAAAGTCCTGAATTCCACAGGCTTTCCGGACCTCGCACATCCTCGATCCTGCACTGACTTGCAAACGGTCCGCACCAACCGAACAGTCCCACACTCACCACTCTCAACATGCATCTCACCCAGTGACTCGGCTCCAACTCTGTCACTACCAAAGATCATTTCCTCCCACGCCTTAATGGTCTTGCTTGCATAATCTGCCAATCCAACTAAATAATGCAACCCACAGAAGAAATTGTTCATAGATGTGAACTGTTTCTTTTCAGCATCGTTCATTTCCCCCCATCCATCTACTATTTCAGGTAGAAGGTCTTGTCTGTAGTCTTTGAGGAGTTTGTTGAACTTTTTTTCTGCCACATGACGATCACTCATTGTGTTCTTGATATTTGCAATTATCTTGTTTACGGTTTGAGTTGATCCTGGCATGTCAGTTATTTCATGCAAGAGTCCGAGGAGTGTGTCCAGCGTTGTTTGGGCAGTCCCACTTACACACTCTCTCATCCCAATCATCATACTTGAGCTGCCCCCATCTGACTCCTTGTAAATATCAAATGCTGCATAATGTTGCCCAAATTTAGTTGTGCCATCGCTTGATAGTGTTGTATTGCCTTCCTCTTGTAAAGCCCTTGCTACTTGTATTTGGGTCATTTTTCGTCCTTCATAGAACATGGAGCTTGCAGTAGTCTTCTTTGGGAGTTGAACTTTCTTCATGTTTATATCTGTCAGACCCCCTAACACAGTCCTAACGACTCCCTCGCAGTTTTTCGAACTCACTCCATGATTAGTCAACAAATCTTGGTAGACACCCCTCACATTACTGTTATATATTCCCTTCTGTTTGAATGAAACATCTGCCTTTTCAGGTTCAATGAAACTTTGTGCCTCTTTTAATTCCTCTCTCAATTTCTTGATTTCTCCCCGCAAAGAGACTACTTTAGCAGAATGTGTCTTCCTCTCTTGAGCCATCTTTTCTTTCATTTTTTCCTTGTTTCGTATCTTATATCTCTCACGCCTTTGACCTTGTTTTATTTTTTTCCGCAGTGTACTGATGATAGACTCAAGCTTTGCTCTTCCTTGCTCAATTTTTTTTGCTTCCTCTAACTTTTGCTCACATTTCTTTGCTTCCACGAACTTTGTTTTGATTTCATTCTTTAGCTCTTTCTTCGTGCTTTTTAATGTTATCCTAGCATCTTGCAACTCCCCTTTACACTTTTCTAATGCCTCCTTGTACTCGCACACACTCTCGGCATCACTGCCACTGGTATCGTCCGATGCTTCTCCCGTGGTGGTACTTGACGGAATTGTCTTTTCACATTTTCTTAGCTTTTTCTTGGGTTCCTTTAGATTTTGTTCGAGTGCATCGACTTCCTTTTGTCTTATCGTGCTCCTGTTACGATATTCACGCAACTCCCTGTCAGATTTCTTCCAACTGGCGATCAATTTGGCAGATAAATTCATTTGGAACTCCAACTTTCTCTGGACACTCTCTAGCTGTGTTTGCAAATTTCGGCACCTGCTAACTTTTGACTTATACTTTGATCTAACATCCTCAAGTTCCCGTCTCAACCTTTGAATTGCCTGAGGAGCGCCCTCTAAGTCGTCTGGCAACCTTGGATTTTCAAACCGCACACCCTCTGGCTCCGATATGCTTGCCCCTCCTCCTCCCTCCCTTCTAGTTCTTCTTTTTCTATCTTCTTCTCTTCTCCCATCTTGCGATTGCCCCTCTCTTGTCCCCCTTTTTCTCTTTCCTCTCATTTCTGTTCTTCCTTCATCTCTGGTGTCCCTTCTCTCCTCCTCCTGTCCTTCATTCTCTCCTTCTTCCTCTTCTATTTCCATCCTTTCCAACTCTTCAGTTTCCCGTCCTTCCTGCTCCCCCTCTCCCTCTTCTCTTTCTTCATCTCTAACTTCCCTTTCACTTCTTCTATGTACTTTCCACTGAAAGGGGGTTTCCAAGAACACCCTCAACATCTCCACACCACTTGCTCTCTTGGTTTTACTCAACCTTCGATCCTCTACAACCAGCCTCCCGACTTTCATTCGAAGTCCTGGCATGTCTGTCTTATCAATCTCCACATCAAACAGCACTGGAATTAGATCGCACGTCATGGTCACACGATATTTACGCGTTTTCACCCACCTGTACAACTCCAAAACAACACCATTTGTAAGATACACATCACTCAACTTGGTCCATTCCATCGGTGTCTTGTCTAGGATTGCCGTCACTGCACGCTGCAGAACATCTATTCGTATTCCCAGCTTGTCACACGTAGCCATAGAACACCCCGCCCGCGTTTTGTACATGTGGTGGTGCCTCGTAATAGGACCTTGCTCTGTACGGACCACAGGCTCAGCTTGCGCCGCGGCCACAGGCGCAGGCAAAGCCTCAGATGGTTCTCTCACCGTCACACTCGAAATCACACCCTCCACCGATATGCTTGCCCCTCCTCCTCCCTCCCTTCTAGTTCTTCTTTTTCTATCTTCCTCTCTTCTCCCATCTTGCGATTGCCCCTCTCTTGTCCCACTTTTTCTCTTTCCTCTCATTTCTGTTCTTCCTTCATCTCTGGTGTCCCTTCTCTCCTCCTCCTCTCCTTCATTCTCTCCTTCCTCTTCTATTTCCATCCCTTCCAACTCTTCAGTTTCCCTTCCTTCCTGCTCCCCCTCTCCCTCTTCTCTTTCTTCATCTCTAACTTCCCTTTCACTTCTTCTACCTTTCCACTGAAAAGGGGTTTCCAAGAACACCCTCAACATCTCCACACCACTTGCTCTCTTATTTTTCTTCAACCTTCGATCCTCTTCAACCAGTCTCTCAACCTTCCTCCGAAGCCCTGGCATATCTGTCTCATCAATCTCCACATCAAACAGCGCTAGAATGAGATCACACGTCATGGTCGCATGATAATAATACCACCGTTTCACCCACGTGCGCAACTCCAAAACTACACCATTTGTAAGATACACACCACTCAACTTCGTCCATACGATCGGTGTCTTGTCTAGGATTGCCGTCACTGCACGCTGCAGAACATTTCTTCGTATTCCCAGCTTATCACACGTAGCCATAGAACACCCCGCCCATGTTTTGTACATGTGGTGGTGCCTCGTAATAGGACCTTGCTCTGTACGGACCACAGGCTCAGCTTGCGCCGCGGCCACAGGCGCAGGCAAAGCCTCAGATGGTTCTCTCACCGTCACACTCGAAATCACACCCTCCACCATTACCACACTTACCTCAACTTCCGATCTAGATGTGCTGTTCATATCTCCGCTTTTACCTTCTTGCGCCATCCTTCCAGCTTTCACTATGCATTACCTGGCTTCAAAGTGTCTTTAAAAGGAGAACAGTCAGTGTCCTTGAGAGAATCATTGATAACGACGAGAAAGAAATAGTGAAAAAAAAAAGCAAATGTCTCCATGCAATCAGTTGGCTGCTAACCCGGGCCAAACGCTGAGCGGAGAGCGGACGCCCGACACACGCCAGTCAGGGTGCCTTTGGTTTGAATCATTAAACTTCAGTGTGGAGTACAGTGTCGTATATCGGTGATTCAAATGATGCGCGGTCCCTCAATCCGGCCATATGTACACGTGACTGCACACCACAGCTGCAGCTTGTTGATGTACACACTAACGAGCGGAAACTCTTTCGTGTACACACACACACACACACACACACACAGCAGAGATTTTACACCGGTCGGGTGGGTCAAAAGTTAGTTTACAAAACATAACAAAAGCACCTGACCTATAAGCTGCACGAGTGCACGTGCGTGCATAGCTGCAGGGAGGTGTCTCACCTCCCTGATAGCTGCAAAGAGTATAGAAGCGCACGCAGGGCAGTCTGATTTTCAGACCATGTGCATAGTCTGATTTCCAGACCATGTGCATAGTCTGATTTCCAGACCATGTGCATAGTCTGATTTCCAGACCATGTGCATAGTCTGATTTCCAGACCATGTGCATAGTCTGATTTCCAGACTACGTGTATTTGCATAGTCTGGTCCCAAGGCCTGCATGGTTCCAGACCATTACCTAAATACAATTAGCTAATTGACTTCTACTCCTTTCCGCCGCTCCGCGAGCAATGCCACGAAGAGGTTGAAACCCGTTGCCGAAGGCAGTATGCCAGGACCAACGAACTCGACTGAGCAGGGCACTGAACTCTAAAGGTGTTAAAAGTCTTCGATTTTCACAATACATGTATGCAAAAAAAAAAAAGGTCTAAAAAGTATCATTTGAATATGAGCTAAAATAGTCCATAGATGGTACCGCGCACTATTTTTGCATAATGACTTGAAAAAAAAAAATGTGTGTGAGTCTGTGTTAGATACGGGTATTCAAGTAAACTGCACGAAGGTAACTTAGAAATTGAAACCCTTCCTACGGGAACAGTTCTAATTTAGCACATTCAGCTAATTACTGCAATGCAAACTGACCTTTTGAGCGTTCTATGTAGACCAGGGTTCCTGCCGAGTCATCATTATGGAAAGACTTTCCGTCCGTACGAGAGACTTTAAGAAATGGAGTTGAAAGAGTGAAAGTAAGTCCTATGTCGATCAGATCCCAAACTAAATAAATTATGAGCGACTCTGTATATCAATTCTGAGATTTATGTAAAGACTCATAGGCGACTATCATAAACTATAATTCAAGAAATGGAGACAACAGCTGTAGAGAAAAGTCCAGAAGATGGTAAATACTAGTATTCAGTAGGCCTATAGGTTGTGTTGCATGGAGGTTTGCATTTGGCATATACTAGTAGTTTGCATGTACAAACCTTTATCTTCAAAATAATCCCCTTAATCGATACAAAGCTACGACTATAATTTTTAAATGTTATTAAGGTTATAAAAATACCACGACCTTTGGAAATGAATGTTTCTAGGTGTACTGAGTTTGTACTTAGCTCTCTAAATTGTATCGTAATGTAAGGTAGCCATTTTGTGTCCATTTTTTTTTTTTTTTTTTTTTTGATTTGCGAGAGGAGTACACTGTGTAATTAGAAGTCGGATCAGTAGACGCACCCATGCTGTGGAAACCTATATCCAGCCTACAGTAGTTTCCTCATCCAGTAGTTCCAACACGAAAACTTTAAAAATTCAAAACTTTTGAATCGATTGTTCAATTTTCCTAAAACTTTCACTGATATGTTCTAATGATGTTGCTGCTTTCATTCAATCCAAATTGGGTTCAGTGACAACATGGTAAGCTGTGGCTGTCTTATCATATGTGTGAGTATTCTCATGGTATGATGAAGATGCGATTGGAGTAATGATTAGCGTAAAAAGATGCCACATGCTTTGGTAACTGATTCATCTAGATCATAATATTCTTGATGTTTTGCTGTTAGACTATTTAAAATGGAAAGGGATGCCTTAAAGGGGACCTCTGGATGATTCTCAGATTTTTACATTTGAACAACTATAAATTACTTATACTATGGACAGAGTTTAAGAATATACGATAATTGGGATGAAGATAAGAATATTTTCAAAATTTAGTAGAAACTGGAATGAACCATGATGACATGGCAGCCTCACCATAAGAATGCATGAGTTGGGGCTCAAGGAAGCAGAACAAAAGGCATGCATAATATCACGGGTATATTCTACACAGGTGAACTCGCAAACATTTTAATGGAATTACGCTGCTATATTTCTGAAATATGTTTAGTGTAATTTGTTTTAACCCTAAAAAAAGACTGGGGGGGGGGGGCTTTTTGGCCCCTCCCCCCCCCCTTCACCTCGACATTTTTCGCAATAAATCTTGAACGTAAAAATCTCGCGCCGCGACCTTTCATGACTTTTTTCTTGCGCAACTTTTGAGACCAAATTCGCGGCGCCCGGGTACGCGGTTCTGCAGTTACGCAATATTTTGTAAGTGCATGTCAGACCCGAAATTGCTCAAAAACGTGATTTCATTTACAAATCCAATGCAAATTCTGTTTCTGACCAAAATTCATAAATGTATCATTATTTTTACTTTTACTGATCAAAATCAATTAATTCCATGTCCTTTATGATCCAATATATAAATATTATTATTTCCATATATATTATATATTTCCATATATAAAAAGTCAAAAACAATGAAATACATAAGAAATTTTAAAAACAATAAAATACATAAGAAAAAATTTGATACCGCCATTTTTTCATTGTGCATTCAATAAGAATCCTACATAGAGTACCTAAACCAGACGTTCGCAGTTTTGGACCTTTGATTACGGATTTACAGTTTTTGGTTTTTTTTTATTCACGCATAAATTAGCATAATTAATTGTTCAAAAAATAAATGTGAATATTTTGTGAAATAATTACCTGTTCAGTTTTGTAGATTGCGGGTGACGCGCGTGCCAATTTTCCTTGCGATCGCGCGGTCAACGGCCAAGATCTTGGGGGGGGGGGCCAATGAGCCCCCCCCCCCCCCCATCCAGTCCTACGAGGCATCAAAATAGCCCAGTCGTTTTTTCAATACTTTCAAGAACCACAATAAATTCCATAAATAATTTTTATGGAGTTGTTGATTTATGTACTTCATTATGTGGAATTATGAAAATCGTCTGGAATGCCCCCTAACATGGTGTCATTTTACTAGCATTTTACTGACAAATATTTGTAGACTGCTTTTCCAAAATAGCAGGTATATTCTGTCACTACAGAGATAAGCTAGATTATTAGATAATGTAATGCACCATCTCATCTGCCAACAACCTCTAACACTAAGATTTTGCACTGAAATATCATACAATCACAATTCTGTAAATGGTAGCAGCATGACTCATGACCGACCTAACAATTGGACTGCATGACTTTTGGGCTGTATGACCTGACGGTGTTGGGCTTGTGGCATGCCAACATCCGAATGTAACTCCTACTTTTGACTTCATTTCAAACAGGTGAATTTACTCAAAGTGTGTATCAGTAAGTAAATCCCTCTCGAGATACTTCACCTGCTGAAAAATAAATAAATGAATAAATAAATAAAATAATAATAATAATAATAATAATAACAATAATAATAATAACAGTCTAGAAGTCTTTGATGCCACAAGACAAAGCTACGTAGAAAAACGAAGAAACAACAAAGAAAACAAATTCCCATGTACCTTACTTTTATTACATGATCCAGTCATCTGAACTGTGATAATGAGTACAGAAATTCATCAACAATGAAAACAATATCAACTTTGAAATTTACCACATCTACAGTAAACTTACAGCTCATTTACATTAAATTTCATTCAACAAAATTATGGTTTGAAGATGTTTGATGCATCAGCATTTTGAGCCCTGCACAATGCACATCATAGGTGAACATTATCCAGTTTTACTGGATTTTCATTCATTGATCGTAAATCATGCAATGTTGTAATTTCACAAAATTTGCGAGTCAAGATTTGCAAAAGTTAAAACGCACACGAAAGTTCTTGTCTGCACTATATGCATTGAATGCCAGTGACAATTCACAAAAATTTCATGTCGTGAATTTATCATGATTTGCATAATTCACCTTCACTTTATATACCCAAAACAATTACAGACATATAACATAGAAATTTGATTTCCAGAAAAAGTTCTTGTTGTGAGGGCAATGTTTGTAACACTCCATCATTCTGGGGAAACTTTAGACCATATCAAAACTCAATATCAGGTGCAGGTATCGTGATACAATACTGTATTCTAATTGGCTGATCAAACACACAAATACTAACTAATCTGACTCAAAATCTTCGAAATCAGAGTAGTTTTGTAAAGTTTGATTGTACAAAGTATGTTACTTCTTCACTGTTTCACACAAAATGTGATAAGATTATCATTTTTGGAGTTTTTTCATGTCTCCACAGCACATTTTAACATTCATGAACTATACTGTACATACAGTGTACACTGCTTTAAACAATGTGGATTCTTTCAGAAAGTCACATCATTTGCACATCATTAACATATTTTTCATTTCTTCAGAATGACTGAAATCTTCATATGTGCCTGTATCCAAGACTACAGCACCTTTTTGTACTCTCTACATGCACCTTTTACAAAACTAACTCATACTCATCTCTTTTGTATCATTCAATGAAAACACAAAAACAAGGTTCAATACAAAACTTTAAATTATTGCTTGACACACAAAATTTCACAACCAAATACAGTAGGACCTCATATCCGGCCAAATCGATGATTTTGCAGATGCCCGCCGTGGGTGGATAATCCATGTCCTACTGTAATGCATTTTAAAAACAACATTGAGTCGACAAGAAAAAACATATTTAAATCATTTGTCTGAAATACAGCCAAGACTGGTACACTTTTTGCATATCCTGTTCAGTATTAGTGGTGGTGGTGGTGGTGGGGGGGGGGGGGGATTAGTGGAGTATATTACCGTAATACTATCATTACCGTATTACCGTATTACTATCATTGAAAGGAACACAGTAACAGAGGAATGGCATTCCTCTGTTACTGTGTTCCTTTCAATGATAGTAATGTAGTCACTGAAAGGCCCCAAACTGCCTGTAATAGGCCAATTATTCCTGAAATGGCTGAAACCACAGATCCCTGTTTAGAATTTACTAGGGTCCCGCAGCCTGATATACAAACATTTAACATTGTTGTGCTTCCTTCTACATGTTTACTCCATCTACCAAGAAAGTCTCGAAAGCTATGTATACTAGCTATTCTCCAATAGTTTTGACAGTACAACAGAGATTTATATACGTTTTGTACAATTTTGGTCATTCACGTTCAGTGGCGTATATAGGGGGGGGGGGGGGCAAGGGGGGCACGTGCCCCGGGCGCCACTCCTTGGGGGCGCAAAAAAACGAAAAAAAAAAACAAACGAAGAAGAAGAAAAAAAAAAGAAAAAAAAACTGAAGAAGAAGAAGAAAAAAAGAAAAGAAGAAGAAAAGAAGAAGAAGAAGAAGAAGAAGAAGAAGAAGAAGAAAACTCGCCCGGAAGGGGGAGGGAGAATGGTGGGGGGGGGGGGGCAGAAAACCAAATCAAACAAGATAAAAACAAAACATGATGATGACGCGGACAAAATGACAATGTTTATTGTGTTCACACAAAAATTCCATGTTCTGTAAGCTGAAATACAAAATTTATACAAAAAAGAAGGTAAGAACAAAACGTGATGATAACAAAATGACAGTGTCTATTGTGTTCACACATGTCATTTTATATTTAGCAGTCAAAATGTTTCATGGAGCAGCGGCTGCAATTTCATTCGTTCTGAAGCGATCGCCAATTGGATCGAAAGAGGGCGTCAACGGTTTCGAACATGGCGGAGGGGGGGGGGCGCAAAAAACAACATCAAATCAAACAAGATAAGAACAAAACGTAATGATGACGCGGAAATATACAAATTTCGGCTCACTCGCTCGTACTAATTTAGAGTATTTTTTCAAGTCCTCAGTTTCTTGGTATAAATCGTTATCTATAAGGCCGTCACTATATCTTGATTAGAATTGTAAAAAAAAGATGACAAGAGTTTCATGATTTTGTAAGCTGAAATACAAAAATTTTCGGCTTTCTCGCTGCGCTCGCCCGCCAAAGTTTGTATAAAAAAAGAGAAGAAGATAACAACAAAACGTGACGATGACGCGGACAAAATGATAATGTCTATTGTGTTCACTCATGTCATTTTATATTTAGCAGGAAAATGTTACACGGAGCAGCGACTGCAATTTCATTCGTTCTGAAGCGATCGGCGATTGGATCAAAAGAGGACGCCAACGGTTTCGAACTTACGGGGGAGGGGGCGCAAAAAAAAATAAAAAAAGATAAGAAAAAACCGTAATGATGACGCAGAAATATACAAATTTCGGCTCACTCGCTCGTACTAATTTAGAGTATTTTTTCAAGTCCTCAGTTTGTTGGTATAAATCGTCATCTATAAGGTCGTCACTATAATTGTGAGATTTAAAGCAAAAATGACAAGAATTCTATGTTTTGTAAGCTGAAATACAAAAATTTTCGTCTCGCTCGCTGCGCTCGCTCGCCAAAATTTATATAAAAAAGATAAGAACAATACGTGATGATGACGAGGACATTTACAAATTTCGGCTCACTCGCGCGCACTAATTTAGAGTATTTTTTAAAGTCCTCAGTTTTTTGGTATAAATCGATATCTATAAGGCTGTCACTATATCTTGATTAGAATTGTAAGATTTGGTAAGCAAAAAATGACAAGAATTCCATGTTTTCTAAGCTGAAATACAAAAATTTTCGGCTCGCTCGCTGCGCTCGCTCTCCAAAATCTATCAAAATTCATTACATTTAAATCACCCTCAAAAGATCCCTTTTAAGTGCTTGAAAAAGCATCATGTGGACTTTGTTTAAAGTCCCTACCGGGATGGGGTTGGGGTTGAACACTTTTTCAGAAATTAGGGGCGCAATTTTCGTGCTTGCCCCGGGCGCCATTTTCCCTAGATACGCCACTGATCCCAGCAAATGTTATTAACAATTTATAAACTGCATCAGAATGTCAGTCTACATGCTTATTTTTGCTAAAGGGCAAATCCAGACCAAAAGTGTCATTTCATAAACGAGAGACGGTATACGCTGCAAGAACATCGAACAAGCTCGATTCCCACTTTGCTATACTATTCGCAGCTATTCGGTGCTTTCGAATAGTGCCCTTTTATGTGAACCGGTGTGAGGAAATCCTATCGTTCAATTCAAGCTATTCGCGTGCCCTCGAAAAACGAGCCCGAATACCCGAATAGTATACTTCTATGTGAACGCAGCCTAATGAAGCAATATAAAGCCCATTCCTTTCCTACCTGTCTACAACTCCGTTATTGGGTCAAACAATAACAACTTGGAATTTCCACGAGATGAGCGAGACGCCATATACACCTTACGAAATATGGTGCTATATATATTGTAACTACTTATCACTGACCCATTTTAAGGGCTCTGCTGCTTGAGTATCTATGTTCAGCTAAATGAATTGTTATTTGGCGATAGCCAAAAATTCCCATGAGCAATAGAAACACTCTAACCTCTGATACAAAACAAAGGAAATTGCGTGTTTATGTTCGTGGGGTGCGTATACTTGTTGAAATAGTAAAATAAATGACATCGGAGTGAAGCTGAACTGCCTAACATTGCCTAAGAAAAAAGAAAAATAATGAAAGCCCTTACAGCTACAAGCCTGTGAAATTTTCCAGCAGTAAGAGCGATGAAGCGTCCAATACAAAACAAAGGCAAGTAGAGTGTGTGTTTGTTTACACGACAATGTGAATTGTACCTGGACGAAAGCGGTATTACCTCTATTAGAATAAAGAAAGAGACATCGCTTCTAACCACGTAACTAAACGATAAATCTCCACGAACCAAAATTGTGGAACGCTAGCTTCTACGTGAAAGATGAATCATGACGACCAGCCGTGAACGACACATCTTCAAAGGGGATAATTAGAAGTGGAAGGAGTGCCAAACATATTGTCTTAGCAATTCCAGAGCAATGTCACCCTTACATTTAGGCATACCATAATTTCGCCTCTGAAATCAATGGTATTAATCATGCTCCATTGCTTCCTATTCCATAAACTTTGATTTACAAACTTTCAGTGAAACGTTTTAAAAAATAATTCTGTAACTCCGTTTCAGTGATTGACTACATAAAGAAAGATGTATCAAATATATCAAACGCTTAGCACGTATAACCCAGGGAGATTTTAGCCTGATATTCTGTTCTTCACTGCCCAGATACCAACAGCACTCATCACCTACGGCTACGTATAGAGAAACAGCCATGCTGAAAATAAAAGTGTTGCCTTTTCTTTGGCAGAACGACACACAACCCCTTCAAACACACTATAATTGGCAGGGAATGACAAGAAAAAAGTTCATTACTAATACTAAGCAGCATATGCATTCCACTCATATGGCGCGAGATACGTCTATACCAACATAAAGCCTGTCTACAACTCCGTTGGTCGAACAATGACAACCTAAAATTTCAAAGAGATGAGCGAGACGCTATACACCTGGCCTAGAGTTTATTAATTCAATTTTCATTCCTACTTCAAGTTGGATTATGTTAATGTAATCATTCCCATCTGCAGTATAACAAAACAAACGGAGTGAAAAGATATACAAAAAAAGTAAAAGATTATAAGCATTTTGTTTCGTGCTCTTATGGGCCTGAATTCTCAAAACTGGAATAACTATTCCGCGGAATAGTTATTCCGGGGAATAAGTTATTCCACCTTTGACAATAGATTCCGGGGAAGAAATCGCGTCATTTTACGTCACGAGGGCCTGATTTGCATAAGAGGCGTAATAAATCGGCGAAATAAGGGTGTAATAAAGTTATTCCACCTTTGAGAATTCGGGCCATGGGGTTCGAACCCGTACGTGTGCAACCTCACGTCTCTGGTGACGTCGCCTTTATCCTCTCGGCCATGTACGTCTTGACGAGAAAATATGAGGAACGTAAGCTTATTATGTGAAAGATGATTCAGGAATCGTTTGGTCCACATTCCATTCTCATTTTCAGTTTTTAGCTGCAAAATTATCAACCTGATGAGGATATTTGAAAGAATAAAATGCATGATTACTGCAGCTTATTGTCTGAGCTAACACATACTTAAGTTTCAGAGGAAATGGAGCAAAATCAGCTAAGATAAAAGTGCTTAAACGTTGTCAAGTCAATGCATGGTTTAAAAAAAATCACCTCCCATAGACATAACACGTCAACTTGTCTGATTTTGAGTCTTTCTCTTTAATCACAATTTGAAGTATGATGGTAAGTCTTCTCGAACTAAGAGTGTGGAACGTAAGCTTTTACGTGAAAGATGAATCATGACGATCACCCGTGACCGACACATCTTCAAAGGGATCAGTTATTAGAAGTGGAAGCCCTCGTGCCAAGCATATTGTCTCAGCAATTCCAAAGCAATGATACCCTTACATTTAGGTATACCATAATTTCCCTCTGAAATCAATGGTATTATTCATGTACAATTGCTTGCCTTGTCCATAAACTTTGCTTTACAAACTCTCAGTGAAACGTGTCATAACATAATTCTGTAACTTCATTAGCAGTGATTGACTACATAAATAGAGATATATCAAATTAAAGGGACTGTACAGTACTGGTTGAGGTAGGGATTCATGTTTTGAACATTCCTAAGTGGGATAATGAAAAGCTTCTTATGAAATATTAAAGAGCATGTAATTTTAAGAAGGATTCAACGTTTATTTGATGAAAATTGGTTTTCAAATGGCTGAGATATCCAAAAAAGTGCTAATAATAAAAGGCGACATGCCCCAACTTAATTATCTCTTTGTTTCACGTTGTTTTTGGATATCTCAGCCATTTCAAAACCGATTTTCATCGAATTAACTTTTGATACCCCTTAGAACTGCATGCTCTTTGACATCTCATAGAGTGGTTTTTTAATATCTCACAAAACGTTAAAAGCTAAATCTTCACCTCGACCAGAACTGTACACGCCCTTTAAACGCTTAGCGCGTATAACTAAGGGTAGTCTGGTTTCCAGACCCTTTGCCAACTGGACTCCGCGGCGACGAAGTCGCCGCCTTTGCCGAAGGCAAAGGGTCTGGGCACATTCGCTTCAAGTGGGAGGAGCCTAAATTTACAAAGAGCGAGGGCGATCATTCTGTCATTACGTAATAAGGAAGAGGTCACGTTAGTGACCCCTGCATCCTCACCCAGAGGTCCCAAGGACACTCTCCATATACATTACATGCATGCATCCACTGTCCGTGGAGTATTTCCATGCACTGTTTACTGCATGGAAAGGTTTTCTGGTGCGATAATCCTGTTTCTGATAGGGCCTATTTAGTCACTATATCCACACTATGCACGGAGCTATACACCATGCCCAAGACACATGGCATCCAAAGAGCGAAAAATGAAGTCGAAAAAAGAAAGTGCAGCGGAGTATTGTGCAAAATTTTTTGTAAAAACTTTGTATGTGGAGATGAGTTGTGGGTGGGCGGCCCATGTGATATATAATGCATTATTCTATGTACATGTATTTTTTATGTTCGTGTTTGCTGATGAATACGTTCAGTTGAGACCCTTCTTTCTATAACTTAAAGGGAAGATAAACCCCAAGAGCAATGTGGATTGAGTGAAAGCAGCAACATTAGTAGAACACATCAGAGAAAGTTTGAAGAAAATCGAACAATCGATGCAAAAGTTATGAATTTTTAAAGTTTTGGTGTTGGAACCGCTGGACGAGGAGACTACTAGAGGTTATGACGTATGAGTGGACAACAATACCTAGAAAATATAAAGAAAATTCTACAAAAATCCATTTTTCATGAAAATTACAAATTCCATCAACTTGATATTGACATATGTTAGGGGTAGCAATTATTCCCCCTGCTTTCTGAAAGAGGTTGGTCCATTGCTCTTTCATAATTCTAGAAAAGTGAATTTTTGTTGAATTTCCTTTATATTTTCTTTGTATTGTTGTCCACTCATACGTCATATCCTCTAGTAGTCTCCTCATCCAGCGGTTTCAACACCAAAACTTTAAAAATTCATAACTTTTGCATCGATTGTCCGATTTTCCTCAAACTTTCACTGATGTGTTCTACTAATGTTGCTGCTTTCACTCAATCCACATTGCTTTTTGGGTTTACCTTCCCTTTAATAGCAGCTAGTGAATAAAAAAGAAACAGATGATTAGCAACGTGCTCTTCCGATCAGTTCTTGTCTTCATAATATCGTGTCCCTCTCGTGGAAACATTGCGGCAACTGACTAAACTTAAAAATATAACGATATTGTTTACTAGTATTTCTTCATCTCACACATATGATAATCACCAAGATAATAACATCGGGATATCACTGTATGAACCCACACAAGAAAAATGAAGTACACTTGCATGTATACTCTCTAAAAAAATTCGAGTGAAAATTTTCACTCTAAAAAGAGTGAATACAAAAAAGAGTGAATTTCGAGTGAAATTGGAGTGAATTTTGAGTGAAAATGCTCATTTTCACTCATTTTGGAGTGACGTCAGGGATCACTCGAAGTGAATTTTGAGTGAAAATGCTCATTTTCACTCATTTTGGAGTGACGTCAGGGATCACTCGAAGATTTTGGAGTGATCCCAGACGTCACTCCAAAATGAGTGAAAATGAACATTTTCACTCAAAATTCACTCCAATTTCACTCGAAATTCACTCTTTTTTGTATTCACTCTTTTAAGAGTGAATATTTTCACTCGATTTTTTTTTTAGAGAGTAGGTGAGCTGGGGTATTGTGGCCCCTCAACATAAGATGTCTTCATACACCATCTTCTATCCCTTGAAATAGCCCGCTTGATAGCAGTACATGCAAGGTCACTTCTTACCACTATATGCTCCAACATCCATTCATTTAGCAATTATTATAGCATCTATAGGGGGACCAGTTTTTAAAAGAACGCGCGATAAGAGCCACATCTATTCATTTCCAATTTATTTTTCATAAAGTCACGTGATGATAAAAACCTTGTCTGAAGTGGTTATGCATAATGAAACAAATAATTAAAAAAATATTTCTTTTACAGAAGGCCATTGTTTGAAGCATGATGCGCTTCGGGGCAATTATGCCCCCCCCCCCCTTAAAAAGCTTTGTTTTGCTAAGAACATATGCAAGAAAGAATACTAATTATTTAGTTTAAGTCGCAATTAACATGGTTCATCGCTGGCATATCAAGTGGACGTATACAGTGCAATCATAATGAATTATCATTGCAGCTTGGTTTTGGATATTTTCAGCTGAAAGACTTCACTTCCCAAGGTCATTATGCAACAAAATTAACGGCCAAACGTTACAAACAATAATAGACTCTGACTTACAGTTTTTGTATTCACATAATTAAGATATGACAAGCTCTAGCATTTGATATAGATTTGTCCATGTAACTCATATATTTTTCGGCTTATTGCAGATTTATCACTTGTATATAGGAAAGTATCGGTTTTGTGGAATATTTTGCCTCAATTCAAATTCTCAAGAGATGCGCATGTACTTTTTTTTCATTGTTTTTCATATGCTCAGAGACCCGTCCATATTAGTTAATCATAATAAACTTTCTATAAAAGAAACAGGTGCCAAGTTTATGGCAAATGATATGTTTAGAGACAATTATCACTCCATCGTAAGACTATTAATTGTTTTTTTTTTTCTATATATAAGAAGCAACGCAAGTTGGCTGCTTTTATTACCTCATTCAATGCAAAATGAAAAATGAGTGTAGAAAAGTAGAGAACAGAAATAAGTTCGGTACTATATGGCACACCACAACCAATTATTAATTTTGGTCTCCATCCTGTAATTTTTGCTTTTTAATCCCTCGACGACAAACTTCTCCATTTCACCATATGCATGTCTTTAGTTGATATGCTCCTTGGACCTTATAGGAAGCGTGTAGGCCATATAGGTGGTATAACCAGGGAGGTGGGAAAACCGAGCACTTGTGTGACCTTTTGTAAATATTGATGTTGTTACATTCCTGATTCCGATAATTGAATGGTGAATGTGGCAAAGAATGGTTCATCTCGATGACGATGTTGGCTATAGAGTATATGGGAAAGGTGGGATACGGAGGAAGAAGAGGAAATATTCGTTTTCTATCAATAATGCAATCCAAAATTCCAATTGTATTCCAGCGCTCTTCCCTTAAATTTCATTGCGTAATATTCTATAAAGTATCTTAACAATAACAACACTGCATTTCGCTGAAAAATGAAACATATTTTATTTTCGGAATTACGAATCCTATTTCATCACCAGATTGACGCGCCTTTGGAATAACGACCCTTCATTCATTTTGGGATAAACGAAACTTTGGAATAAAGAACCCAATTAAGTTTTTCGGAATAAGAAACATTATTCAATATCATCTGATGATATTGAATAATGTTCGTCATTCCGAAAAACATGATCTGATCAACAAACCTTCTGAAGAATTACGACTCTGCATTCATTTTGGGATTAATCATAACTTTTTGATTCACGAAACTTATTACATTTTAGCACTGACAAACTTTCGGAGTAATGAACTTAATCATTCGCATTATTTATAGCGAACTTTGTTCTGAACGTAACGAATTATAACAATGAGAATTATACGTATGAAAGCATTGACAGAAATTTAAAGAATATAATATGTCCAATTCAGATACTTTTAGCTTGAATAATTTTTTTTTTTATTTTTCCCGTGCACAGGTCATATTGAATCATAGCTCTTCTCCGAATATTAGCCTGCCTTATGCAATAATAATAGCTTGTCATCAACATATTTTACAGAGCATGTGGAAGCACTATGCTTTTCAGATGGAGAAATTGTGTGTGTTTTTGTAATGTATCTCATCGTTCTGACTCTTAAGTATGAGTTTAACATTATACGAAAAAATACAGCGGAAGGCGTTGTGCATCAATCAATATCGCCACAATCAAGTCTATTATACTTGCAGGGTTTTGTTGTTGTTGTTGTTGTTTTGCTTTTTTAGAGGGCCTCAATTTTTTCATCCACAAAGATGCCTGATTTTGAAACTCACAATTCCGGATACCTGATTTGGGAAACCTCTTTAGAGTTTTCATTGTTCGTCGAAAATGATCATTGATATCATGAGAACAATAATTATATCTCTCTAAGATTTATAATGTTTGTTTTTTGTTAAGTGCTGTCTGGGGCAAATTATTTGTATAGGGCCCCATTTTCTCTCTCTCTCTTCTTTCGTTCTTTAAAACAACAACAACAACAACAATGTCTACATGAATTGTTCACTTGTTTCTCTCTGAAAAAACCCAAACCATCCCCCCTTCCCCCCCCCCCAAAAAAAAGCAGCAAATTAAAATACTTCACTGTTGATGCTGTTCATTTGGATATTTGAGCACCAATTCGCACATTGATGAATGTCGGAAAGATTTGGGACCTCAGATAATGTTCATTTACATTGAGCTGATGATTGCATTCCACGTCTATAGCACCTATAAAGGGACTGTACAGTACTGGTTGAGGTGGGCATTCATCTTTTGAACATTCCTAAGTGAGATAATGAAAAGCCTCTTATGAAATATGAAAGAGCATGTAATTTTAAGAAGGATTCAATGTTTATTTGATGAAAATTGGTTTTCAAATGGCTGAGATATCCAAAAAAAAAGTGCTAATAATAAAAGGCGACATGCCACAACTTTATTAGGATCTCTTTGTTTCACCTTGTTTTTGGTTATCTCGGCCATTTCAAAACCGATTTTCATCGAATAAACTTTTGATACCCCTTAGAACTTAGAAGGTTTCTGAATATCTCGCAAAACGTTAAAAGCTCTATCCTCACCACGACCAGAACTGTACACACCCTTTAAGATTAAATCATTGAAGTGAACTCAATATCACATATAGAAAAAAAAATGTGTATCTGAAATTGCCAGTTTCTATCAAAATATGCATCCATTTTGTATTTTTTCATTAGTCAAAGATCCGTGAATTTTGCTTTATTTGTAGGATTCAGTATAGGCCTACTAGTAGTCAAATTAGACCGGTTTTTACATTCATACTCATAAGGCCTACTAAAAAAAAAAAGGTTAAAAAAAAATGTTGCTGGTTTTCCCCAAGTCGAGCCTACAAAAGAAATCCATTAGACAACATAGTGGAAACGAGAAAACGACTCAGATGGTAATTGAGATACTTTGTAAAGGAAGGAAGGGAAATGTGGTTCGCAATTGTTAACTTTACTGATTGTATTGCACTATAGGCCCTACATTAGTTAAAAAAAAAAAACAACCCAGCACAAATGAAGAAACATACAAAAAAAAAAAAATCTTCCTTGGACACCTATTCCTCATTGAGCTTACAACATAAGTAACAAGGATATGTGGGCCATTCTCCGATAAAGCGTGCAAAACTGCGATTTTCGTGTCGCCAGCATGTTTATACAGTTTAAATCGATATTTTGTCCCTCAGAAATCATTTTTTTTTTGCTTAAATTCATCTGAGAGGTCGGACCTGTAAAATTAATACCAATAAAGCTATTGGGACGTCCGGGATAATATTAGAAATACGATCCGAAGTTTGATGTAACCCTAAAAACCCCATGTCGCCAGGACAGGAAGTGTTCATATAACAAGTTGTTACTTGTTAACATATCATTCAGATCAAATCTTTTGTACCTCATTACATTGCCCCTCGAGTGCCTGGATGAAAAATAATATTACATAACAATATGATGTTTTGATATTTTTCTAAGAGATAATTTATATCATGTCGCCAAATCGCAGTCAGATACGTTATATACCCTTTTTTCTGACTCTTGAGAGAAGATCAAAGAAATGCCGCATGGCAGTGTAATTTCATGTGTTAAACAAAGTCAACCTAACGCATACATGGAACCATGATTTATTTATTGAATCTCTTGTTACAAAATGAATATACTGATCCGAAGCCGCGGAAGCCTCATGTTACGATAAGCTGACATCAGATACGTTACTTAAACTTTGATTCATTTAGAAAAAAAGTATGCTGTAAATAAAAACGAAGCTCAGATACTTTTGAATACTTAAGGCAATGATTAATCACACAACAAAAATTTTTTGAGAAAATGAATATTTTAGTAGATAATAGTATGAGAACGGTAACGGCACGTCAGATACGTTACCATCAAAAGTGTCAGATACGTTGCCAACAAAATAAAAGGTTATCCGCGCCGCGCTTTTGCGCGCGGATTTAACCGGGTTACAACGGGCTCTCTTGTTATGACTTGCTAAAAGGATAGTTCTAAGAGGAATTAGGAGTTTATTTGAAGAAAATCGGTTTTGAAGTGGCCGATATGTCCAATATAAAGTAAAAGAATAAGTTTCAAACAAAATGTGGTGGCTCATCTCCTTTTATTTGGACATCTTTCTTGTACTTTATTTTGGACATCTCAGTCACTTCGGGGCCGTTTTCATGAAGTAAATGCTTAATTCTTCATAGAGTTATATGCTGTAAAGTATTTCGTGTAAGTGGATTTCGATTATCTTGCAAAAGGTTGAAACCTATACTCATCTAAACCAGAAATGTACTATCACTTATTGTGACATTTACAAAAAGTGCCGTCAGACATGTTACAAATTCATTTTCTTTCTGCTTTGTTGTGTTTGTGTGTGTGCTTGTGTGTGTGTTATGTTCCACAATAACATAGAAAGACTTTAGAGGCTGAGTTTTGGTACCCACTTTTTTTTTTCAACTTCACAGCAAACGCAACTACATGAACAGTCTACCTTTCATTATTACCTTTCATTATAATGTTGCATCTTATTTACATAAAATGGGGTTAGTATTATGGTTAAAGTCAAGATCACTCCTTTCGTTGCAGGTTTATGTTCTGAAAATATCGATAGGATTTGATGTCTAACAATTTCTAACGTTTTGCATCAGGTTTTTGAATCGTATGTTTGAGTGATCGGGGTTTGATGTAAATTGGTAGTTTATTATGTCAATAAACATAAATACTTTGTCAGATACGTTACCATCGCTTATTGGTTCTTCAGACCTAATTTATTACAGACAGGAACAAAGGAATTTGAATTTATATTTTATTCATTTATAATTTATTTTTGCTTATATCTTTTCCAATTTCATTCTTACCGTCTTCCGTGTATCATAATAACAAAATTTCGGAACTATATCAGAAAAGAAGCACTGTGGAATTGTGCCTGCTTGACTCGTATTTTACGTACATCTCAAAGTTTTATTGAAGAATGATCTAATCTTCCATCGATGACGAGAACATTTTTTTACGTTTAGAAGTGCGGTGTTTTAACGAAAATAATCATATTGTGATGTTCTTACACGTTAAAATAAATATATTGGCATGATTGTGTTGGGTTTAAAACTGTATACTAACGGAACGTCTGATGCGTCAGATACGTTACCACACACCGTTCTTCTTTCGATCCGAAATGTATTCAATCTGACAGAGATGTTACCTGGCATTTGCTATTTATGAGAGGTATAATACTTGTTCATAAAGTTGCATACATAATCAATGAGATTATTGTTGTAATTCAAATGCAGGTAAAAAGTTAGATTAGGGAAACATATTTCAAGCCGAAATATGTACATGTTCTTGATTTTTATTTAGCCTTCATTTTATAGATTACGATCATTCTTATTACAGATTAGATCAAAGCTGACTCCAAAATGTTTCCATGATGCTTGTAGATGTTTAAGCTTGTAGTTTTTCATTATCATTGCCATTTTAAAGCAAGAAATAAGCAGACAATCAACAGTTTTGTGATGCTACCTCTGGTAACGTATCTGATATTTGGTTTTGATAATAGTGATTATGCAAAAAAAAAGGACTCTACGTTTGGAAATGTTTCTAGGAAAAGTATGGTCTCTCAAAAATCACCCATTGATTGTTTTGTATTCCTAAGGGATTGAAGTTTCTGAAATGATGAAAACTAAATGAAATCTCTGATGTTGATTTTTTTGTCATTTCTACAACGGTAATTGCACGCTTTATCGGAGAATGGCCCATGTGATTTTTGATTTCGTCGATAGACACAATGACACAAAATGGTCTGCTTTAATTTTATTGGAAACATAGTTCACTTGACCATTGTGCGCATCTATAGTAGTAAACAGGAAAAAACGGGAGTAACAATCAAAAACATCGAAAACTTTTAGGAATACACATCATGGAGTACACACTGTCTACGATTGCCGATTCTTCCATCCGACCTTACTTTAGATCTTAGAAAAGTCCGAATGTTCGTGTGCAGAGAGGTGGAATATACGCCTCCCTGAATGTATACCATCACCCTCATCCTGCATACTACAGTATACAGCATCCACACCATTGGTACACACACGCCGCAATGCCAACACACAGGTAGTAGGGAGAGTCCTCCCACCACCCGGCTCTGATAACACGCTGAGCAGGATAATTCGAATTTCGCGCTTCAGAGGACGGGAGCGCTGACAGATTTATGGATTCCGCCCAAAATCGGGCGGAATCCATTAACTCCAAGACGAATGCTTCCAGACCCTCTGCGCGAGAAAATCAACTTAAATTATACTAGTTTTCGACGTTGAGGGCGTTAATATCATGGATAGCGAAATAGTATGGGCAGAGGGTCTGGAAGCCAGACTAAACTAAGGGGGGTTTTAGCCCGATGCTCTGTTATTCACTGCTCAGATACCAGCAACACTCATCTACGGCTACGTATAGAGAAACAGCTGTAGCAGCTCAACTTTCTCTGCTTCTCTCTCTTCCTCAATCTCCTTCCCTCCGCTCTGATCTCTCCGTCTTTCCCACTCTCTCTCTCCTCCTCTCTCTGTGGGTCATTCTTCTCCGCTGGTTCTCCTCAAACAATCACTCTCTCTGTCCTGCTATCTCAGCAAACTCTCTAATGATGATTTGCGAGCCTCTGCTCGCCAGCGTGTCTGTCCACAACGTTATGACGGACTTCTCTACCACCTGACGTCCATTCGTCTTACCATGGACCTAGGTCCATGGTCTTACTAGGCTGCCGCTGTAATGTACATAAATAAGGCCGCCCATTGATAACCTCAAAACAAGGTAATCGCTTGTCAACACTGACCACTGCTTTGTAACCTTTGACACCCCCTGTTTTCCTGCCTGATACCATGGAGCTACCAAAAGTGGTAGCTCCATGCTGATACCAGAGAGGTGAGTCACCTCTGTGCTGTTCTACATGTATAAATACCGACTGCTTTTTGTGTGAATATGCAGTGTGTTACAATTTCACCGTCGTCACATCAGTGACTGGCTCCCACAACTTGGTGCAGAGCCTCTAATAAACCACCCAATCTACAATGTACGCTCGGAGTGGCTCGTTGTCTTCATTTCCTATAGTGTATCCGACCTTAATTAATTAGTGAGTAGGTGTTGCTACCACTTCACAATCATCATCATACTACTCACTAAACAGCCATGACGAAAATAAGTTTTCCCTTTTCTTTGGCAGATAGACACACAACCCCTTTATACACACTATAATTGACATGGAGGGACATGAAAAAGTTCATTACTACTGCTAAACAGTGATGCCTTCTACTCATGTGGCACAAGATACCTCTATAGCAACATAAAACCTGTCTACAATTCCGTTATTGGGTCAAACAATAACAACCTGGAATTTCAAAGAGATGATGAGCGAGACGCCATACACCTGGCCTGATTCATTCAGTTGCCCTTCCTGCTCCAGTTGAGTTATGTAAATTATTTTCCGACCTGTCTTGTGACAGTGTAACAGGAACAAACGTAGAGAAAAGAAAAGAGAAAAGGAAAGGTGGCAAACGGAAAAGATGTTTGTGTGCGCATGCGCTGGCCGTGGTATTCAGTGTATGTAGCTTTCTCAAGGTCCTCTCGACCGAGTCACATTCAGTCATCAATTCGAACAGAATGGGACTATTGGCAGAACCAAACGTTGCCCGAAGCCAGTTTTCAATACTTCAACTTAATAGACCGGTTTACTAATGATATGCATAATGACGTCAACCCCACGCGACCCTAGTGATTGTAACTAGGTCGGGCAAGCGAAATAAGCGCGGACGCGCGCGCCACACTGTTTTTGCATTCACGCGTGTATTGTCTACGATCATTACTCGCTGCGGATTATCGACAACTTTTGTTTGCTATAATCTTGCTTTGAGATGGCGTCAGCTTCAAGTTCTAGCCAAAGTTCGAGCAAGCCATGGAAGAATTGGACAGTTAAGGAATTAACTGAGTATTTGAGGGATATAGGTGTGAGCACAAGCGGCTACAACAAGGAGAAACTCATCAAACTAGTGCAACTGCCGTAGCCGATTTGGATTTGCCCATCAATCCCGACCTCTCCCGGGCGGACACCGGCCGGTCACTGCAGGAGAAGCTCGCTCTGGTAGGCTGCTCGTTCTCCGATCCTAACAAGCTCGCTGGGTTTACATCCAACTTTGACAGATTTTGGACTCTTTGACGTGTTCAACTACCTGATCATCAATCGGACTGACTATGACTGTAAAAGCTAAAGGGATACAAGTCATTTGACGACTACCGTCTTTTCGCGGATGGGAGTGTTTCAAGCCTGAAGTTCAACGAGGTTTCGGACACGAGCCCTTTTCGTGTTTTCCTTAGTGAGGTTAGGCCGACCTGACATACCTCAACAAACCAACGTACCAGACCTGGGTCGTGATGATTAAGTCAACGGGGGAAATAAATGTTGCCTACTGCGAATATCAGGGAGGTTAGGTCTATAATTGTTTTTGTTTTTAATTTTAGGTCTACGTCTAGATCTACTCTAGATCTAGTCTATATAGGGCTAGGCCCCTAGGCCCTAACTGTTATTGTTAATAGAAAAATAGGTCAAAATCGCCATTCTATTTCATGAAGTTTAATCAGTCTGAGTCTAACTTATAAAAAAAATCCTTGGAAACATATCGATTATGAGAGATTCGTTGTCTAGTTTAGATTTCACAATCAATCATAATGCTTAGAATCATTGAAGTTTGAAGTGATGCGGTCATACTGTTGTATGTTCCGTAGCAGCAGTGTTTTCCACCCATTTTCAGAACTACTGAAGACAAAATCGAAGCCAAAATTCAATAAAATCGAAACTATAGTCCAAATTGCGTTTGATCACAGCAGAATTTTCCCTCATCTAAGGTTGGGAATTGATTTAGAGCCACACGAAATGCCACGAGGTAAAGTCGAAGTTGATGCATCTTACACATGTACACAACATACACGTAAGTCTACATGTGGGGATGTATCGGGGACGGCTGCAGCAGCCGACGTTGCAGGCTCGCATCCTTTGTTTGCCCGAGGTTGCGGCCGTGTGCAAAATTAAAGATCTGTGCATACATTAGTAAACCGGTCTATTGGTAAGTCTTCAAATTGAAGAAATTTCTTGATTTTAAGTTGATATTTACCCGCGATACTAAATCTGTCATGATCCTGAATGCTACAATGCGAAGCCCCATTACGCGGCTTGTGCCGAAAGGGTGGGTTGGGTGGTGGCGCGTCGCGTTAATGGGAACACCACCCTTCGTCCAAAGCCCACCCCCCCCCCCCCGGGTTTTGCCGAAAGGGTGCGTTGGTACTTTTTCTCATGTAATATTAAAAGACGAGTTTTGAATTTATATTTAACCTTCAAACATGGACCCTACCACAGGGTCCATGCTTCAAACAACCATTTTAAAGAGGCTATCGTCCGGATCGGTTTACACTCTATTACCACTTGGTCTACAGCCAGTAGGTCTGGCACCATGGGGGAGGGGCGAGGGACCCTAAACTTTACCCTAATCTTATTTCATGTGTATGAACATCTGTTTTCTCCCTCAATGCAGGGTCAGAGGGTAGTCCGTAGTCGTAGAAAAAGGCCCCCCGCCAAAAAAAAAAAATAAATAAATAAAAATAGCCCAGGTGGTCATATAGACGAAACGATGATTGGACCAAATGGTACCTGATTAGACCAGGAGGCTGGCTATTAGACCAAATGACAGTAAGATCAATGGTTATTAGACTAAATGGGTGTAGACTAAATGACGATAGACAGACGAGGCTAGACCAACTGGGCAATGGACAAAAATTAATGATGTGTACACCAAATCAATATTTATTTTAGACCATTTGATGATTAGACGAAATGGAATTAGACCAACTCATAATAGACCAAATCGGTATTTGATGATATAAATTGGTGCTAGACCAAAAATAGACCAAATTGCTATTATTAGACGAATTGACTGTTATAGACCAAATAGTAACTAAACCAAATAACAATTAGACCAAACAGTAATTGGACAAAATGATGACTAGACCAACTGGTTATTAGACCAACTGATATTAAACAGTAATAGACCAACTGGCAGTAGACCCAGTGGTAATAGAGTGTAAACCGATCCGGGCGATAGCCTCTTTGAAATCGTTGTTTGAAGGTTAAATATAAATTCAAAACTCGTCTTTTAATATAACATGAGAAAAAGTATACCAACGCACCCTTTCGGCTAGTCTGGTTTCCAGACCCTTTGCCAACTGGACTCCGCGGCGACGAAGTCGCCGCCCCGCGACGAAGTCGCCGCCTTTGCCGAAGGCAAACTCTGCGCGAGAAAATCAACTTAAACTATACTAGTTTTCGACGTTGAGGGCGTTAATATCATGGATAGCGAAATAGTATGGGCAGAGGGTCTGGAAGCCAGACTACCTTTCGGCAAAACCAGGGGGGGGGGGGGGGGCTTTGGACGAAGGGTGGGGTTCCAGTCAACGCGACGCGACCCAACGCTCCAAACGCACCCTTCGGCAAAACCGGGGGGGGGGGGGGGGGCGGACGTACGTTGATGGTGTGGGTGGGTGCCGAGTGTGTGGGGACTGCGGATGATGAAAATCGTCCAGTATCTGGACTAGCCTTTTACTTGAATCCGTATGCATAAAAACAAGCAATTGCTTGCTAGCAGAAGCTTTTGCTAGCAAGCTAAAGCAATTGCTTGCTGCCCGCAAGCAATTGCTTAGAGACCAAGCATTTGCTTATAAACGTATGCATAAAGCATACCTTTTGCTTGTTCTTGCTAGCAATTGCTTACGATTTTCCAAGCTCTGTAAAATGAGCTTGAGCTTTTGCTTAACTGGGACGTTCCCTTTCAAGTATCATTATTCATATAAAAAAAAGACCACACTTGGGCAGGAGTGGTATAAAATACTTAATCTAGAAGAAATTACTCCTAAGTAGTGTAAGAAACTTTTTGTTTCAACAACGGGAATGACCAGTGGTTAGCACGCAAAATGTGATGAAAAACAGGTAGGATGTCTGACTTCGGTGGAGAGCAAGGAGACCTCGCTCCACGTGCGATCTGGAACATCCGGGCTATTATAAGCAGTGATGGGAATCAGCCAGTACGTGTGTGTGTGTGTGTGTAGATGTGTGTGTGGGTCTGGGTGTGCATTTTGTGTCATTTCATATCTCCTTTGCTATGTCAGGAGATGTTTCCGTACACACATGCCCTTTCAAATACATGCCGTCACACTCGCCTTTGTTCTTGTGTTCGCACAGGCGTGACGTCCTTTTTGTTGAAAACGCAAGCAATTGCTTGTGCGGGACAAGCAAAAGGTATAAGCACAAGCAAAAGTTTATGCATATGGATTTAAGCAATTGCTTGAGCTAGACCTTTTGCTAGACAAGCTTGTGCTTTTGCTTGAAGAAATTGCTTACAAGCAACTGCTTGTTTTATGCATTCGGCCCAATAACGCGACGCGCCACCACCCAACCCACCCTTTCGGCACAAGCCCCATTACGCTATGCGTATCGGGCTGCTGGTCGCAGTTAGCTGTATGCGTATGGGGCTGCACGCTGCTGGTCGCAGTTATCATGCAATAATGGTTTCGTACAATTACGTGTACTACCTCGCCGCCGTACGGCGGCGGCTCTGGTACGAAACCATTACCGCATGATTAAAAAAGACATGAGAGCACTTTGGGGCGAGTAAGTCTCACAGCGTTAGTTATATGAAAGGTACTTTAACCTGAAACACAAACTAAGACAAGGAAATTCAGGGAAACTTTTGAGGTACCAAAACTTTATTATTAGGAGTATGGTAGTTAACATGATTTGAAAAAAAATGCAGGAAAAAGTGCAAAAAATGGCGGTTGGGGTAGGGGTAAAGGAGAAGGAAAATTTAACCCAAAATATGGGAAAAGGGTTAGTATCATGTGGTAGATTAGGTTTTATGCTAAAATTATCATTTTAATCCATTTCCTTGACGCCTATAACATGGGGTTAGACACCAAAACCATCTCAATAGACCAAAAAACTGGCCAAGTTATGGCCAAACATGTCTTTTTCAAGCTGTAACGCGGCCATCTTGAATTTTTAACGATTTCGGCCAGGGCACCCTAGATTTCGCATTTTTTAAATTCTTTTTTTCAAAAATGGTGTCAGTAGGCAAAAACTCATCAAACTAAGGTGTGATGAGCATGTTCTGAAAATGTCACCCTCTATAGCCCACCTCTAGTATCAGGGGGTGAAGTTGTGCCTATCAACTTTTGGGTGCACATGCTCAAGATCAAAGGTCAAAAGGTCAAGGTCAAATACGTAAAATTTCACTATATTTACACCATACAATGCAATGCTTGAGGATATTTTCTTGAAACTTAGTGTATACATGTATTACCCATTAAGATTCTCTGGTGAAAGTTTGGGGTCATGAGGTCAAAGGTCAAAAGGTCAAAGATCAGTTGAAAGTGCTGAACCAACTTTTTCGCCATATCTCGGAAGTGGCTCAGGTTATCTTGAAACTTACTACATATTTATGCATGTTCTGCCTGTATGACAGTGATTATCATATGAATTTTTAGGGTCAAAGCCAGATGGAAACGGTTAACAATTTACTATTCAATACAGAAATTGCGCTCTTTCTCCACACCACGCTGTAAAAACATGGGTGTTAGATTTAACACCACGGGTGTTAAATCTAACACCGATCAAACTTCAATAAAGGACCACACCCACAGGTGTTAAAAATGCACTGTGATGGTGTTGAAAAGTGTTCACCTGACACTTCGTGGTGTTAATTTGACACTGTACCAGGGCCCCGTTGCTAGAAACTTTGCGTTTAAACGCAACTTGCAACTGATTGTCACTGGCCAATCAAAATCATTGTTGCATGCATGTCTTCTTAATAGGGCAGACCCTGAGCCAATCAGAATGGTTGTTTCAAAATTAGCAATCATTTGCAATTGATTGCAACTTTCTTGCAACGGGGCCCAGGTGTTATTTTGACACTGTATTGGTGTTAATTAAAAAATGACACCACATGGTGTTGATTTGATACTTGTTGGTGTTAATATCAATGGTTTAACACCCGTCCAGCTTCAATAAGGGACCACACCAGCTGGTGTTACTTTGGTGTAAAATTATTTTCACATTTTTTCAAAAATCTAGTATTTCAACGTAAAATTCTTGATCGTCTTGTTTAAATTAAAAATCAACAAGAAGTGCAGTTACTCAGAAACTCTTCAAAAAACAGTTTAAAATTTGGAAATGACACCCGGGGGTGTTAATTTAACACCATAAATGAGCACCGAAAATTTAACACCAGCTCGGTGTTCACTATTTAACACCGGACTTTTTGCAGTGCATGAAAATTACTCAATGCATAAACGTATGAATGGGTCAAAGTCAAGTTAAAGTCCTTAAATCCCCAAATACATGCTCTCCTATTCATCCAATTAAAGTTAGGTCAAGGAAGGTGAACATTCAACCCATTTGTGACAAACTTGTAGTTTTTAATATTTTGCCAATTTTGCGAAAATGTAATCACATTGTCCATTAGGTACGATAGACCTATACTAGTAGGAGAATCATGCATTATGGCGGAGGCATACCAGTCGCCATAACGACATTTCTAGTTCTGCTTTGTAGCCGTCTGGGCAACTTTCAGAGATCGCCACCGCTGCATTCATCCCCCATTCAGTCATAATAATGCACTAGTGTCAAGCTTTCTTCAAGACAATACACATATACCACTGTGCAACAATTTCATATGCACCGGCAAGGTTGAATTCATGAAACAGACGATGTGTGCATACGTACACACTTACGTACATGTATAAGGGTACAACGATTATACATGTACATGACACTTGTAAGCAATGCACACAAAATTCGATAACCTGTCTATAGCGGCCACCTGTCTATAACGGCCACTTTTTCCGTCTTCCTTGGGTGGCCGCTATGCGTATTTATACCTGGATAAGTGAGATATACCCTGCATCCCATCCATCAAATTTCCAAGGCAGGTTCTCCGGCTCAAACTCTGTCCAAGCCAGACTACGAGTTCTTTTCACTCAAAAAAATCATCCATTTCCAGTACACGCACCCAATGAAATATAGTCCCTTCAAATTCCATGAGAAAAGCTTTCATCTTCAAACCTAAATGCATTTTCAAACCTAAATGCATTTTTTTTTTGAGGAATTCATACTCCAATATCTGCAGTTATTCAGTTTAATGCCAAATTGCATAACTCATTTTTAATTATTTTCTTCTTTTTTGTGGTATGTTTGGTACAAATTGTGAAGGGGTCTGGGACATTCCATTTTATTTACAGGTGTGTGCCCTTTTTAGCAAAGACGGCGATTTCGACGCCGCGGAGGAAGCGTTATCTTGTAAAAGGAATCCAGTTGGCAAATGGTCTATGAGTAACCAGACTATAATATACTATCAAGCCTTTGCACCTTTATCAAAAGCTTCCACAATACATTCCGCAATTGAGCTACCATGACATCGAGGTCAAGTCTCAGCAGGGCAGCGTGACCTCACCTCCCAGCCTAGCCTTTTGCAAAAGCAGCTCGCTATTTTCATCACACGCACACACATACCACACAGTGCGTGAGCGGTGAGCTGAGAGGAAGCTTGCGCCTCCCGGCGGCGTGTGTGTGTTTTTTTTTTTTAGACGGCGCAGATTGTGGACCCTAAAAATCTATTGGGGACCCTATCCCTAAACCTAACCCTAATCCTAATCCTAACCCTAACCATCAAACCCTAACCCTAACCCTAACCCCAACCCTAACCCTAACCCTAACCCTAACCAAAAACCCTAACCTAACGTTTTTAACACGCGCCATGCCCCAATCTGCGCCGTCTTAAAAAAAAAAAAAAAAAAAAAAAAAAAAAAAAAAAACACGCCTCCCGGCGTCCGATCACTGTGTGCGCGCGAGTCCAGAAATTGTCAATAAAAAAGTTGTTTTCAGTTGGGAGCTTAGAAGGACTTTTTTTTTGTTGTTGTTGTTTTTGTTTTGTTTTTTCACTTGTCAGCTGATTGGGCACCATAATTAATATAAATGTCTTTTTCTTTTGCTTGTGAGCTTATCGGGCACCACAAAATTGTAGGAAGAAATGGGAGGACAATATAGTGGGCACCACGATACGAACGGGCACCACAATTCTGAGGGAGAGGGCCTAATTGGCTAAAAGGCTAATCCCACACTCTCTAACTTTAAATTCTGCTATTTTCTGAACAACTCGAAAGACAAGCTCCTGCAGCAATGTTCATTCCCATTAAAGGTAGGGAATCCCATTTGCAGGCCTTAAATGAAGAGTTGTATAAATACAGTGGTATGTTGAAGAGAGTATCATTTTAGAAACTCCCATAAAGTATTGAAAGTGGAAGGTAACATTTAGTACATTTTTTATTGACCGTTAGATTTTGAATTGATTTTTTTTTTTTCGGGGCTCACCGTAAATTCCAGTACATTACTAGGCTACCTTTGCAGACCCATGCACTGCATGACTAAAGTGTGTCCATCATGTATATTTTGTGAAGAAAGTTCATCAAAACTTACAAACATTTCTATATACATTCTTGCCACACACTCTGTATGTTATTACATCAGCTCTTATACTTTTAGATCTGTGTTTATAGATAAAAGATACAGAAGACTGCAACAAAAAGGCTGAAGTGTGGCTGACACACAGAACTACTGAGTAGTTGAGTTTTGTGCATTATTCAAATTGTAGATAACTGTTGACTTCCAAATTTCTCAGCAGTGGCCTAAACAAGTCCCCTGAGGTTCATATTTAATGTTTTGCTGCATTTTGGGAGGTCTGTGAAAGGTATCCCCTACCTTTAAAGTTTAATCCCCACTTTGTACAGAGCTAATTATATTCGGGGACGGTGTGCATGGGTATTCAATTCAGAACACTGCAATCCCTTGCGGAGCCTGTGCACATAAAATCTTGCACTCGGCTGAACTCTATCGTTCGCCCCCATTCGCTCACCGCCATGCAGCAAGAGGTCTTGGCAAAAGGCTAATCCCAGACTCCCCGTCTGCCAAGAAAGCTACGCTGTATAACTCTTTCCACTCAACAGCTCGAAACAAAAGACCCTTCACAGTCAACGTTCAGTCCCATCAAAAGTTAACCTGCACTTTGTCCAGAACTAATTACATTCGAGGTGGCTATTTAGCTCAAAATAATGCAACCCCCAACCTGCGTATACAGCATACAAACTTTTTTGGCCACACACAAAAGAGCTGCTGTACTGTGTAAATCCCCCATGTTATTACAGGACCTATAAAAGAACTGTTTAATTCCTCTGGGAACACAACTTCGTTGCCTACCCTGACAATAATGTAAGAAAGGGTATAAAACCCAGTAAACTACACCAACAATACATCAACAATACATGCACTAAAGCTACTACACGTGCCATATCTTATTCCTGTATACAAAGTTTACCCGCTCAGAAACCCAGATAGACAACTTCAAAAACCTGTACTGAGCACTGCCTTCCACAATATTGTGTTTTAGAACCACCATATCAAAAAAGAAAAAAAAAATCGTTAACTAGAATGTTGTCCTACAGAAAGGGAAGGCATACAGTATATATAAAGGTAAGCTTTTTCATCTCTCCACTCTCTCCCTCTCTTACACTAAAGGGGATGGCTAGTACACATTGTACCTGATCAGTGAGAATCAGTTGGAATGCTTGGGGATGATTGTTCCAATCCTGTGATTCATTTAAGAGTACAATATGTATTTATTGTTGTGTGAAAATCATTTGCTTCAGAATGGTCTCATATTCATGTAATGTGCAGTTAATCGTTTCCACGTTAGCATGCCTGTACAGTGACGGGGCGATCGTTAACGCAGTTATCTAAAAATCAATGCACAGTAACGATCTGTAACATTCATTCACGCACAGTGATCGTTAAAGGGATCGTATAGTTTTGGTTGAGACCTAATTTCAGGTTTCTAACATTTTTGGTGAGATAATGAGAAACCTCTTATGAAATATGAAAGAGCATGTAATTCTATGAGGAATTCAATGTTTATTTGATGAAAATTGGTTTTGAAATAGCTGAGATTTCAAAAAAAGAGAGATTTGATAAAGTGTGGGACCCACACTTTATTACGATCGCTTTGTTTTACTTTGTTTTTGGATGTTTCAGTCATTTCAAACGCGATTTTCATCAAATAAACTTTGAATTGCTCTTAAAATTGTATGCTTTGTACTATGTCATAAGTGTTTTCTTGGTATCTCGCAAAAAGTTAAAAGCCCAATTCTCATCTCCACCGATACTGTACTATCCCTTTAATTTTGTAACGCGGAAAGATTCCGCAGTCCCGTTCGGCGCTTGACTTACACGTAACTTTAAGGCAAAGTTTCTTAAAAAAGGGGAAAACAATGCATTCATCAGAAATGTTATAGGAAGGGAAGGCAAGGTATACTGTACAGTGAGCTTTTTCATAATTCTCCACACACACTCTCTCTTACACTAATAGAGGCACAAACTGACATCACAGTGACCGGGATGAGCAAGGTCATTGATGAAGTATGGTATAGTTTAGGTAGAAATATCCGTCTGTCTAGAGGAGCCTTTTATTCTATAATATTATTTTCATTATTATTGACGTTATATCGCTCTCCTCCGTGAAGCCAGACGCAGTCTCCCTGGAACATTATTATCCCCGACGACCAGATACAGACCAATCTTTCGGTCAAGGTATAGCTAAAATGGGACGAATAAGACACATTGTGCTCCACAAATACTACTCACATAATCACATGATTTTTCTTTTTTTTTTCGGGGGGGGGGGAAGGAAAATGTTTAAAGACACAGTTTGTTTTTGTTGAGTCTTGATTTCAATTGTTTTCAAAACTATAATGTCTGTACAATTATATTATCAAAATGGATGAATAAACATCCAATAGTAGGATCCTATAGAATCTTGAAAATATATACATTGTGCAGTATTTTGTGGGAAAACTGTCAGAGTTTGTATGTTTGTTTGTTTTTATGAGTGAAAAATATCTCGAACATTATATTTATAAAAGGATTTCAATGGAACTGCCAGGAGATGTCGATAATGACACGGAAAGGACAGTGGCGGTTCCAAAGAGTGGGGGGGGGGGGGGGGGACAGGCGCACTGGGCATGCGCCCCATCTTTATTTGTTTTAACCAAAAAAAAAAATAAAAAAATAAGAAGAAGAAAAAAAAGGGGGGGGGGGGCGTGCGCTTCCCTTGAAATTTGACGGAATTCCTGTATCCGCCCCTGAAACACCAACGTAATCTTGGTTGAGCGCACTTGGGAACTGCCCCCAAGGCCCTGCCCAAGCCCTCTTTTCATCCCGTAGGATCAGGCGAGGAGTTAGTTCCTGAATAACACTCTTATTTCTGTAGGTGAAATTTTGACATGTGGAAGTAATGATACGATCTGGGAATCTAGTAACTTGTTTTCCTCGTTAATTTGACTGATTTGCGTTAAATGTAATTCTTTTTTTCTTGTTTTTTTTTTTTCACTAGACTTCACTTCAAATAAACAAGGTGAAAGCAAACGAAGGATCTGACTTCCAAGTGCAGCGGATCATAGTGATGCTATTTCTAGAGAAAATTACGAATCTGCCAAATTTGGATGGGCTGAAATAAGAGTGACGGAAACAAGGTGATGCAAATACTGAATGCAATACAATACCTTTGTAGTTGTTAACAGGTATCTTTTTTTTTTTCATTTTTCAATTTTTTTTTACAATGTAATAATCAGGCATAATGTACATCCATTCAATTCAAAGCAACTACCATTTACAACATGAGCATACTGCAGTACATGGCATACAATATCACAGACCTACTGAATAATTATGATTGTCATTATTAAGGGTAGAGGATTAAGGACTTCAAAAACATAACAAGTTGAAGTTGAACTACATTGTATATTCACATGTGTACATGACAATAACAAAAGACAAATGCATGAAAGCAGAATAAAAGGTATTAGAAAATAGCATAAATGGTAATCAAGTCCGATACAAAGGTTCTAAAACAAAGGCAAAACGAGTATAGCTAGCTACAAATTACAGTGTGAAAATACATAAAACATGAACATATCTATTTACCACATAAAATATTCTAGTTGAAAATTTGATATGATTGATAATACATCCGGGTTTAAAATAATGTAAATGTGATAAGCAAGGAATATAAAATCTATAAATTTGTATTTTGTATACGTGTATGTACATTAATACTGTATGATATTCAGCCGTGAAATTGGCAATAGCACACATTATTATTAGCTTGAGTCAACAAATGTGATTTTTTAGATTCACAGAAAAATATATGTTGAACTGCACTCCCATACTTATATACATACCTGTGTTAGCAGCAAATCATTGCATAATGGATACACTGTATACACCAACAACTGACAAAGAAAACTTTCTTAATTAGTCTTAATTTTCAAGGCAAATTCAAACTGTTTTGGTAACACTTCTTGTCTTATATATACAGTAAATGGGGTACAAATGAACAATTATGTAAAATATGAATGAGGCAGATTACTGTTCAAAAGACTGTACAATGAACAGACACGAAGCTTACTGTATGTAATTGAAAAAACAATTGATATTTACGGACTCATAATAAACTTTTGACATACACCATAATTATGTGGCAGTGATGATGTGATCTGGGATTCAAGTACACATCTCTTGTTTTCCTTGTTATTTCGACTGATTACTTTTTTCTTTTTTTATCCCACTTCATTTCAAGTTATCATGGTGTAAGCAAATTTTGGATCTGAATCGCTCCAACTTGGAACGCAGTTGACGCCATTTCTAGAGAAAATTATGACTCTGCCAAATTTGGATCGGCTGACTTAAAGTGATGGAAAGAACAAGGTGATGTAAACATACAATGTACATTTGTAGTTGTTTGCTAGTTAACATTTTTCCCTTTTTTTTTAGATATTGAATAATCATGCATATCCATTCAAATGTTTATGGCTTTTGAAGCAGTACTGTACTTCAAAAAAACATAATGAGTACTGTGGAATACGTGAATATCACAGGCCCACTGAGAGCATGAAGTTAAGGATATGATTGTCATTATATCACGATTGAAGGATTAAGAACTTATATTGTAATATATATATATAACATGTGAAGTTGTACAATTTTCATTCACTGTAAAACATCGGTGTTGGATTTAACACCACGGGTGTTAAATCTAACACCGATCAAACTTCAATAGAGGACCACACCCACAGGTGTTAAAAATGCACTATGATGGTGTTGAAAAGTGTTCACCTGAAACTTCGTGGTGTTAATTTGACACTGTACCTGGTGTTATTTTGACACTGTACTGGTGTTAATTCAAAAATGACACCACATGGTGTTGATTTGATATTTGTTGGTGTTAATATCAATGGTTTAACACCCGTCCAGCTTCAATAAGAGACCACACCAGCTGGTGTTACTTTGGTGTAATTTTTTTTCACATGTTTTCAAAAATCTAGTAGTTTAATGTAAAATTCTTGATCGTCTTGTTTTAATCAAAAATCAACAAGAAGTGCAGTTACTAAGATACTCTTAAAAAAAAAAAGTTTAAAATTTGGAAATGACACCCGGAGGTGTTAATGTAACACCATAAATGAGCACCGAAAATTTAACACCAGCTCGGTGTTCACTATTTAACACCGGACTTTTTGCAGTGTTTTTGAAGATTAGGATTATCTATAATTCACGTGTGTACATGACATAATACACAACATATGACAAATGCATGAATACAGAATAAAGGGTATCAGAAAATAGCATGAATGGTACTTAAGTTTATTACAACATAACCTCACGTGTGTACATGATATAAAACATAACATTTAAGACAAAGTTATGAATACAGAATAAAAGGTATCAGAAAATAGCATGAATGGTAGTGAAGTCGGATACAGCTGTCTGATACAAAGGTTCTACAAAGAAATGTAAAATCGTACAATGAATAGCTGTACAAATTGTCATTTGAAAATAATGAAACATGAACATATTCACACTTATTTACAACATACAAGATTTGAGTTGAAAACTTGACATGAAAATACATGCACATCTCCTATTTGTATTTATACTGTGTCTGACATAATGTAAAGTAGTACGCAAGGAATACATGCACATTGTATACTGTACAATGCACTGTATTGATGTATTGATACTGTATGATTTTAGCTGTGAAATTGGCGATAGGACACATTAAAACGTATTTTGGGGACTGGTATTACACAGCCCCAAAATGCGATTTTAGAGATCTACAGAAAAAGTATGTTTGGGTCCATACACATATCCCTGAGGAACCCCACAAGTACACTGTAATAAGCCATGTATGATATACTCAAACAATGTCGGAGCCACAACAGAGTGTTGCTTCTGACACAATGGAAGATGAAAGTTGGAGTAAATCACTCATCAAAATCTCAACAATGTCTGAAGAGAACCATGAAATCAACATTGATCGGCCTTACATGTGCAGAGCTTGAGCATGGCAAAAAATACATGCAGTGTCAGAATGTTGACACAGACAATATACAGTAGGCATCGGGTACATCGTATCAGAATCCTCAAACCTACAATGCTTCTTTATAGTTAAAATTTCAATAACATTTCTTGTAGTTGTCAGAAAAGTATAGATTGACCATTCTCTAAGTTTCATGGAATTTAAATGAAATTTATGGAAGAAAAGTATATGATTAAACTTCATGGACAAAATTAGCTCATCATGGGTTTGTTTTCACTCCAGAAGCCATGATGAGCTAACTGTGTCGATGAAGTTTAATCATATATGAGCATCCTCCTGACACCACACCACACACAAGCAAAGCCCCACGCCTTGTTAAAAGCCCTTGAGAAAGGCTGGTGAAACAGCCGAAAGCTTGGGGAATAAAGGCAAGACTGAACATCACTGCAACGCCTATACTGCAAGTTTTCCTTCCGTCACACATGTATACCAATGATGCAGTATCCACCACGTACGAGGCCAAGCCCGCTTCATATATATATAATATATATATATATATATATATATATGAATTATGTATTTATTTTGGAGCAAGCGCCATGAGCGCCTGACTTGGCGGATACCGGCACTACACAAGACTTCATCATCATCATCATCATCATCATCATTTTTTTTTTTTTTTTTTTTTTGGGGGGGGGGGGGGACATACTTGACAATTCTGAAGGAGGTGACAGATATTTGTAATTTCTGGTTATACAGTCAACCTTGACTTAATCAAATCTACTTGAACTGAATAAATACCTTAAAGTAGACTTTGAGAAAGTTTGACTTTATGCAATATATGAGGAGTTAAAATCAATATTATAATTATAAAGAGAATTTGAGGACTTGAAAAGATCTTTGACTAGGCGATTATTCAACTTACGCGTTTGTATGTGAGGTCGACTGTATAGAAACATGGGATTGTTTCAATGAAATCAACCAGAATCAGCTGAGCTATAAGGTGGTACAGTGTAAATGCTACAAAATGTGAATACCCAAAAAAAAAAAGCAAAGAAAAAAAAAGCAAAAAAAGAAGACGGCTGGAAGAAAAGGTAACACCCCATCTGAAATTGATAAGACATTGCGCAATGAACATTCATGACACAAATTTGGATTTGTCACCTTATTGTTTTATTAAACAAGAATGGCAAAACTGTTACACAATAATGTACAAGATATAGTGCAGAAGGCAGCACCTAAAACAGATGAGAGAAATCTCACCACTAAGCTACAGGTTACTCGGGTTGTAAGAATCTGACATCATTGTTTGCATACTCCTCTAACAGAGGCCCCTCCCATGAACTTTCGAGTTCGTCTTCATCATCGTCAACCTCCTCATATGTTACAAGGCACTCCTGTCCTTCTGTTGCTGACGAAATGACTCCCTTACACCAAACTACATCATTGTCTACCTCAAATCTATGCATTATGCGCCTACCGATGATGTCTCCAATCACAAGCCGAGTTAACTTTAAGTCCCCATTGCGCAGATCCTCTTCAATTTCTGCTCTCGTGTAGTCGTACGTATCCTCTGGTTCCCTGTCGTAGATGAATCTTAGACCTTTCCTACACCTGCTGATTACTGTTGCTCTGTACAATCCCTCATCTCCATTATCTAAAGTAGTTAAATGGTCAACAATTTTCCCTACCAAGTTCTCATACTTGATCTCGTTTGTGACATTACCCTTCGGTTGCTCCTTCTTTCCTGGACTCTGAGTTGTCTTCTTCCTTCGATTCTGAGTTGTCTTCTGAGGTGTCTTCTTTCTCTTCTCCTCCACCATACTCTTGTACTTTCCAATCTTATCATCTGAGGCACAAGCATGCGCATAGTCATCCTCCTGTTCATCCTCAACTCTCTTCCCCCTCTTGTTACCCTCCTGTATGATTTGAAGTACACTCTCTTTCAGTTCTTTCACACCCTTCTTTCGGCCTTTTTCACTCAAGTTTAACCTGCCATTCACATTCTTCTCTTGGAACAAATGTCTCCTAGCTTCCAGTTGAGCTTGAAGCATTTCCACACACTCCTCCTCACACGCTCCACGCATCTTCTCATGTACCTCGTGCTCCGACAACCAGATCCCTCCACACTTCGCCATGACATCAGCGTACACCTTCTCACTTTTCACGCACTTTGTCACCACATGTTCTTTGGCCTTCTGCATACTTCTTCGCTTCTCGATTCTTTCTTTCCATAGATGCTTCGCTCGCTTCGCGTACTCCTCTTTCTGCGCCCTCACACTTCTTCGTGCATACTCCATCAACTCTTCCCTGTCAGTCACAGAGAGCCCTTTCCTCCACTCGCTTGTCTTATTTTTCACACCCATGATGATGCTCTCGTACACCAACATACTTGCAGAAGGCTTCAAATTAATCAACCTGTCCAACATGCTGAAATCGCGCTCGACACCAACATTTGTTCTCGGCACACTCTGAGTCGCCCTTACTTGCTCTTCTCCCATCTTGGCGTGCTCACCAGAACCCAGATGATCTTGCAACATGTTTTCGGTGACCTGGCAGAAAGTAAGGAAGACAAGTTCAAGGACCTGCTTCGTCATTTGATCGAGTTCTGCATTTGGGGTCACCAAAGACTTAAAGACTGGATCATCTGGGTTGTGTTTCCCTTCGAAGAGCACATCATCACCGCGCATAAACTGACTGGCATCATCAGCCCACCTAATGAAGCATGTGTGCAGGTCGGCATATTGTTGATTCATTTCGGCAATGTGGCTCGACTCGTTGATGACACGCCAAAGAGGAGCTGTCACAAGCTTGCCAATGAGACCAAGCGCTCGCGCAGCCGCCAGGTATTGGCTCACGCGCAGGTCAGCACCGACAGCTTTGAGATGATCTTCCACCTGCTCTTCACAGAACTCCTTCAATTCCGATCGAAGGAAGAAGACGCCACCACCATTGTGGAACAGGATATTAAACCTGTTCCCCTTGAATGGTGCAAGAGGAACATGTTCGATACCCTTTGACTTCAGGAAAGTCCTGAATTCCACAGGCTTTCCGGACCTCGCACATCCTCGATCCTGCACTGACTTGCAAACGGTCCGCACCAACCGAACAGTCCCACACTCACCACTCTCAACATGCATCCCACCCAGTGACTCGGCTCCAACTCTGTCATTACCAAAGATCATTTCCTCCCACGCCTTAATGGTCTTGCTTGCATAATCTGCCAATCCAACTAAATAATGCAACCCACAGAAGAAATTGTTCATAGATGTGAACTGTTCCTTTTCAGCATCGTTCATTTCCCCCCATCCATCTACTATTTCAGGTAGAAGGTCTTGTCTGTAGTCTTTGAGGAGTTTGTTGAACTTTTTTTCTGCCACATGACGATCACTCATTGTGTTCTTGATATTTGCAATTATCTTGTTTACGGTTTGAGTTGATCCTGGCATGTCAGTTATTTCATGCAAGAGTCCGAGGAGTGTGTCCAGCGTTGTTTGGGCAGTCCCACTTACACTCTCTCTCATCCCAATCATCATACTTGAGCTGCCCCCATCTGACTCCTTGTAAATATCAAATGCTGCATAATGGTGCCCAAATTTAGTTGTGCCATCGCTTGATAGTGTTGTATTGCCTTCCTCTTGTAAAGCCCTTGCTACTTGTATTTGGGTCATTTTTCGTCCTTCATAGAACATGCTGGCTGCAGTAGTCTTCTTTGGGAGTTGAACTTTCTTCATGTTTATGTCTGTCAGACCACCTAACACAGTCCTAACGACTCCCTCGCAGTTTCTCGAACTCACTCCATGATTAGTCAACAAATCTTGGTAGACACCCCTCACATTACTGTTATATATTCTCTGCTGTTTGAATGAAACATCTACCTTTTCAGGATCAGGTCCAATTAAACTTTGTGCCTCTTTTAATTCCTCTCTCAATTTCTTGACTTCTGTCCGCAAAGAGACAATTTTTGCAGAATGTTTCTTACTCTCTTGAGCCATCTTTTCTTTCAATTTTTCCTTGTTTTGTATCGTGTATCTCTCACGCCTCTGACAATTTTTTATTTTTTTCCGCAGTGTACTGATTTTCGACTCAAGCTTTGCTCTTGCTTGTTCAAATTTCTTTGCCTCCTCTAACTTTTGCTCACATTTCTTTGCTTCCACTAACTTTGTTTTGATTTCATCCTCTAGCTTTTTTTTCGTACTATCTAATGTCATCCTAGCATCTTGCAAATCCCCTTTACACTTTTCTAATGCCTCCTTGTACTCGCACACACTCTCGGCATCACTGTCACTGGTATCGTCCGATGTTTTTCTCGTGGTGGTACTTGCCAGCAATGTTTGTTCACATTTTCTTAGTTTTTTCTTAAGTTCCTTAAGGTTTTGCTTGAGTACATCGACTTCCTTTTGTCTTATCGTGCTCCTCTGACGATATTTACGCACGTCCCTGTCAGATTTCTTACAATCAGCGATCAATTTGGCAGATAAATTCATTTGGAACTGCAACTTCCTCTCGACACTCTCTAGCTGTGTTTGCACATTTTGGCACCTGCCAACTTCTGACTTATACTTTGATCTAACATCATCAAGTTCCCGTCTCAACCTTTGAATTGCCAGAAGAGCGCCCTCTAAGTCGTCTGGCAACTGATTTTCAAACCGCACACCCTCTGGCTCCGATATGCTTGCCCCTCCTCCTCCTCCCTCCCTTCTAGTTCTTTTTCTATCTTCCTCTCTTCTCCCATCTTGCGATTGCCCCTCTCTTGTCCCACTTTTTCTCTTTCCTCTCATTTCTGTTCTTCCTTCATCTCTGGTGTCCCTTCTCTCCTCCTCCTCTCCTTCATTCTCTCCTTCTTCCTCTTCTATTTCCATCCTTTCCAACTCTTCAGTTTCCCGTCCTTCCTGCTCCCCCTCTCCCTCTTGTCTTTCTTCATCTCTAACTTCTCTTTCACTTCTTCTACCTTTCCACTGAAAAGGGGTTTCCAAGAACACCCTCAACATCTCCACACCACTTGCTCTCTTATTTTTCTTCAACCTTCGATCCTCTTCAACCAGTCTCTCAACCTTCCTCCGAAGTCCTGGCATATCTGTCTCATCAATCTCCACATCAAACAGCGCTGCAATGAGATCACACATCATGGTCGCATGATAATAATACCACATTTTCACCCACGTGCGCAACTCCAAAACAACACCATTTGAAAGATATACATCACTCAACTTGGTCCATACGATCGGTGTCTTGTCTAGGATTGCCGTCACTGCACGCTGCAGAACATCCATTCGTATTCCCAGCTTATCACACGTAGCCATAGAACACCTCGCCCACGTTTTGTACATGTGGTAGTACCTCGTCATAGGACCTTGCTCTGTACGGACCACAGGCTCAGCTTGCGCCGCGGCCACAGGCGCAGGCGCAGGCAAAGCCTTAGATGGCTCTTTCACCGTCACACTCGAAATCACACCCTCCACCATTACCACACTTACCTCAACTTCCGATCTAGATGTGCTGTTCATATCTCCGCTTTTACCTTCTTGCGCCATCCTTCCAGCTTTCACTATGCATTACCTGGCTTCAAAGTGTCTTTAAAAGGAGAACAGTCTGTGTCAATGAATCAATGATAACGACGAGAAAGAAATAGTGAAAAAAAAAGCAAATGTCTCTATGCAATCAGCTGGTTGCTAACCCGAACGCTGAGCGGAGAAGCGGACGGCCGACACGCGTCCTCACGCCACTGAAGCTTTTGAACCTGTACCTGTGGTTTGAATCGTAAAACTGCATGCAATGTAGATTACGTATATCGGTGATTCAAATGACGCGCGGTCCCTTAATCCGGCCGTACACGTGACTGCACACCACAGCTGGTGGTGGTCGATGTACACACTAAAGAGCGAAAACCCATTGGTACACACACACACAGCAGAGATTTTACACGGGTCGGGTGGGTCAAAAGTTTTAGTTTACAAAACATAACAAAAGCACCTGACCCATTGATACTGCGCTGCACGAGTGCACGTGCGTGCATAGTCTGATTTCCAGACCATGTGCATACTAGTAGTCTGATTGCCAGACCATGTGCATAGTCTGATTTCCAGACCATTTGTAAGTCTGGTCCCAAGGCCTGCATGGTTCCAGATTTTATTACCTAAATACAGTAGCCAGTTGTACTCCTTTCCGCCGCTCCGTAACGACGAAGTTGAAACCTTTGCCGAAGGCAGTATGCCAGGTCCAACGAACTCTGAGCAGGACATGCACTGAACTCTTAAGAGTTTTCGATTTTTACAATAAACAAAAAACTATCCAAAAAGTAAGATTTGAATATGAGCTAAAACATAGATGGTACAGCGCACATAATGAAGACCTGAATATAAGAACAACCCAAGTCCAATTTTTGGCCAAATTCAGTTTGACGTGGGATTTTGTAGCTTATGCATGGACTCATCTTGTGTATAAATGATAGATACTAATTACGCCCGGAAATGCCTGAAATGAATGAGTTACATGAATGTAAAAATGAAGGACTTGCGTCATTTTTACATTCACATTATAGCGCCCTCTCTCATCCTTCTCTTATCTCTATAATAGCAGAATATCATGTACAATAAATGATTCAAAGAACGACCCAAGTCCATATGATTCAAAGAACGACCCAAGTCCATCACACAAAATGGCCTCTCCACAATTAAAGTAAATGTGAATTGTCATAATGATATATGTTGTAATTTGCTGAATGTTGCCTTCCCATATATTATTGGACAAATGAAAAAGATATGAAGTTTTTTTTTTTTTTTTTTTTTTTTAAGTTTACTCGAAATGGTCTTCAATGGACTTGGGTCGTTCTTACATTCGGGGGCCTGTCTTATAAAGACTTGTGATAGAAATCAATCACAAGTTTTTTGTGTGCTGCAATGCAAGCTGCGATTGATTTGGGGACTTGTGATTGATTTGAAGGCTTTATTAAGATGGGGCACAGATTCTCATATATATTTTGCATAATGACCAGAAAAAAAAAATGTGTGTGAGTGTGTGTTAAATACGGGTAATCAAGAAAACTGCACGCTGGTTACTTGGCAATAACCCTTGCATCCTAGGGGAACTATTTCTAATTTAGCACATTCAGCTAATTACTGCAATGCAAACTGGCCTTTTGAGTGTTCTGTGTAGACCAGGGTTCCCGCGGAGTCATGAAGGTACGAGCTATATAGAGACTTCAAGAAATGGATTTGATAAGTATGTTGATCACTGATCCCGAACTACATTAATTATGACGACTCTGGATATCCAATATTCTGAGATTTATGTAAAGACTCATATATAGGCTACTTAGTGTATCAAAGACTATTCAAGAAATGGAGTCAACAGGAATCCATTTTTACAAACACCGGTTTGTAAAACATCATAGGCATAATTAGGTGATTAGCATAATGTAGAGAAAAGTCCAGAAGATGGTAAATAAGTATAGCTTGTGTTGCTTGAAGGTTTGAATTTGGCATAGTAGTTTGCAGGCACAAACCTAAATAGACCCTCGTTGGTCGTATGAATCTGCGTCACCGCACCGCCCTGGCTGTCCCAACGGGTGAGTACATGTAGTCTTGGCGCAGACTCCTTTAGAACAACAAGGGTTTGTGTCTGCGAACTCGGGGTCGGGGTACAACCATGTAGGGCCTACATGACGTACGTGGCCCCGATAGCAACTCTTGCTGCAGTTGGAACTTAATATTCTCATAGAACAGCCAATCAGGAGGCTGTTCCAGATTCTTGCCATCACCACGACAACTGCCATTCCAATTAGCTATCATATCAACTTTTATGAAATTCGGGTGCAAGATACGAAAAGTATTTGCTTGTTGTTATTCATTTGTGTTTTAGATGAGAAATAAACCAGTATCGCAGAAAACTGGCTTTCTAGTTAGCCATCTATCAGAAAAAAAAAGAGAAAAGGGAAGTACAAGTATCTACATCTTCCAGTCGAAGTTGTGATTTTTGTGATTTGCGAGAGTAGGCTATACTGTGTAAATTAGAAGTTGCATCGGTGGACGCACCCATGCTGTAGAAACCTATCCTACAGTAGTCTCCTCATCCAGTGGTTCCAACAAGAAAACTTTAAAAATTCAAAACTGTTGCATCGATTGTCCAATTTTCCTAAAACTTTCACTGATATGTGCTAATAATGTTGGTGCTTTCACTAAATCCAAATTGGGTTCAGTGATGACAACAAGCTGTACGTGGCTGTCGTATCATGTGTGAGAATTCTCATGGTATGATGAAGATGCGATTGGAGTAATGATTAGCATAAAAAGATGCCACATGCTTTGGTAATTGAATAATCTAGATCATAACATTCTTGATGTTTTGGTGTCAGACTATTTAAAATGGAAAGGGATGCCTTTAAAGGACAAGTTCACCAGTGTCCTTCATAGACATGTGGGTTGAGTGAATGCAGCGATATTAGAAGAACATATCAGTGAGAGTTTGAGCAAAATCGGACAATGCGTTCAAAAGTTATGACTTTTTGAAGTTTCTGCTCAGTCACGGCTGGATGAAAAGACTAATATAGCTTGTGATGTCACATGAGTACAACGATATAAAGAAAGAATAAAGAAAATTCAACATATTTCCATTTTTCTCGCATAACAAAAGAACACTCGACTTCTCTCTTTCAGAAGGCAGGGGGAATAATATTACCCTTAACATACGTCAGTAGCAAGTCGAAGGAATGTGCACTTTATTCAAAAAGTAAAGTTTTGTGAAATTCTCTTTTTATTTTCCTTATATAGTTGTACGCATGTGACATCATACACTGTTATAGTAGTCTTCTCTTCCAACAGTGACTGCGCAGATACTTTGTGTGTAAAATATTCGTAACTTTTGAACGGATTGTCCAATTTTCTTCAAACTTTCACTGATGTGTTCTACTAATATTGCTGCATTCTCTCAATCCTTGTATATGAAGGTGGACTTGTCCTTTAAGGAGACCTCTGGATGATTCTCAGATTTTTATATTTGAACAACTATAAATTACTTATACTGAGGACAGAGTTTCAGAATACATTGTATACGATAATTGGGATGAAGATAAGAATATTTTCAAAATTTAGAACAAACTGGAATGAACCATGATGACATGGCAGCCTCACCATAAGATTAAGAATGCATGAGTTGGGGCTCAAGGAAGCAGAACAAAAGGCATGCATTCTAAACAGGTGAACTCTCAAGCATTGTAATGGAATTACGCTGCTGTATTTCTGAAATATGTGTACTTCCTATGTCATCAATCTTGTTCAGTGCAATTTGTTTTAACCCTAAAAAGACGGGGGGGGGGGGGGGGCTTTTGGGGCCCCCCTCGACATTTTTCGCGATAAATCTGGAACATAAAAATCTTGCGCCGCGATGTTTCATGACTTTTTTCTTTTAAGTCTTGCAGAACTTTTGAGACCAAATTTGAGGCGCAAGGGTACGCGGTTCTGCAGCTACGCAATATTTTGTAGGTGCATGTCAGACCAGAAATTGCTCAAAAACTTGATTTCATGTACAAATCCAATGCAACTTCTGTTTCTGACCAAAATTCATAAATGCACCATTATTTTTACCTTTACTGATCAAAATCAATGTATTTCATATTCTGTATGATCTAAATAATGTCATTGATGATTTTCCATCGGAAAAAAACAATAAAAAAGTCAAAAACAATGAAATACATAAAATTTAAAAACAAAATACATAAGAAAAAAATTTCATACCGCCATTTTTTTTAATGTACATTCAATAAGAATCCTACACAGAGTACCTAATTACAGATTTACAGCCATTTTTTAAATTCATGCATAAATTAGCAAAATTAATTGTTTAAAAATAAATTTGAATATTTGTAAAATAATTACCTATTCAGTTTTGTATATTACCTTGCGGGTTATGCGCGTGCCAATTTTCCTTGCGATCGCGCGGGTCAACGGCCAAGGTCTTAGGGGGGCCCAATGAGCCCCACCCCGTCCTAGGAGGCATCAAAATAGCCCAGTCTTTTTAGGGTTAAGGTTTCTCAAAGTACACTTGTATTAATTTTTCTGCTCAAGAACCACAATAAATTCCACAAATCCTTTTATGGAGTTGTTGATTTATGTGCTTCATTGTATGGTATTATGAAAATCGTCTGGAATGCCCCTCAAAATGGTGTCATTTTACTAGCATTTTACTGACAAACACTAGACTGCTCTTCCAAAATTAGACGTATGTTCTGTCTCTATAGAGATTAAAGCTAGATAATTAGATAATATCATGCACCATCTCATCTGCCAACAACCTCAAAAACTAAGATTTTGCACTGAAATATCATACAGTCACAATTCTGTAAATGGTAGCAGTATGAATCATGAGAGGCATGACTTGTGGCCTGTGTGATCGGAGGGTGTTGGGCTTGTGACATGCCAGCACCTGGATGTACAGTAACTTCTACTTTTGACTTCATTTTAAAAAGGTAAATTTACTCAAAATGTGTATTACAGTGTTAAACGTGAATTTCTCACCAGCTACTTCACAGGCTGAAAAATAAATAATTACCATATAAACAAATAAGAAAATAATAATAATAATAATAATAATAATAATAATAATAATAATAATAATAATAATAATAATAATAATAATGATAATAATAACAGTAACAGTCTCAAAGTGTTTGACGCCACAAGACAAAGCTAGGCAGAAAAACAAAGAAACAACAAAGACAACAACTTCCCATGTACCTTACTTTTATTACATGATCCCTCCATCTGAACTGTGATAATGAGTACAGAAATTCATCAACGATGAAAACAATATCAACCTTGAAATTTACTACATCTACAGTAAACTTACAGCTTACATTAAATTTCATTCAACAAAACTACGGTTTAATGATGTTTGATGCATCAAAATTGTGAGCCCTGCACACGCACACGAAAGTTCTTTTCTACACTACATGCATTGAATGCCAGTGACAATTCGCAAAAATTTCATGCCGTGAATTTATCATGATTTGCATAATCCACATTCACTTTATATATGGTACCCTAGACAATTACAGACACATTTATGTAGAACATATCTATGTAGAAATTTGATTTCTAGAACAAGTTCTTTTTGTGAGGGCAATGTTTGTAACACTCCCTCATGGATCATTTCTGGAAACTTGAAACCATATAAAAACTCAGTATCACGTGCAGGTGTCGTGATAAATTATTTTTCTAATTGGCTGATCAAAGACACAAATATTAAATAATCTGACTCAATACCTTGAAATCAATGTGGTTTTGTACAGCCTGATTGTAACTTCTTTGCTGTTTCAAATAAAATAATAATGATCAGATAATTATTTTATGCAGTTTTTCATCTCTCCACAGAGTTGAAATTCACTGACATCCACTGTTTTAAAACTATTCATTCTTTCAGAAAGTCACATCATTTGCACACCATTAACATATTTTTCATTTCTTCAGAATGACTGAAATCTTCATAAGTGCCTGTATCCAAGACTACAGCATCTTTTTGTACTCTCTACATGCACCTTTTACAAAACCAACTCATACTCATACTCATCTCTTTTGTATCATTCAGTGAAAACACAAAAACAAGGTTCAATACAAAACTTTAAATTATTGCTTGACACACAAAATTTCACAACCGAATACAGTAGGACCTCAATTATCCGGCCAAATCGATGATTTTGCAGATGCCCGCCGTGGGTGGATAATCAATGTCCTACTGTAATGCATTTTAAAAACAACATTGAGTCGACAAGAAAAAACATATTCAAATCATTTGTCTGAAATACAGCCAAGACTGGTACACTTTTGCACATTGTGTTCACAGAGACTCCAACCCAAAGCACCTACTGATCTGGAGATTCTCCCACCTGAAACCCCTAGCAAACGGGAGACTCCAACTTGACGGGTGCGAAGTTTCTAGGGTTGTAGATGCTCTCTGGTGCTATCTAAGGTTTATTTTTTCAACGTACAGTACGATAGAAATAAGTAAGAAATCCTTTCTAACGGGAGACAAAGAGCCAGGGCGGGAGAAATTAAATCTCAAGCAGGAGAACGGGCTCCAAACTGCCTGTAGTAGGCCAATACTCCCTAAAACGGCTGAAACCACAAATCCCTGTTTAAAATTTAGGGTCCCGCAGCCTGAAATACACACATTCTAAACATTGGTATGCTTCCTTCTACATGTTTACTCCATCTACCAGAGAAAGTCTGGAAAGCTATACTAGCTATTCTTCAAATTAATAGTTTTATATGACAGTACAACAGGGATTGACATAAGTTTTGTACAATTTTGGTCACTCATGTTAATTCAGATGTGCATGTGTTTCACTTGAGATATTTCTTCAACCTCACACTCTACATTAAAAAGTGATACAACTAAGGGAGGATCAAATGTACTTATACGTCATATATTTAATGAGTCTATTCTTTTTGTGAGTCATGACTTTACAACAATTTGCATTCATGCTGGGATCAGAGTTAATGTTTTCGTACAATCTTAAATTCCAGGAAAAACACCCAACTTTTATGAAATTTGCAAAAATACAATACCTTCAAGATAACTGGTGCATACAGTATAGCAGTCTGTCGCTTAGATACGCAACATTTTTCAACACTCCTTTGAAATGCAGAGGGAGGCCAACATAGGAAAACTTTGATTCTTATCATCTTGATGGTACCCAGGAGCAAAACAAGGTGAATAGAAGAATACATTCCAGTTTAAAGCTACATGTAGAGCTCTTCTTTATAATCACTGCATGAGATATTGAAAAGACAAAAGCTTTCTGTAGCTCGGAAACCATGCTGCCTTATCTAGCAAACAATATACACGTACCAACATTTCATACATGTAGTAAGTCAGTAGTTCTACAATAAAAAACAAACAAAATGAAACAAATCACTCTGAAGGTGAAAGGACGAGGCACTCAAAACTTTGAATTCATGAAAGTGTTCTCAATCCTTTTTCTTATGGCATGAAAAGTACAGAAGTCTTGACTTTTCAATCTAAAAACTCAACTGCACTGTCAAATATCCTCTAAACTTTTAAGACTTGGTAGCGAAAGGAAAAATGGGTGGTGTGACTGAATTGATCTTCATGTGATTTCCCATCAGGGAACTTTGGAAAACCATGAATAGAGCTCATCAGCGAATATGTGCATAAAGGACTACACTCATTTGTAATGGTCCACTCCAGTCAAGATTGTTTTTTGGCTGTGTGTTTGCTAACAGGGACATACCATATGTCCCAAAAAATTATAACGGGACCCTCCGCAATGATAACTTTAAAAATAGTGAAACAATCCAAATGCAATTTCAGGGTATGAAACTTAACTTATTACCCATATCTTGCTGAAAGCCCCATCCGATTTGCTTCAGTGGTCAAAGAGAAATTAGGATCTATTGAATCACGTCAGGAATCCCTTCCCTCCAAGTTCTGTCCATTGTTTTCACACATTGATATGTAGTTCAAAAAGCATCAAAGTGCTAAACTTGGAAGAATCACACATCCAAAACATGCTTCACAATGATTCACATTTCTCTGTGACCACTTAACCAAATTGAATGGGGTTTTCTGCAAAATATAGGTAAGATGTTATATTTTTAGACCTTGATATAGCATTCAGACAGTTAACTCATATTGGAAGTTATCATGCAAAAAATCAATTGGAATTTTTTTTTTTGGACATACTGTAGAGAAATCTGTGATAAAGCTATATGCAATTCATAAAGGGAGTTCTCTAATATATCCGAGCTGGGCAAGTCTTCCCATCCCATGGCATCCCAATGCTACCGGGTCTTTAAAGTTATAGGGAAGAAGAACATCTCCTTCAGAACAGGATGTTACCTGTCCAGTACCTCTCTGAAAATGAATATACCAAGGCAAACTCCACTGTAAAGGGAACTCTCCTATATTAATGATATAAAACAGACCCCTTGCCCTCCAGGGCATCTTCTACCACCACAGGAACATGGGCAGGGCAGGGCGGGCAGGGTGGGGCAGGGTGTGGTCAGGCACGCAATGAACAAGGCCTTCTTAGTAGGCAAACCTCATCTCCTTGGTGTAGCCCAGCTTCTCCAGGTTGGGCATGCAGGCGTAGTCGATCATCGGAGGCGGGCCACACATGAGGATGAGGGTATCGTCGCCCGGCGGTGGCATGTGGGCTTTCAGCATCTCCTCGTTGACAAACCCAGAGCTGTACTCCCAGCCTGAGTGTGATTGGATGAGAGTAAAAAGGGGGGGGGGGGGGGAGGGTGAAAGATTAGTACCTGCACAGACAGAACTCTAAGGAGAATTTAATATACAGTGCACTTCTCTTACAACGAACACAGTTATAACGCAATGTCAGATAGAAGGAAGTAAAAATTTGTGTCCCAAAATTATAGCCTCTACATGTGCATATCTGTTTGGTTATAACAAAATTTTGATAGAACAGAAGTAAGAAATACAGAACTGCCAGTCCCGAGAACGTCGTTGTAACAGGAGTTAAATGATCAATACTAAGGTTCATTTTGTTGATACAGAGTCATATGAAAAAAAAAAGAAAGGAGAAACTTTCACTAAAATCATACAAATTCTACAATGTACAGTGCACTCCCGTTATAACGAAATGCTCGGGAAAGGAAGTTTTCTTTCGTTATAACGAAATTTTGTTATAACCGAACAAATACAATATATAACGAAAACAAGGAAGCCACGCACATATGATATTCTGTTTGTTGAATACTCGTCATACACTGGAAAGCTATGTGAACAATAAAACAAATAGTTAATCAATTTCAGATTATTGTATTACAATAACGCAAGTTCCCCTCGGAAACTGCGTGACACACCAAGCGAACACACAGTAATGTGACGCGTTCGCCCATGCAGAGACGCTGTAAATGCCTTGTTCTGCTACATATTTTTGAAAGCAATCTGCATTTTGTTATAACGGAGCACATTTCTTTTGTTTTTCTTTGTCAGTGGTGCTCGGAAAAGACTTCGTTATAACGAAAATTTCGCTATAACCGTGTTCGTTATAAGCGAATTTTGTACCATGGACTTTAATGGCGATAATTTTGGGACCAGAAGTTTTACTTCATTCTAACGAAATTTCGTTATAACCGTGTTCGTTGTAACGGGAGTGCACTGTATATGATTTACAATATCAAAGTTTCAAACAAAGAAGAAAGCACATTTATCCCAATGAGATGGAGTGACGTTAACCTATACCTGACAAGCTTTCAACTGGTTTGCACTTTTTACAACCTCACGGAGACGGCTGTATTCAACAGCACACACATAATTTTTTTGACACCTGAACAGTATTAGGGCTGAATCATCACTGTATGTTTAGGAATAATGAGAAAGCCAACTCTATTTCTCAAGTGCTATGTATCCAATCTCTTCTATTTACGTAGTTAAGTTTCCAACAACATGAGTTTCCCCAAACTTTTCGGGCATACATTTAATTTGCCTCTTACATGCATACTCCTGATGCAGGGAATGATTTTCCTACTTGAATTAGATTAGTAATTTCAGCTGATTAACAATATTCCAAATGGTATCCTGTACACTTCTATGGAAGAAAACTGCTACACAAAAGTTAGGTTGTGTAGTGGTGGTGAAAAAATGCATAGCAAATTGCGATGCGACACTGTACGAGCTGAAATTTTCATGGTGGTTTTATTCTAGTTTCGCGAATTTCGCAAATCGCCTTTGAACCGTGAAAATAACACACGCAAAAATAAGAACGGGTGAATAACTAAGTTCAGTTAGACCCTTGAACCGCGAAATTAACGACACGTGAATGTCCTCCAAGTAGCAATTCGCGAAAATATCTGTACGCGAAAATTTCAGCTCGTACAGCACCAGGAAAATCGTTCCCTGTAATGCACTCATATCTTCCAACCGAAGCATTTATGTGATCAGAACCAAGCTCTGCCCTCCTCATCCCCCCCTCTCCTCACCTTCCTGGGGCCGGTCCAGGGTATACCAGAGGTGGAAGCGGTCTGGCTGATCCTCCTTCACCTCCTCCAGCTCCTTGCGAAGCAGGATGTCTTGCTCCGTCTGAGCATGAAAAGGACAGAAAGAGACAATATTTCATTATATATAAAATAACTACATTTTGTTTGGAACGAAATGACATTTCACTGACGAAATGACAATATTTCATTGACAAATGACAACATTTCATCGATGAAAATAATGACTGATAACACAATGAAATAGGCCATGCGATACTTGACGCCCCATAGTTTTGTCATCACGTCTGCTGATCACCAAAAGGGCTTTATTGCAATTTGGGCGTATTGAGTTATTGGTATGATGTTGCAGAACTTGATCTCCTCTGCATAATTGTGTCTGATTTAAATTATTTTCATTTTTTTTTGGTAAAATGTTAAAAATCAAAACCACAAGGGTGCTATTTACGTATCCTATATTTGGAGCAACACTTTTAAATGTACCCATTTTTTATTATATACATTTTTTTTTCACTAAAAAAAATGTTAAGTTTTTATTTTCGCTCTAATCTTAGAACGTGATTGTGCCCTTCTGGCTCTCAGCTTACCATCTCACCTCCATGAATGAATCAAGACCAAACAAATGCAAAGAATTGTTGACAGTGAAGTTGGAATCTCACATATCTATCAATATATCTATCTATCTATCTGTCTGTCTGTCTGTTATCAATCTATTTATCTATCTATCTATCTATCAACCTACTTATATTTATATCTCAAGTAAAGTCTCTTTATTCCATCCAGAAGATGGACACACCCAAGCTCACCCAGGAGTCTGATAACCCACCTGATTAGCAAAGAGGAGCCATAGGTTACTCTCATCTTCGCTGTCTTTGAAGACGTGGCGGATCAGCTGGAGCATGGGTGTAATACCTGGTCAAGGTCAGCAGAAAAGTCAAAGGTTAACAGCAGAAAGGTCAAAGGTCTACGGCACAAATGATATCCGCACTGGTACTCAGTTTCACTGTAAAACGGAAAGGTATTATTTACTGTAAAAAAACTCAGGCTGAATTTTTCCAAAATGTCCTTTTCATTCCAGTAGAATCTTTACCAGATGCATAAATGATCCCCAGAGTAAGGCCTTTCTGCCTCTGACAAAGATTCCGCTAGAAAGCTTGGGCCCCCTTTGACTCTATTTTACTCCACTAGTTCACTACTAGTGCATTATAGGCAGTTTTTTGTTTTCCAACAGCTATTTATTTCTACTTTATTCTTTGTTTTTGTTTGTGTATCATACATATTTGTGCTAATTATGTCCATTTATGCATGCCTATCTAAATTTACCTTTCTTTTCCCCTTGGATTCTGTGCCCCCCCCCCCCCCCTTTCACATAACTATGTGCTTTAATTATTATCATTTTAATTTCTTTCATCAATATCATTATCATTATTAGTATTATTATTCTGTATTCATATTTTGATATGTTTGATTACTTGCATTCGTTTGTAGACTCTCACTTTCATTTAGTTGCCTCCTCTTGGTACACCTTATTAGGGCTCAATGTGTGCTCAGCCCACCCCCCCCCCCTTCCCTTTGCTGTTGCCATTTCACTCGTTTCCTATCTTAATCCGTCTGTTGTTCCTTATCTTGTTTGATGTTGCCTCCCTATTTATCATTTTCCTTCTATGGTTCCCCCCTTGGTCCTCAGCGTCATTACTGACCCTCCTCTGCCTTTTGTCTGTCTGTCCCCCTCTGCCTTTTGTCTGTCCACCCTCCTGCTCTAATCCCCCTCCCTTTTATACCTGTTGGGCTCCTTGCCCATGACCTCCTACCTTCTCCTTTTGTTTTCTCTGTTCTGTGTCCCTAGCCTGTCCCTGACTGTTCTTGTTGTGTGAAGTTCTTTTTGTATTATGTGATTGCTTTCCCTGCCTGTTTGTCATTTTGCTTCTGACGAAGATTCTGCTAGGATCGAAAGCTCAGGCCCCTTTTGACTCAATTCTACTTTATTCTTTCATACATAATTGAGGTGAGTTCCAAAGAAGGCATTTGAAGTTGGTTCATGGCTGCTAAAAAAAAGAAAGAAAAGAAAAGAAGAGATTTGAATAAATAGTGCACAAATGGCGTGCCGGCATGAAATATAATTCTCAATCATGCATGCATGCATGGCTTTGTAGGCAAGATTTTGAATCAGTCGTCGCTTGAATGTGATGGCCTCGGTAAATTGAGAAGCGACTCACAGATGAGGCATGTTTCACTGCTTTACAAACCTGTTCCTCCGGCAATCATGCCAATATTCTTGGCAGTCTTCTTCTCAGGTGCTGACTTCTTATCTGGCCTGATGCTGAATGTGCCTGGATGTGGCGGAAAGGAAACAAAGAATTAGGAAATTATTCCTTCCTACATGGCCTCAACTGGAAGGCTAACTACATCTTCCTGTGTTTCCTTATTCCAGAAATTTCAACACTAATTCAATCCATTTCCTTGACCAGTTGTTGTGAACCAACCATGTATTTTAACTGCAAGTCCACACCAAAATTGCTTCAATGCATGTGGGTATAATCTAGTTCATATATCATAAAGGGGAAACTCGATATAACGAACACTGCTGTAACAAGCTATCGGTTATAACGAGGAAACTTTCACGGTCCCAAAGTTCCTTCCAAGCATGCTTCTTTATCTCAAGAGATATTGGCTATAACTAGGAAAACTGCTTGGTCACGACCTCCTCGTTATATCGAAACATTGGAAGAAGTATCATCAAGAATGGACATGAAGTAAAAAGATTGTGAAACTGTTAAGCTTCAGGTTTTTACCAAACAGCAATATCAATAGTCATGAAAAACACACATGTATATATGCTTGATGAACTGATGTCCTCGTCCCAAGTCCATATAAACTTTCAAATCTTTACCTAATTTTTGTTTTGGCCAAGGAATCAAGAAGCGAAAGTTGTACTCTTTTCATTGAATTAAAGTGGTATTTTGGTTAACCAAAGAAAGACCATTTTTAGGGTGAAGGGATCACCAACCAAATCAACCAGTGTGATTTAATGTCAACAGATCTCTACACAAAGTACAGTCAAACCTGTCTATAGCGGCCACCCAAGGGATACGGGGAAAGTGGCCGTTATAGACAGCTGGCCGCTATAGACAGGTAACATGTATCATCGTTGTATACATCTATATATACTTACATGTACATGTACATGTATGTGTGTACGTATGCGCATGTGTGTATCATGCATAGAACAATGCCGGTGTTTATGAAATTGTTGCACAGTACATGTAGCATGTGCACAGTCATGAAGAAAGCTTAACACTAGTGCCTTATTGTGACTGAACAAGTGATGAATGCAACGGTGGCGATCACTGAACGTTGCCCAGGAATGACTGGCACGGCTAACAAGCAGAAAAACACGCTGAATTATCGGCTCGGCTACTGCTCCATCGGAGTTTTGGCCGCTATAGACAGGTTAAAATCTACCGCGGGAAACAAAATTTGTGGCCGCTGGCCGCGTTAGACAGGAGGCCGCTATACACAGGGTCTTTAACATTGCTTTTCTCTCGGGGGGATTTTTCAGTGGCCGCTATAGACAGGTGGCCGCTATAGAGAGGTGGCCGCTAAGGCAGGTTTGACTGTATAACTAATGGAACTCTAAGAAAAAACTGAGCCCATGACAAATATCAAAAAGTTCTGGCAATCTTTTGTTGCTAGGCTTTACATAGCAGTAATCACAGAGGCACCTCCGGGAAGCCACCCTGGCTATGCGACCTATGTAGCTTGCATCACACTGTTTTCTTTCTAAACACAATTTATCCCTATCACCGCTTCTCAAAACAAACATTTCCCTCATTACTCCACTATCGATGTCCTCAAGGAAAACACGGTCTCACAGCAGCTTTTCAATGATTAGTTTGTTCCACTGTTTAACTTCGGGAAATTGGACACTTTAAATTTTTTAACTTAAAAAAAAAAAATGAAATCTGTATCATTATCACTATTCATTATTAGCAAGCATTTGGATCTGCTATACAAGGTACAACTATACTGCAGCACTAATAGAAAATACATGTACTCTATACAACAAATTGTAACAACTGAGGACAATTTCCAAATGTTCCAAAATTGTCTTAAAAGTGCATTCTGAATTTGCAGATATGGCTAAAACCGAGTGGCATTATAGTCTAGAGTTGCAGGTGGCTAGGGTGTAGGCATTCAAATTTGGATCTCTTAATGTTATTCCATTGTTTCAACATCACTGAAAGGTCATTTTAATGAAAGATGATTTTGGACCCTTTAATTTTTTTTTTTTTTGAGACCACGGAGACCACAAGATTCCCTGAAACATGAGACAGCAATCATTAAAGGTAGGGAATCCCATTTGCATGCCTTAAATGAAGAGTTGTATAAACACAGTGGTATGTTGAAGAGAGTATCATTTTAGAAACTCCCATAAAGTATTGAAAGTGGAAGGTAACATTTAGTACATTTTTATTGACCGTCAGATTTTGAATTGAATTTTTTTCGGGGCTCACCGTAAATTCCAGTACATTACTAGGCTGCCTTTGCAGACCAATGCACTGCATGTGTGTCCATCATGTATATTTTGTGAAGAAAGTTCATCAAAACTTACAAACATTTCTATAAGCATTCTTGCCACACACTCTATATGTTATTACATCAGCTCTTATACTTTTAGATTTGTGTTTATAGATAAAAAAAAATGCAGAAGACTGCAACAAAAAGGCTTAAGTGTGGCTGACACACAGAACTACTGAGTAGTTGAGTTTTGTGCATTATTCAAATTGTAGATAACTGTTGACTTCCAAATTTCTCAGCAGTGGCCTAAACAAGTCCCCTGAGGTTCATATCTAATGTTTTGCTGCATTTTGGGAGGTCTGTAAAAGGTATCCCCTACCTTTAAAACCCCGCAGATCATTGAGAGATCTGTCAATTTTTATGGTCTTTCACAGGTCTAGCCCTGCAGGGAATGGTTTCATTACCTCTGCCATCGTAGACCAAGAGACCACTGGGACCACGAAAGTCGATGGCGTCCATGATGGGAAGAGCCTCCAAATATTGAGACATCTTGCCTCCCTCAGGGAACTTGGGGTGGACATTCTTGAAGTACACCTTGGATGAAAAAGATTATATAAGGCGCCTTATATGTTGTACATTTTGTGAGTCTAAATGTGTGCAAATCTGGACATCCCAAAAGCTTTGCAAGTGTTTAGATTTGCAATCATGAAGTAAAGCTGCGGACAGAGAAATGTACATGTGCCAGTCTGATTTCCCAAATTTGCAAAAATAAAGACCTGCAAAATGCATGGTGTATCAAACAGTATCTGAATCAAATCTTCAAATTACATGAACTGTTCAACTCTAGTCATTTTTCCTTTTTACTTTGTACTGCTTTCTTCATGTAAATATAAAGAGTCACTGTTGATAAATTTGCCATTAAACATGCTATTAAAACAAAAGCAAAGATTTTACATTCACCAACTTGCCAGACTACTGTATCTAGCTTGAGTTCTCCATTTTGAATACTATTCTTTGTTATGCATACAAGTTTCCATTTAGTTTAAAAATTTACTTTTGACTTTATTACTTTAAATAATCAAATCTCATTTAGGGTTCCACAAAGCTGAATGGGGATGGGGACTGTGGGAAGGGGATACTTGTGTGTTACCAAATTTAAATATAACGCTACAATAATTTCAAGATCAGGTAGGATTTTTTTTTTTTTTTTTTTTAAAGCTGTAAAGATTTAAGCAATTTTTCTGGGATCCTCTTGCAGAATCTGGGACATGTGGCAGCTCTGGTTTTGGTTTATTGCAATCAAAGAAATTATGCTAGTACATACGTAGGTACTAGTGTGCTTACTTGCAGTTCGCCTTGTAAACTGCTCTGTGTGTACGCTGAGCAAGGCCTATTGCCCCTTGGCCTAATATCAAGTTTCAAGTTTCAAGTTTCTTTATTTCACCAAGCAAAGCAGATATAAAATCAAACACATACAACAACATTAGAATACAATTACAACTAGAAATGTCGCTTTGGCGACTGGTATGCCTCCGCCATAATGCATGATTTTCCCAATAGGTCTAGATAGTACATGTGGACAATGTGTGATTACATTTTCACAAAATTGGCAAAATATTGAAATGACAAGTTTGTCACAAATGTGTTGAATGTTCACATTCCTTGACCTAGGTTTAATTGGATGAATAGGAGAGCATGTATCTAGGGATTTAAGGACTTTAACTCGACTTTGACCCATTCATACATTTAGGCATTGAGTAATTTTCAAGGTACAGGTGTGGAGAAAAAGTGCAATTTCTGAATTGAATAGTAAATTGTTACCATTTTCATCTGGCCCTTGACCCTAAAATTCATAAGATAATCACTTTCAGGTAGAACATGCATAATATGTACTAAGTTTCAAGATAACTTGAACCACTTCCGAGATATGGAGGAAAAAGTTAGTTCAGCACTTTCACTTGATCTTTGACCTTTTGACCTTTGAGGCAAGAAAAGAAAAGAAAAAAAAAACTTTCCAGAGAATTTCTATTAGGTTACACATGTATGCATACACCAAGTGTAAAAAAATAACCCTGCAGGCATTGCATGATAGGAGGGAAATAGTAAAATTTTGAAGTGTTGCACTTGACCTTTGACCCCTGACCTTTGACCCATGAACCCTACATTCTCTAGATAATCAATTCCAGTCAGTATATGCATATACTATGTTCCATGAAGATACCTTGAACAATTTTCCAAGGTATGGAGAAAAAAAAAGAAGTTTTAATATTTTTACTTGACCTTTCGACCTTTGACCTTTGACCTCATGACCCAAACTTTCACCAGAGAATCTTAATTGGGTAATACATGTATACACTAAGTTTCAAGAAAATATCTTCAGGCATTCAATAGATATGGTGGAAATAGTGAAATTTTATGTATTTGACCCTGACCTTTTGACCTTTGACCTTTGACCTCATGACCCAAACTTTCACCAGAGAATCTTAATTGGGTAATACATGTATACACTAAGTTTCAAGAAAATATCTTCAGGCATTCAATAGATATGGTGGAAATAGTGAAATTTTATGTATTTGACCTTGACCTTTTGACCTTTGACCTTGAGCATGTGCACCCGAAAGTTGATAGGCACAACTTCACCCCCTAATACACATACATGCCAAGTTTCATTAGGATACCTCAACAGGTTTTGATAGTTACCTTGTCCACAAAATTCATTACGGACGGAAGGAGGGACGGACGGACGGACGGACGGAAGGACGGACGGACGGACAACCCGAAAACATAATGCCTCCGGCACCACTTCGTGGCGGAGGCATAAAAATATCAGTTAAACAGTGTAAAAGGAATTGCTATGGTAGGCAGCAGCCAGAAAGGAAATGTCCCTTATTTTCGGCTGACCTAAAAACATTCGTTAAATCAGAAGGTCTACTTCCCAGTTCCCACTTCTCCATTTGGTCTACTATCAATTTTGTTGAATGCCCAGAAGGCCTATGGCTATTAAATTATCATTCATCTAATGATCAAATGGTCTAACTGCAGTTTTGTCTCCTATTTTCCCCCCATTTTGTCTAATGAAATGTGGGCATTAGACAAAATGGGCATAGCCCATCTGGAAGTAGACCAACAGGTACATGTACATGTAATGAGGCTAAGTGGCAATCAGACTATGGTCATTAGGTGAACTGTTGTAGACGAAACAGACTATACCAAGTGGGCTGAGATTACGTAAATGGGTATTAGACGAAGTGGGTGCAGACCAAGTAACACATCACTGAAGCCAATGAGGAGCCAAGAGGTATGGACTCGCATTACAGTTTAAAAGTTCAAGTATGCCCTGTACAACTGTTCTGTGAGGGCTCTGAGAACAAGAGAGTAGAGCAAAGTTAGTAATTACAAAAGACAGGCAATTTGAAGTCTCCTTGAGATCACAGACATTTACAGAGTCTGCCCTCTATAGGCAGTCAGTATATAACCCTATGATTGCAATCAGCATTGTGATACTTCTCCTTTTATTCTGTTGACCAATGCTACAACGTCTCAATTTGATGTCCGATGACCCATGACTTCATTTTTACCTTGATGACGAGATCCACGTAGCCCTTGTCGTCATCACTGCTGACCGGAGTGTAGGGTCTGACCACTAGCTTGCCGTCCACGCGGGTCGTCAGGTAGATGTGCTGACCTACAAGGAGTGGAAGAGGAAGGATCGGTACAGGAAAGAGGCAAACATCATGTACCACTGCATAGACACCATACATGTTTGTTCCCGAATAATAGCGAGATGGCGGTAGTAGTAGCACAAACAGTACTAGATGAAAACACACTGTATAGCTCGCATGCTCGTAAGAATCATGATTTGACAGAGATGATGACCTTTGCTATGCAGAAGGTTCAAAGTCAATATCATCAGCATCAAACCACAAGTCCCCTCCATTTTCAATGATGTAGGGGGTCAACATTAAAGTCAGTGCATTTATTATCTAAAACCCTAATTTAAGGTCAAAACTACATATGGCTGATGCCTTATTTCCAGTAGTTTTAAAGTTAATATGTTATTATCATTCCCCCACATAAATTCCTAATGAAGTGGGGCATATCACAGATAGGACTATCCATCTTATTTAAAACGTAATCAAGCGTCAAGACGATTGACAAGTAATGTCTGTTTTTGACCAGTAATTTCTATATTTTGATATTTTTATCATTATCATTGCCAATCCATGAATTCTCTCTAAGGCAGAGGGGATGCTGGAAGGGGGATGGGGACGATGGGGGGAGGGGGTGGGGACTGGATGAGGGGCAGGGACAATGGAAGGGGGGCGAAATGGAGTGCATATTTAAGGTTCCTCACCTGTTGGAAGCCCGAGGATGTGGTCTTTGGTTGGCAGAGCAAACCGGAAGCGCCTCGTGTCATGACTGATTTCCTGCACACACACAACACACAGGCAAAGTATACTGTATACGCCATATATTTCGCGAGTATAAATTTTCGCGAATCGGAAATTCCCGACGATTTTGCGAGTGGTTAAATTCTCGATTGTGGAGTCCTGTACTGAACGCAGAAGTGTACACGCGTACGTCACATCCACATCTAGGGGAAAAGAGTCAATATTTTTGCGTGTCTTTGATTTGGCGAACAGCACCTTACTCGCAAAATTCGCGAAAATAAAAACCTCGCGAAATATTCGGCGTATACAGTACGTAGGACATTATTAAAAAAAAGTAAAGATCATGATAAAATTGATGATACATGTATATCAATCAAGACTTATTGCTCTGTTAAGTTACTGCAACTTTAGTTCCGTTTTATGGCAGAAGACAAACGCACTGGTTTAATCATCTCTTGGCGGATACCATACACCACTTAATGAGACTTTATATTAAACTGACATGTAAAAAGCTCTTCTTGTATACTGACAGTAGTGACAGACATGTACTGTAAAAGCTGTCAGATATCTCTGCGTACAGATATTTTTGAGAATGAGATCACAGACAATTTTTGTGAGATGTTGCTTTTCGCGATCTGACACTGAGGTTATCATACACTTTGTAAGTGCACTACGGTCTATCCGTTCACACCGTCACTTTACAGCAACCAAGATCACTGCACTCTCTAGCGCGCGAGGTTTGTCAAAATGGAGGGATGCAAATATCCGGCCAGCCTCGGCTGTGGTTTCGCCCCGACACCAAAGGCGCCAAATGCCGCAATATGAGCACATTGATATCTCTGTGCCACAGATTTAAGGCAATCAAGATCAGGTGGCAATATCACCAAATTCACGGCCAAACAGTGATTTGTGAAATCAACGATAAATTAAACCCTCGTGAATAAAAGTGCTCTTGCAATATGTAAGGAAGGATGCTCAGATACATGTCTTACCTCCCTCTCAACAAGCTGAAGAGGTATCTTGGTGTCTGCATCGATGAGGGTCTTGGGTGATCCCTTCGGCTTCTTCTGGCCAAAGAAGTACCTTCCCACTACAATGGTCAGGATGATAGCACCAATGCCAACCACGACGGGAACACCAAACTGTACACAGACAACACAATAAACACCAAGGTGGTTACATGTACACTACACTGCACACTGGACTCCCCAACACTTCAAAGTCAAGGTGAAAATGGGAGCAAAACTTTTTACACTGCACACACACACAAAGCTGACACAAGCACTAAGTTGACTGCACTGCAAGAATTCATTGACTTGTGGTATTTGTAACATTGTTTCACTTTCAAATCTCATGCAGCGTAGAACTTTACATGTAGCACAAAAGTTTGAATCACCACCCTAAACACCAGGGTATTTTGTGCTGTATTTTGCAATATATCTGCACTGATATTATGAAATACCACGTGACATAAAATCATATTTCACCATTAATGTGAATGCCCCCCACTAGAGAATAATGTCAAAATATGGTCAAACTTTCAAATGCACCCAGATACCAGTGCTGTATGAAACAAGCATAAAGATAACATTAAACTTAACACCTGGCTTTTCCCAAATGTCGGTCAACATAGGAAAAAAAAAAAACAGTATAAAAACAGCCACAACACCAACAACCACCAAAATGACAAGTGATAGGGTGTTTGGGTGTTACAATCTGAGCAGGCAAACAAATAATGAACAGAATGTTGTGAGGATGGTATGGAGGGCTTTCAACACAACTCAATCTGTGCAGTAGAGCGGTCATACAGAAAACAATTCCAGTAATTCAGTCTGAAGAGAGTAAACGATCTATAAAAATCATGACTAAAATAAATGAATAAATAAGTCTTAAAAGTAAGTAAATAAAATGAATGAAAGAATGAATGAATGAATGAATGAATGAATGAAATAATGAATGAATGAATGAATGAATAAATAAATAAATAAATAAATAAACAAATAAATAAGCAAATAAATAAATAAATAAATAAATAAATAAGCAAATAAATAAAGAGGAAGTTTGGCACAATCAATACAGGCAAGTCAACAGTGTATGAATAGACCACTTGATTTGACAGCAGTGTTGTAAACTTGACACTAAATGTGACACTGGATACCAACCAGCATGTTTATATTGCAGAAGTCTCCCACATACACACTAAAACAACTTCCCACCCTAAAACTACATCCCACCCATTATACCATGTAGACTTCATGCCGTACACTCTGTAAAATATGTTCTTCAACGGCAAGATGTAATCAATATACACATAATTCACACAAAATAACAGGGGCTTCAAGAAGTAGGACTTTTTTCTTTCCCGAGGCATGTTTAATTGTACATATTTCCTTACACACATAGTTATAATTGTAGCAGTCTCTGAATCATGATTTCTGAATGACATTTCCACTTCAACATGTTATGTATAAAAACACGATTCAAAAGACAAAAGTTGAAAAGAATATGGGCAATTCCACGGTAACGGAAGGACATTCAGACAGAATTTTCACAGTTTAAAAAAGTACTCTAAGAAAAGTTTGATGGATACAGCATTTCAAACTACAGAGATGTATTACCAGAGCCAAAGACTATAATTTCCACCAAAATTTTTGTCATACCTGCTAAAGAGTAATGGTCAATAGCACAATCAGGGTATGCAATTGTGTAACAGGGCAAAAATGAAAAAACTTGGTGAAAATGCTTTTTTGTTTGTTTGTTGTAGCCGAGTGTTCAAATTTTCATTTCATGTAAAGAAAGAGTCAAAATTTTGCATTAAACTGCGCATAAATTAGCATTTAAATTAGGGGTGTCGAATTACAGTGAAATGACTAATATATTGGAAAAATTCATTTTAAAAAAGGAGAAAGGTTTTTTTCATCTGATATTGCTGTTAGATATTCCTGATAAATATCCCTTTCATTCACCACCAGCACATAGCCATAACATATCACAAAATATGAATGAATTTCATATTTTCACTTCTCGAAATGGATGATCAATTTTGTAGGCATTATTTTGAATTCAAATAAAACCACTTTTACATATCTTATCATATTTCACTTTTGCCAAAGAGTGAAGAGGCGAAACTTTCAGGAATAGGTAACAGACATATAGTGGCCATTATTACAAATTTTTATGAAATTAGGGCTGGTACTTTGGAAGATATTATATTTTTCATCAAAAAATTATCTGTACAGTTTGACCTTGAATGTGCGCACAGTGTTTGGATCAGTTCTCATATTTGTAAACACAGATAGAAGAATGAATGTGAGATTTATGATGACTTGAGTTGATATCCAAGCTGTGACACTCAAACAATGACATATTAAGCCAAAATACTATGTTTTTGCTTATGATATCTTTAGAAATTGAACAAGCATTGAAATATGAACACTGAACACTTATCATATGACCTTCATGCAGTATAACATGGGCGTGTATCGCACTTTTTTATGCTCAGCAATTTGTAAAAATATTAAAAAATAAGTTCCTATTGCTCAAATTTGCTAAAATTTTCACACAATAGATTTCTACATATGTACAATTCATGGTTAAAAAAACAAGGATATTCAATAAGGGGAAAAGATTCTTTAAAGTAGTCAAATTAGGATATACCTCACTGAAAATACTGAAAAACGGTTGCACTTATTTTACTCAGCATTTGAAAATGGCTCAAAACTCAAAACTGGCTGAACATTTATTGGCAAACAGCGCACCATATTGTAGTGTGTCTTCAGTACTTTCAGGAAGAGCAGAAAAATAAGCTGTTTCTCCATGTATAGCTGTACACCATGGGTTAAAAGGTCACAATGTCACAAAAATAAGCCAGCATTACACTCCTACCAGGATGGGACTTCAGACCTTATAACTTTCTCCAGCTGAAAGAACCACTGTTTTTTATTGCATGCAAGCAATGCCAGGAAAAAATCCATTAATTTGATACCAAACACATAGGGGTAGACTTAAAATATGGACCTCAAATCTTGATTTTACGTAAGTTGTAAAACGCTTTTTTTGACGCATTACGTGGGTTTTGGGGGACTTTTTGGTAATTAATCTTTAATAATTAAGAGTAAATGAGAAGAAATTAGCTATTGTCCTATCACATGTGATTACTGATGTCTTAGCATGCTGCATGTGAATTTTTAAGTCAGTTGGTGCATTCTTTTAGAAGTTACAATTTTTTAAAGTGAGAAAGTCATGATTGCATACCCTGATTGTGCTTATCACCTAATGAAATATGCATATTAATGAGGTCGGTAACGGAAGGACATCAAAATGGACATGGGTTTTCAGGCAAATTAGTTTTTATCAAAACTCTGTGAAGTTTATGGAGCTATTTTAATTTGTTGGTATACAGTTTAATTGCCATAGTTTTAGCTATAATGGAATATATTTGACTTTCAAATATGTTTATTTATTTTTTAATTACACCACATAATGTCCATGTGTGTGTGGTAACGGAAGGACGGTAACGGAAGGACATGCAGATCGTCTGTGTAAAGTGTATGGGGAAGATGGGTTATGGTTAGTTTTTATTAAACCTCTCTAAGGTTAATAATTTTTTTCATATGTGGCAGGTATACAGTTTGATCCGAATAGTTTTAGCTTTACTTTTATGTATTCAACTTTGAAACATGTCACCTGGTTTTTTAATTACAGCACAATGTTTTCATTAAATGTGTGGTAACGGAAGGACAAAGAGCTTCGTGTGCATACAGTGAAGGATGTTATTTCCAACTTTAATGTTAATCCTTGTAGTCCAATGTGATATTTTTTCTTTCTTTTGCTTAATCCCCCGTAAATAAATCATGATTAAAATCTGCACACATCACCCTGGAGAGTAATCTACACGAGACCATAGTTAGATTGTTCAAAATACTGCTAATTCCTAATCATATGAATTGATTAAATGCAAATTTATTCAATAAATTACATTTTAGCCCATAGAATACTAATGTGAAGCAATTTATGGACATTTCTTGGTGTGGATCTTCATTTTGAGGTATTAAACAAATGTAGTGATAAAAAATTGCAAAATCAATCTCGATTCTTTTATTTTTTATTGTTTCTTGAATTTCTTTTGTATTTCTTTGTTTTTTCCCTTTTGTTGTTTAAGTGGTTTTTTTCCAAAGAAAATTGTTGCAGACCACTTTTTAAACATAGTTAAGCGAAAGTCAAGTAATCAAAGTGATCGAAAGAAAAAAAATTATCAGATTTTTATGAGTTTTATGAAAGAGCACTATTTCCCATAGGGTTTGTACACAAAATTACAAAATTGAGCCAATTTTGGGTCGACTTGCATTCAGGAAAGAGGTGTGGCTTCATTTGTTATTTGAATTTAGTCAAGGGTACTTAGAGTAGGTTCTGACACATTTGTGTTCTCATCTTAGGGATATTAAATAGCTAAAAACAGACTCTAAGTCCTTCAGTTACCACACCTTTGTCCTTCCGTTACCAGCTTCGGTAACGGAAGGACATTTTTAATTTATTTATAATTATTCAAAGAGGAGGGGTTTCGTGGATGGATGGGTGCCAAGTTATAGGCCTACCTAAACTTGCTTTACACTGAAAATTTTATGGTTTTTATATTACTATTTTTCATAAAATATTAAAAAGACCTCTTTTTGTGGTAACGGAAGGACAAAATACAAGGTCACCTTTAGGAAGTCACTGAAGCGTTACAAATCATGGAAACCGTAAAAATATTAAATGAACTGTTTCTTTCATAATTACTAAGTTCTAAATATAACAATTCATAACATTTATTTCTCAAATATTGAATACAGGCCATGCTACATTTGTATTATAATTTATGCATTTTTGAAAATTAATAAGGTTAGTTAAACAATTGAAAAATTGACCCCGAATATGTTATAATACTAAACATTTTTACTCAAATCAATAAAATTCACACTTTAAGCTTTCATTTGATACCAAAATTGCGTGGGAAATATGAATTTGAAATTTTAGATGTCATGTCCACTTTGGCGTGGAATTGCCCATATACAGCCTCTGCGACATGCAGAGAACTGTATCTACTATAAAGTAGTGTTTGGTGCATGGCATACAACTAGCACTTTTTTCTCCTGCATTTTTATATGCCTCAAAACCTTGCACCTACACAATTGTAGTCTGTATGGACTACAATGTATCATATGTGTATTCTTAATCTACAGTATTATATGTCAGAGTGATGTTTACGGCCTTAATCTGTACGAACTGTCACTGGATCTTTTCAAACACTGGTTGGACACGAGACACCGTTAATAACACTATCAATTCCAATGACGGGGTCTGAACGCCTATTGCTTGCAGGAATCAGTTTCCATGTTAACGCTTATGTATGATATATAAGCCATAAAATTTCAGAATAATCAAACATTCACTGTACATGTGTAGCATCAAAAACTGCTGCTTTTGCATCATCTGTAACTATTCTTGTGGTACATTGTACATCACATGTACGTACATGTTAGAGATGAAAATAAAGATGCCATGGATAATGTATGCTCTGGTAACTAGCTGACCTATTTAGAAGCTTCATGTCATCTGCTGGTTACAGGGCATATGGACGCCTTGAATAGTGTGATTTTACTAGAATGTACATGTAACTGGCAAACATTCAGACTGCTCCACCCACATACATATTAAAATACACATTGGATACACAGGGCTGCCAGCTCTCACGCATTGAGCGTGAGACTCACGCATTTTGGTCCTTTCTCACTCTAAAGCTTTATTTCATTTGCATGCATTTCTATTGATCTCACTCATTTTGACTCCTAAATTATAGCATTGGCCTCTGGGAGTCTCACTCTCAACTAGTTTCCAGTGTTGGCAGCCCTGGATACATGTGTATCCCGTTGCTAAGACCAGCTAAAAATTTGTGTATGCATGTCACAATTTCACCTGAGAACCACCCTCAAAATCTATGATTTTGAATTGCATACGGTCACAATAAAGTGAATGATAGCAAAACCTACGTAAAATGATATCACGGCTATGTGATAGTAACATGCAGTCATATGATGAGGTAAAGATGACAAAACAAACACTCTACAAATGTATGTAGGGCCTTCAAGTGAATGTACTCCTACTGAGTAACATAGCAAACAATAGATGAGGTTCTGTAACATTAAAAAAAAAAAATGTGTTGCCTGAGGGGCAAAAACAAAATAATTGTGTGTGTATCCCCGCGTTCACATTGGTCCCCGCGACGCGGGGAAAGTCCCGAGCTGTGGGACTTTTTCCTCAAAAACCATAATGTGAATGCTCGCTGGGACTTGTCCCCTCGTCCCCGCGAAGCAAGTCGGGTACGGGGACAAGATTTGGAGGGGAGAGTGACCTTGGGGCGTCCAGCTGTGGTCATCAAATGTGCGCATGCGCTATGCCTGGATTCAAGTGGCAGAGCTCGCTCCAAGCCCCAAAATGCCCCACAGCTCGGGGACATGAGATACTAATGTGAACGGTCAGTCGTAAAAAAAATAAGATCTCTTGTGGCTGTCCCCGCGTCGCGGGGACCAATGTGAACGCGGGGAAAATTGAAATAGCAACGATCATAGTTCTGCCTGACTGGCCTGATTAAATTGCCAGGATGATGGATGGGGCATAGGATTTGACGATAGCGCACATGCCACGCATATATGCAGTTTTTGCCCCATGGCAAGTTGAGCCATGGCTTGACGACGTCATCGGAACCACGTCTATAGATCAAGGGTCTCTACTGTCTCAAGGTCCAAACTGACATTTGAAAGTGCACACGTGGGCAAACACTGCAAAACTAGCATGTGATGTGTGCAAGAAATAAATTTATCTTACAGAATGCTGGTTTGGGTTGTAAGTATTACATGGCTGCAAAATCTGCTGAAACAAATGATATATCTCCCCCCCCCCCCCCCCCCCATGCTCAAGACAAGAATGGATAACGTGCTGCCCATTTCAAAAGTGTACAATTTTGCATAGCATAATTTCACAGTTCATCATCCCATTTCTGTGCTCATCCCTATCTTGGATCCCCCCCCCCCCCCAATAGGATCTTTTCAAACCTATCAAGGAACAATTTTCCTGGTATCGCATCACAATTTGCTATGCAGTTTTACACCACTGCTACACAAGCTAACTTTTGTGTAGCAGTTTTCTTCCATAGAAATATCGTCGCTGGGGTGACAAGACCTTGTATCTCAAATTTTGGTGAAAATGACTTTTTTTGCATTAGTGGTCAAATAATCGGTTAAGTGATGTCCTGTCCAAATCCCAGCTGTCTTACCCCAAAAATGAAGCCACCACGGCATGTCAAAGGAACGGCTATCCCATTCAGTATAGTGCTTTGGCCACCATGTTTTTTGGCTCTCCTGAACATTTGACATTTTTGAGATACGAGGTCTTGTCGCCCCAGCGACGACATCAGCTGAAATTGCTAATCAAATCTGTGATGGAAAATTATTCCCTGCCTATTTCTGGATTGTGCTTGAAGATCTCATTGATCTCTGTACTATACATGCCAACGACCGCAAGTGTATCCAAACAGAAATGAATGCAATAACAAACTACCGGTACTATTAAAGTGTTAGCTGTTACGGCTCAGCAAATAAACCATATAAAAAAAAAGGGGAAAAATATGGTAACACATTTTCCATGCCATCACTCTTATGAAAATATCCTTGGCACTCTTCTGAAGGGTTTGCCCTGCACTGACCAACAGCTAAGGACTTCCCATATTTATCTAGGTTACTACAAATCATTTCTGTGGCATCATCTTTTTATACCCTGGGCAAGGATGTTACATATTTGTGTACACACTGTTCTCTAGATAGTAACCTTTTTCCCTTTCAGTCAAGGAAGGTCAGAATTCTTTTCTGTTACAAATTTTGTTGCCTTGATACAAATTGTATAACAACAGCTGACACAAGAATAATGATCTACAAAGTGGTATCTAGTGTATTCTCATAACAGGGACAGCTCTCTCTTCAAAAACACTTTCCATTTGTTCAAAAATACAAATAAAAAAATGATTCCAGTGTTATTTGAAATTAAAGTGATCATGTTAGAAAGGGTTCAACACTTGGGATCAAACATCCTCTCTATTTGGCAAAAAGAAAGAAAAATACTTGCAGAATTGTCAACTCATACAGCAATTTTCAATCAACTTCAATCAAATAAAATTTTATTCTGAAAGCTGGGAGACAACATTGCATCTACTGTACAGAGGGAGAACAATCACTGGTACTACTGTACTCCCCCCCCCCCCCTTCAGAATATTATAACGTTATTCCAATTATACAATCGCCAATAAGATTTGAACATCATATATTGAACCCTTTTCCTGTAAAAAGTCCTCTGCAAGAATACCAGTACCCTGAAGACACAACAAGATGAATTTGAAGAATTTACTTTTTAGATTCCTCCATACTTTTTAAGGACTCCATTTTATTGGAGCTGCACATTTCAACAATGCTTGCTAAATCAGTGTATAGAAGATTTGAGATAAATGTAAATTTTATGTAGAAGCAGAGCACTTTTAGCAAAGATTTTAGCAAAAATTTCGAAGACTTTCAAAAGAGGGCTTGAGTTTCAAAATGTTATTCAGAAACATGCTATACAGGATGTACAGTTATGTATTTGAGTAGTTCTTTTCAGGTTCTTCCACAAAGTTGATTGGAGGTTAAATCTTTGATAGCACAGGTTAAATCTGCATATAATTGCAATTTGAGCTAAAATATGGAAATTGTGCCCAATATCTATCACGTGACAGATCTTTGTAAAGTTGAAAATTGGAGGGCTTTATAAGAGGGCCACCACCATCAATTGAGTTTTAATACAAATTATCTTATCAGCATATTATAGGTGTTACCTTCTATGGGTTTAGATTGCAGGGAGCATGGGATGATCATTGTGCGGAGTATGGGATGAAACAGGGCGGGAACCAGCGATTTGGACCAATAGGACGGCAGCATCATTAGACAAGGAGCCAAGGGGGCGGGGTTGAAAGGGAGGGGAATACAAAGAAAGAAAATGACAGAAGTGGTGAAGAACTGAAGTGAATTATTCAAATTACTTCTTATGTTTACCTCCAAGTTTCTGTTTAAAAAAAAAACAAAAAAAAACAAACACATAACTTTCTGACTAAATGATGAATTAAAGGGGCAGTTTTCCCAAATGTACACAGTGTACATTATGAACAATGTACATGTATAAGTTTGTGGATTGACTGGATGCAGCAATATCAGAGTATCTGTAGAACACATTAGTGAATAGTTTGAGGAAATCTGATCATCTGTTCCAAACTTATAAATCTTTAAAGCTTGGCGCTACCAACACTGAATTAGAACACTGGAAGACTTCTTGACATCACTGCAGAAAAATAACAAGAAAATGTATACAGCCTTCCACAAATGTTCATCTTTTATGGAAAGTAAATGTATTATTGTGATTTGTTACCAGTACTGACATACAAGTGTATTGACCGATTCTGTGACGCGCTATGTGTATTTTTGGCATGGGCAGCGCCATTACTGCGGTGTATCATCCGACCCCCCTTCCCACTCCCCACCCCTCTCCCTACATTAGCACGCGCGCAGAATGAAAAACTGACGCATGGTTGCTTTAGCCAATGGGCGTCTCGTACTGAGTGCGCGAATGCTTTCTTAGTGCACGAACCTTTGTTACAAGTGCGCGATAAACATGTTGCCCGGGGGGTGGGGGAGAGCAGGGGGGGTTGGCTGAGACACCACAATTTGAGCTCATGGCTGCGCCCAGTGCCACAAAATGTCTGCTGCCCTCAACGAACCCGAATCGGTCAATAGGGGTAAACGGTACTTAAGGGTCAAATTATTCCCCCTGCTTTCTGAAAGAGGTACATGTAGTACTGTAAAAGTGGTTTCTTTCACGGTGGTTTTATTTTCGCGCTTTCGCAATTTGAGATTGAACCGCAAATTTAACATCACGCGAAAATGTTTTGAACGCGCAGCTTGTTACAATGCTATTGCGCACACATGCACACATGAAGATTTCGTACACTGAGTGTATCGATGGTCAACACACACACAGCGATACCGCGCAATGTAGGTACAAGCATGTTATAAAGTACTCGAGAGACGGAATTTCAGGTAAGCCTGCCTTTAATTCTAATTTCTATTTAATGAATAAAAGAATAATTGGATTATAGTCTGGGTTTTCATGTGCAAAATAAAACGTTTTTTGCCAATTGTGAATTCACAGATTTTGCCGACCACAAATTTAAACGCACACGAAAAATTTGGCACCAATGGAAACCGCGAAAGGATCTGTACACAGTAGGTCAATTGCTCTTCTGCCATGCTAGCGAAATAGAATGTTGCAGTCTTCTCATCCAGTGACGGCAGCACAGAAACCAAAATATTCATAACTTTTGGACAGATTGGTCCAAACTTCCTCAAAGATTCACTGACATGTTCTACTACAAAACTGCTGCATTCACTCTTCAATCAAATTGTATTTGGTTTGGGGAAACTTCCCCTTTAATCATGCACGCACATACAACCTTCTAAAGACCATGGGTAACAACTCATATTCAGGATGACATTTGTAATTGTTGATGAAATATTAAACATATGAATTAGCACAAAAAACCTGCAAATGAAGTAAAATATTTAAATGAATGCAAACGTAACTTACATTGACAAAAAGCATAGCATGCACTTTTTTTTTCTTGTTGATGGAAATGCAGCCAATTTTCATGTACACAAGCCCAAGACATGGACTGAATTGCACAAAGTTCTACTTTTTTCTCTCTCTTTAGTGAAGCAATTTACTACGAAAAGAATTAATCATGCATGCTAATGTCTTACAAAAAACAAACAAACAAATAAAAACCCAAGCAAAAGAGGATATTATAACAAAATGGTCCTATGTTTGAAACACCTGAAAAATCATAGAATCACTTTCTGAAAAACTGCCAGGTGTCATTAACAAATAAGAAGAAAGACAAGTCCAAAACAACAGTATAGGCAAGCATGGACTGCCTGAAGGCCGCCACGTTTGGCAGCTGACTCAGTATAATCAATCCATTTCCTGAAAAGGCTTAAAACATCTGGGACAATCAACTACAATACATGTATGTGTGTTCGTGTGTTCCAACTGGTCATCTCCTAGGAACATCGCCAAGCACTATTCACAGACGGGTGGTTTGGGCCAGAACATGTAATCCTATTGGCATGGATCTACACCTTTTTTGTACAACTGTTATGTACAGGTACAATGCTATGCTTGTATGCCATATGTACTGAATTGAATTTACCGGTACCAATAGTTACTAAATTGAATTGAAGAATAATTGAATATTTCATCAGCTGTTGTATTTTACAAATTGGAACTTGTGAAGCCAGTATTGCCAGTCTTGCACATCTCCTTTCAGTGCACTGCACATTTTAAAACTGTTCCACTTGAATTCATTGAGAGCACCCAGTAGGCAATCCTACATGTAGAGTTTCAGGGCAGATGGCAGTTTTATGACCCCCAAACTATGTATACTCTTTGATCATTCAAATGAAATAACATTAATACCATTATTACCGATCAGTATTTTTGCAAGTTTCAGCTTCTCAGCGCCGTCATTACAGCTCATTTTAACAGTCAAAAATGAATTTACATACAGCCATTGATATACTGCCGGATGCACCCAAAAATATTATATTGCAGAGACTCGCTCTTCAATCGATCGCTTAAAGGGACTGTACAGTGTACAGTACTGGTTGAGGTGGGGATTCATGTTTTGTACATTCCTAATAAGTGAGATAATGAGAAACCTCTTATGAAATATGAAAGAGCATGAATTTTTATAAGAAGGATTCAATGTTTATTTGATGAAAATTGGTTTTCAAACAGCCGAGATATCCAAAAAAGTGACAATAATACAAGGCCACAGGCCACGCCTTTTATTAGGATCTCTTTGTTTCACCTTGTTTTGGGATATTATACTGTACGAGCTGAAATTTTCGCGTACAGATATTTTCGCGAATTGCTACTTGGAGGACATTTTCGCGTGTTGTTAATTTCGCGGTTACGAGGGTCTAACTGAACTTACTTAATGCACTTGTCAATTGAAGTCCCGGCCCATGGGTACCCGAGGATGGCCGGGACTTGCAACCCAGTTGGGCGGGGATTTCAGCATTTTTTTCGCCCGGGTTGGTCGGGAATAGACCGGGCTTTGTAGGGGGAAATTCACCAAATTTGCCCCGGTGGGCCGGGGATGTACCGGGGTGCTGTCGGGGGAAATTCAATTATTTTGCCCCGGTGGGTCGGGAATGGACCGGGGTTTGTCGGGGGAGATTCACTTATTTTGCCCCGGTGGGTGGGGAATAAACCGGGGTTTGTCGGGGGAAATTCGCCCCCAACCAAATGGCAGGCATTTGGGGCGGGAATTTTGGCCGGGATTGAGCCAGATTTTGCTTGAGAGTTGATTATGACTTGTACCATTTCCAGTACGGTAATGTGACCATAAATTATTTCGCTTGACTAGCAATTCCCCGCTACTGAGGACTCCGTAACGTTGCCCAAAAGTTGCGTAAACGCATGAATCACGTAAAGAGCCTAGCGCGAAACATGCGTGATTTGCGCATTTCATGAATTTTTCTGACGTGAAACCTTCGATCGTATTGTCCGCGGATGTGCGCCGGATCGGCGCTTTACGCGATTCCACGCGGGCGGGCGGGCTCGGTCACACTGCCCAAAAGTTCGTAATCGCATAAATCACGTACCGGTAACTAAAAAATTTGGTTTTGTGTGCTTGTCCGTCGAGAATTTTACCATTTTCGCTGATTTACGCAATGAAAAATCACCGATGAATTGCGCAAGAACTACGGAAAGATCACGCAAAAATATAGCGCCACAATCATATGTGAGTTGTTAGTGATACATTTAGTGATTCCTCGATCAATATTTCGGGAGTATTTACCGTGTTCTGTTAAAGATACATAGGCCTACGCCAATATTTTTTTTTTCAGTGATTTTCAGTGATACGTACGTGTTTCAAGCGCGAAACATGCGTCATTATTTTATAGTCTGCTTTTTTATCAGTGGAGAGTCGTTGGTGAACGCGATAGCGGCAACATTTTTGCGAACAATCGCTGATATTCCACGCATATTTCGCGCATTGTACGCGTAAGAACCACGCAAACTACGCAAAAATTACGTAAAACAGCGCAATACTGCGTAAAATTTTTACGCGAAGCCGAGTTTTGAGCTCCTCAAAACATGGAATTGCGTAAAGTGCCGATCCGGTGCACATCGGCTGACAACTACGAAGGTTCAAAATTGTAGACAAACTCATGAAATGCGCAAATCGCGCATCGGATTGGATATCGCGTAAAATAAGGTTCGAATTTCCTACGTGATTCATGCGTTTACGTGACTTTTGGGCAGTGTGACAGGTCCTCAAAAGCTAGGTTTTTGAGCAGCTCAAAACTCGGCTTCGCGTAAAAGTTTACACACTTCTAGGCAGTATTGCGCTGTTTTAGTTTTTACGTAATTTTTGCGTAGTTTGCGTTGTTCTTACGCGAACAACGCGCGAAATATGCGTGGAATATCAGTGATCGTTTGCGAAAATGTTGCCGCTATCACGTTTATGTGCGATTCATACGCAGTTAATTGTGATAAAGCGCAGATTATGCGTGATTTTCCGTGGACCTCTGTCGTCAGGCGTCGCGCACAATCACGAATTCGCCCTATTTGGGGCCTTTGCGTGCCTATGCGCTGATTAGTGATATTTGAGTGATATTTCCGTAGTTCTTGCGCAATTCATCGGTGATTTTCATCGCGTAAATCAGCGAAAATTCTCAACGGACAAGCACGCGCAAAACCAAATTTCTTGCGTGATTCACGCAAACTTACGCGACTTTTGGGCAGTGTGACCGGGCCTTGAGGGTCGGGACTTGGCCGGGGATTGTTATACAAATATGCCCGACTTGTCGGGGACTTGGCCGGGGATTTCTGCACACTATATTGCCCGGACTGTCGGGGAATTGGCCGGGGATTTCAACTTCAATTTTGCCCGGCCTGCCGGGGACTTTCCGTGAAAATTTTGCCCGACCTGTCGGAGACTTGGCCGGGACTTGGCCGGGTAGTGTAACATCCAAAATTGCAAGTGGGATGCAAGTCCCGGCCATCCCCGGGTACCCATGGGCCGGGACTACAATTGACAAGTGCATAATTGCGCGTTGTTATTTTCGCGTGTTGTTATTTTCGCGGTTCGAAGGCGATTCGCGAAATTCGCGAAAATAAAACCACCGCGAAAATTTCAGCTCGTACAGTATCTCAGCTCGGCCATTTCAAAACCAATTTTCATCAAAATAGACTTTAGATACCCCTTAGAATTGCTTGTTCTCTTACACTTCATAGAGTGGTTTCTGAATATCTCACAAAACTTTAAAAGCTAAATCCTCACCTCAACCAGAACTGTACAAACCCTTTGAATAATATAATAGCGAGTACAATCACTAAAAGCATTAATTACCAATTACTGACTAGCATCATCGTCATGCATGTATCAGTCTGTGTATTCGCCTGGTAATACCACCCAGTGGTATGCATGCACTCCCTACTGAATTTAGTGAGCCATCGCTAGCATCATCAGGGCAGGGTATGGTGGCTTTGAATGGCCAAGCAAGAACCACTAACACTACAACAGGACAGCATTGTTACATCGGTGGCTGTTTTGCTCTTGGCTGGTCATGACTCATGGTGGAAATAGAACATCTATATCATAACTTACACCTGTACCCAGAATACTGTAGGGCCTACATGCAAATACTTGCAGTAAGACCTAGTACTAGTCACCCCTGCAGGTGAAACCTGTGGATACTGTGAATTACCACCGTGTGAGACCCAAAGGCTGAATGAAAAGTGAAAATGTGAAAAATTGGGCTCCTTTATGTGATTGGTCCCCTGGGATCCCTCTGGCCCTGACACTAGTAACGTTAGAGGGGTCACCCTAGCCCCGGAGACCCGCCGCCTAACACTGTACGTTGTACGTTGGGGCTGCTGGTCGCAGTTAGGGTCACCCTAACTATACACAGCCCAGTCGCTGTACATGGTACGTCGCGACAGGGCTGTACGCGCGCGACTACCAACCACTAGGAGAGCGACGTAATCGTATTACGATAGCTTTGAATTTTGATACTTAACATCATTTTTGTCACCTCAAACTCAACGAGTATACTTTTCAATATTTACTACATCTGATGCTATCAGTATTCAAATGTACGCAATGAAACTTACCGAAATTGATCATCATATCCAGCATGTCCACACGGTACACAATCTTTCACGCCAGGCCTAACTATACACACAGCCCAGTCGCTGTACATGGTACGTCGCGACGTACCGACGGTCAGGAATTGCGCCAGAAAGTGTCATTTATTTGTTCCACGGACTTATCGCAAGTGGTCTCCATGGACCCAGTGTGGCGAACTATTCTTCTGTAATAGAAACATGCATTTAACGTGAGTAAAGTATTCTGTTTAAAGGAGAAAAGTATACATTTTCCTAAGTTTTGTAGTTGTGTTGAGGTTCCTCACTTTGAGGCTGCATGCCGCGCTCGTCAGACGCTGTTTTCGCATAGCGTAACAGCGTCTGGTCGGGCTAGGGTCACCCCAGCCCAGGCCCCGAGCAGTAAATTTAGTTTTTGTCTCTAACGTTCAAGATCTAGACTAGGCACTTTTCGAATTCAACCCCTGCCCTGGATGTATTGTAACGTTAGACATCAAGCCGCAAAGTCAGAAAGTAGGCCTAGGCCCTAAACTTGAAACTACATTCACCAAACACTACTACAAATACAACTAGTCTAGCTATTTTTACACTGGGCCAGGGCTCCTACCTACGCCCTACCCTCTTTTTGAGCAGGACATTACAAATGAAACCATGGGCCATTAAATGGGCCATCAGCATGGCAGCATGCATGCAGCATGGTTTTGTTACCCCGCGATGCAATGCAATGCGAGGATATAAATGCAGCCGAGACTGAGAGGTCAGGTCACTCACAGTAAGCAGTGAGATCGAACGGGCGAGCGACCTTGCACTGTCTGTTGACTGCAAAGTTATGAGTAGAACTAAATTTATATCCCCTCATCATGAGCTCTTTACAAGGTTTAGAACTTACGTTGTATCTGTGACAGAAATTAACCAAACTCCATTTAACAATGAGTCGATTAGGTTTACGAATAACGAAAGAAAATTACCATTGCTTCTTCCACGCCCATTTTTAGAGTTCGACACAACACAGCTGACTCGAACAGTACTTTCGCATGCACGTTGTGTACATGTGTAACGTGCGTGAGAACACGACGACACGTCGACCCTGGCCTGCCTCGCCCCTACCGTAGACACTGCTGCTAAACTCCCTGGCTAAACTGTACATGCTGCGCTGGCGGATCAGTATGCGTACACTTAGCGGCAACACAGCACCATCACTCTGTTGGTACTGCGCGCGTACAGCTGACAGGTATGCAGTGGATATAACACGTAAGTTTACGCCTGAGAAGCACCAAGATAAGTGCTTCGGAATCGTGTACCGCTCACAGAGCTGCCAGTTTGTTCCACATACCACCAGCGATTTACGACCATTGAAGTGACGAATATATTCGCAAATTTCTCATTCCTGTACCACCTACGTGAAAATGAACACACCGATTTGGGAAGAACGTATATTTAAGGTAATTATGACATGTATTTTGTGTATGCTATTCCCCATTTTAACATTAATTGAAAACTAAGCCGTTTTTCGGCCTCTGATAGTGTACTGTACTCTGTCTGAACGAGCTGAAATTTTCGCGGTGGTTTTATTTTCGCGAATTTTGCGAATCGCCTTTGAACCGCGAAAATACAACACGCAAAATAATAACGTTTGAATAACAAAGTTCACTTAGACCCTCGCAACCGCGAAATTAATAACACGCGAAAATGTCAGCCAATTAGCAATTCGCGAAAATTTCTATACGCGAAAATTTCAGCGATCCGACGACCGCGCCGGTCCGTCCCACTGATCTCCCCTCTAACTGGATGTGCTGAGCGGTCCGTTGATTGGAAGCCGCTGCGTTATATTGTCCGCCATGTTTGTTCCCCCAAGAAGAGCGCGATCTCGTTGCTGACATACACTGGACATGTTGTGAAGGAGCTGCCTGCAAACGCTCGGAAATCTTCATGGAAAATAAGATATAACAACGTTGGAAAACATTTAATCTATCCCTCCCATCTCTTCTCAAATCCACATACAGCCTGTACATATATATTACATACATATTTACATATTTACTCTACTTTTCTTTTTATTCTCTGTAGATCTTTTCTGTTTTCTCCCCATCATCGCATATCTCTATCTCGTGCGGTCGATTGCTCTTTTTGCACGTAAATATACTGTTGGTTTTTTTTTTTTTTAGTCATCTTCTCACTCTCCACCCGTCTCCCTTTCTTCAGATTAATACATGTGTCATGTATATGCCTTTCAATATCTATCTCTCTCTTCTCTCCTTATTCCATATTACTCCCTCTTCTTCCCCAGCCTAATCGCTCTTTCTTCTCTCTCTCTCCCTCTCTCTCTCTCTCCCTCTCCCCTTTCCCTCTCAGGGGGAGGGGAGATCAGTGGTACATGGTCCGTCCTCATCACACAGTCAGTACAGACTAGCTGACAGAGTGCTTAGTGACGTTATTCATTGCTAGGGACTTTTTACTCCATCTTTCTCCACCAACATTCACAATTAGATCACAATGGATGACTTCAAGTTGAATGCCAAGAAAATCGTAAGATGCTTGCTTTACTTTCTGTAAAACACTGAGATTTCATATTCTGGAGAAGAATTTTTGCATACTAGTACTAGTAGTTGCTCGAATGAACCGACGTACGCGATGGACTGGGCCGGGGAAAGAAATTGAGCTCAGTCCCAGGCTTTCAAAATTTTGTCAGCTCTTGTTTTGAGTGCCTGTGCCATGCTCTTACGTGTGTGTGTAGCCTGAAGCTGTAGGCCTATGAGCTATGTGAGGATAGCCGGCATAGCCGGCCTATGTAAAATCTAACACTGTTAGATTAGAGGTCTAACATCCAGCGCATAGGCCCTAACGCCTAACTTTTAGGCTGCTACTCAATATTCAATCCGGCCTGCCTGTTCAAACTTTCAAACCTTCTTCAGTAAATTTTAATTGTTAACTTAAGCTTCACCATTCACTGTGGCTTTAGTTTATGACTCGTTTTCTATGAGTTTGAGTAAAATTTTAGATCTAAATTTTATGACCAGTGCACGCAGCACCTGCTGTGTAAATTTACAAACAATTGATTTAAGCAGAGAGACATTTTGTGTGTGTGTGTGTGTGTGTGTGTGTATGTGTGTGTGTGTGTGTGTGTGTGTAAATTTACCCATCCATGATCACTGATGATGATGTACCAAATTGAATGGCCAAAATCGGCCAGGCCATGTGTAAAGGTTGAATCACATGGGTAAAGTTTTTGTTGCAATAAGATTGTGTTGTGTTGTTGAGTAGTTTGAATTTTTGTTTTTATTTTTGTTTTTGTTTTTTCTTCATGGCTAGTTAAGGTTATACCTGTGGTGAAGTAAAAAAACTTCCGCTTTGTACGATAAAAGTAGAGTAAGGGATGATGGTAGGCCTACAGCTTTGGTTGAGATGTGGTTTCAGGTTTGAACTTTTCCTGATGAAATAGAACCTCTAATGAAAAACTTCTAGTAATAGTATACAGAATATGAGAGCATATAAAAAGATATCAAATGAATTCAAAGTTTATGTGATGAGAATTGGTTTTGAAATGGCTGAGATATAAATACTTTTAGAGCAAAGCAATCAAAATAAAAGGTGGGACCTTCCTTGTTTTATTAGGATTGCTTTGTTTTACTTTGATTTTTGATATCTCGGCCATTTCAAAACCAATTTAAATCAAATTAACTTTGAATTTGTCTTGCAGTTATATGCTCTGTAACCCAACAGTCATTATAGGTTTCATAAAATGGTTTCTTAGTATCTTGTAGAAAGTTAAAAGCTAAAAGTTAAAATGCTTATGCCAACTCAATACTACTAGACTGGTTAGTAAAATTTTATTAGTACTAGATCATCTACATGTTAGTTAGGCCTACAATTTTAGTAAATATTGGCCTACATTTTATCTATTTAATTGTACTTAAGAGGGTGTTTAAAAGACATTCTACAACAAACAAATATTGTGATAAAGATAATGACTAGCATTCACTGCATTGTGATGTGAAATCCATCCACTCCACAAGCACTATAAATATATGATATAAATATATATATTTTTTCTTTTTTTCTTTTTTAGATAGAGCTAGACAGGAATCTTGACTAATTTGTGATTTCAGATTAGTCATAAAGGTAGTAAATGATTTACAAAATGAAGAAATGATATGTTATTGTAATATGCCTTGGACTGTTGGACAAATGCTGTTATTGCTGTTTTTATCTTCATTTTTTCTTGACTCAGATTGCTGCCCAAAAGGCCAAAGACCGACGAGCGCAGTCTCCCGAGACCGAGTCTAACTGGGACAGTTCTGAGCCAGAAGATGACGACACAGTCACCCAGATTAGCTCTGGAGAGGAGTTTAGCGTCCGGTCAACTCACTCGCAGAAATCTGCCAAGTCAACCAAGACGACCAAGCAAGGTGACCCATGCTGAGAGGAAAGATTGATTTTTGTTAACTGCTGTTTGAATAATTTATCTGTCAGATTAAATTATGAGAGTTATGAATTATGAGGCAGGGTTAAAATGACTGTACAGTTCTGGTTGAGGTGAGAATTCAACTTGAAACGTTTTGCGAGATATTTAGAAACCACTCTATGAAATATTAAAAAGCGTAGAAACAACAATTCTAAATTAAGGGGAATCAGAAGTTTACTTTATAAAAATTGGTTTTGAACTGGCTGAGATATGAGATATCTAAAAACAAGGTAAAACAAAGAGACTCTAATAAAAGTCTTGGCATGTCAATTTTATTATGATTGCTTTTTCGGAGAACTCGACAATTTCAAGACCAATTTTCTTCAAATAAACTTTGAATTCTTCTTGAAATTACATGCTCTTTCATTTTTCGTAAGAGGTTTCTCATTATCTCACCAAAAAAGAAGAAAAAAATCTTATAAACCTAAATCCTCACCTCAAACAGTACTATACAGTCCTTTTAAAGAAGCAAAATTAAATCTCGAGTAGCAGAATATTATTATGAATATGATGAAATTACATGTAAATGAAGATTTGTTGATACAGGTCTGCCATGTGAATGCTACCATTCTGAAGGTAAACATGCCTTCTACCTTGACTTTGTTATTGGCTCTAAAATTTTCAGTGTTGTCAATGTGATATATGATTGCTTGTAAAAACAGCTTTGAAATCAAACTCTCGCGTACCCTATTAAAGTAAACCTAATTTTGATCAGCAGGTTCCAAGTTGTGTGTAATGCAGTCTGCTGTGTACATTATTATTCCAGAATTCAAGTAAATTCTTTCAAATTTTAATTAATTTTCACATTGGGTTAGGAAGAAGAGGATAAAATATACATTGCATATCCTGTGTGTGCTAATCACTGCTATCTTGTTGTCTTCTTGCTACACTTTGTCCTCTTTTTGTCAACATACAATAGTATATAATTTGAAAGCCAAGGGTAATGACATAATGGGTGTCCTCTCAATTAACCTGTTGAGGACGAATCCCGAGTATACTCGGGCAGGTGTCTATGGGAAATGTGTGTTGTAGCAAAATCAAACCATCCTCAACGGGTTAAAGATTGTGCCTCATAGGAACTTGTAGATCTGATATCTGCTTTTTGAAATAATTTTCACTGACAAAGTACAAAACTTACTTTAACCTGATTTTTTGTTGTTGTTGTTGTTCTTACTCTAACAGTCAAAGCTGAAAATCTCAAGAACAAAACACCATCTAAGCCAGAAACAGCAAGCTCAAATAGAAAAACATCAAAAATCAACGTTGAAAATGCATCTGCAGCTAAGAGGTAAGTACGTATGTATTACATTACAATGAATTGAATAAGAAAATAAAGGAGAATTTCCAGCCAAAGTAGGTTCATGATTACAATGTGGAAAAATGCAACATAATAAGAATATGATACTGTGACCTACAATTAGTAACTTGTCCATGATATCAACTGTCTTTTTAACACCATAAGTTTGCCTGGGCCCTACGGTTAGCCTCGGACTGCCTAAATCTACATCTAATAGGTTCTTCTCAAAGTTGAAAGTATTTGTCCAAAGAGCTACGAAGAATGGCAGCAAGACTAAAATCAAATAATGATAAAAGGAGCCATGGAACAAAACATTTATTTGGCATCATCAAATCCAGATTGGATTCATGCAATAGTGCTAATGTAACGAGAATTTCCATCAAAAGAGAAGGTCAAAAAAGTAAGAAAAAAATAAGATTACTGTTAACCCTATTCCAACTGGGGGGGGGGGGGTCAAATTGACCCCCCCCCCCCTCGACGTTTCGTGCCACGATTCCTTTCCGCAACGTGCAATGATTTTGCCGCTTCGTTTCATGACTTTTTTCACTGAAGTCTCCCGCATATTTTGAGACCAAATTTGCGACGTCCGGGTACACTGTTCTGAAAATACGTAATGTTTTGCGTATGCATGTCAACCCAAAAACGGCTCAAATTCATGATATCGTGTGCAAATCCAATGCAAATTGTGTTTTTTTGTTAAATTGATATAAATTAGATTGTTTCAACTTTTAACCATAAAAATTAATCAATTCTAATGTAGATAAGTTTGAAAAAGTGCCTGCAACAAATTTTGGCAAAAAAGCAATAGAAAACAAAAGGTCGAAAAAATACATAAGAAATTAACTAAATAAAAAAAAAGAAACTCATTTTGATTGTGCTATTTTTCTACAAAAAAAAATTGTTCGATGTGTCTTGAGGAACTCTGACACAAAAAATTTAGGGATCCTTCAGTCATTTTAATGGAGTTATAGGTGAAAATATGATTTCATGTGTAAATTTGCATAATTAATTTACTAAAAAATAGAAAGCTAATATTTTTCTATTGTATGACCATGTAATCTTGTAGTTGACATCCAGCTCTATCTTCAGGCAAAATTTTGCGGCGATCGCGTGATCAACGGCCGAGATCTGAAGGGGGGATCAAATTGACCCCAGTTAGAATAGGGTTAAAGGACAAGTTCACCTTCATAAACATAAGGATTGAGAGAATGCAGCATTTAATAGTAGAACACATCAGTGAAAGTTTGAGGAAAATTGGACGATCGATGCAAAAGTTATGATTTTTTTAAATTTTTGTGTTGGAACCGCTGGATGAGGAGACTACTACAGCTTGTATGCGTACAACAGTATGAAGAAAATGTAAAGAAAATTCAACATATTTTCACTTTTTTCGCATAATAAAAGAGCACTTGACTTGCCTCTTTCTACAGGCAGGGGGAATGATATTACCCATAACATTTGTCGGTAACGAGTCGGGGGAATGTGTACTTTTTTCAAAAGATGAAATTTTGCGAAATTCTCTTTATATTTTCCTTATATTGTTGTACACGTACGTATGTGACATCTAAGTTATTCACACACTGCAGTAGTCTTCTCATCCAGCGGTTACTGCACAAAAACTTCAAAAATTCATAACTTTTGAACGGATTGTCCGATTTTCCTCAAACTTTCAATGATGTGTTCTACTAATATTGCTACATTTTCTCAATCCTTATGTTTATGAAGGTGAACTTGTCCTTTAATAGAGAAGATCAAAGTAAGGAAGAGAGGAAAATGTTTAGAAAGTTACTTGGTGAGTGGTTGAGATTGTGGATCCAAATTTTGACTTTCTGCAAGTTTCTAATAATAAGTAGGTCCCTCTTATTAAGATCTCTTTGTTTTTGGATATTTCAGTTTTCATTAACCAATTTTCATTAATAGATAATCTTTGAATTCCCCTTAGAATTGTATTTCCTTTTCATATTTCATGAGATGTTTATCACTATAAACTTACAAGGAAACCTGAAGCCCCATCTCGATCAAAGCTATAGGGCCTAGTAGGCCCACCTACCATCCCTTCAATCCCAAAGTTAGGAATGACAAAGAAGATAATGCTGACTATGAAGTCACACATTTTATATGTTTAGACTAGTGCTTTGAAATGGAATACTTTCAGATGCAAACATTCCCTCTTCCTCTACGTCTATCAATGTAATCAGTATTCTACATGTATTTTTGGAATCTGCATCTAATTAGAACTCTTATCACTTAACCTGTTTCTTATGGGAGTCTGGTGATCAATGTACACTTGTATTAGCCCTATGGGGATTTCAGAATTCAATATGAAATGGGTTAAATGCTAAGTGCTGGTACTAATAGTGATGATGATAACGTTCATATTCCAGTACCAGCCCCATTATTCTCAAGAACTCTCATCCATAATCTGGCTTTCAAAAACACTCACTTCATATTTTTATATGCTTCTCTTAATACTCTTTCAGATTCATCATTATTGTCATTACCATCATCATGCTGAATAATGCCGAATTGATAATAATAATAATAATAATAATAATAGTTATAATAATAATAATAATAATAAAAGTAATTATTTTTATTAGTAGTAGTAGTATTATTACTATTACTGTTATTATTACTATTATTATTATTATTATTATTATCATTATTACTGCTAAATATTATTGTAATCATCATCATCATCACAATCATCTTTTTGAGCATGAGCAATATAATTCATATTTTCCACATTATCATTGTCATCATTAGTCATTAGCATCAATCATCATTGTTTGCATAGACAACTGTATGAAATCTGCATTGGTAGTGGATGTTCTCCTCTTTTCTTTTCTTTTTATCGTCACATGATCACCGCCATCCACCGCATTTCCTGTGACTCTCTCAGTGCTGTAAGGTCAGGGGTCAACGTCTTTGTGGACCGTGGCATGTACGATTCTGAAGACGACTCTCAGAGACAGACGACCCGGAAAGCAAAGAAGAAGAAAGATGGTGATGGGAATCCACCGTATGACTTCAGGAATGCAATCAATGGTGAATACAACAAAATGTAGGGATTTGCAATTAGAAATTTAGCTGTCACTTGCTTGTAGCTTTTTTTAATTATGTTTTTATGATAACTTTCCCCTCTCTGCAGCTCATCTCCACTCTAGATTACAATGTAAGAAGGTGGGAAATGGTCGTATTGGCATTTAAAGCCAATAAAAAGTTTTTGGTACCTCAAAAGTTTCCCTGAATTTCCGTGTTTCAGGTTAAAGTACCTTTCATATAACTAACACTGTGAGACTTACTCGCCCCAAAGTGCTCTCATTTCTTAGTAATCATGCAATTAACTGCAACCAGCAGCCCCATACGCATAGCGTAATGGGGCTTCGCATTGTAGCATTCAGGATCATGACAGATTGGTTATCGCGGGTAAATATCAACTTAAATCCAAACAATTCTTCAATTTGAAGACTTACCAATTAAGTTGAAGTCTTGAAAACAGGCTTCGGGCAACGTTTGGTTCTGCCAATAGTCCCTTTCTGTTCGAATTGATGACTGAATGTGACTCTGTCGAGAGGACCTTGGGAGAGCTACATACACTGATTACTACGGCCAGCGCATACGCACACATCACATGCGAACAAATTTCAAATCCATGAACGGATAAGATGTTTGTGTGCGCATGCGCTGGCCGTCAATTCAGTGTAGCTCTCCCAAGGTCCTCTCGACCGAGTCACATTCAGTCATCAATTCGAACAGAAAGGGACTATTGGCAGAACCAAACGTTGCCCGAAGCCTGTTTCAATACTTCAATTTAACTGGTAAGTCTTCAAATTGAAGAAATTTTTGGATTTTAAGTTGATATTTACCCGCGATACTAAATCTGTCATGATCCTGTAAGCTACAATGCGAAGCCCCATTTAGCTATGAGTATGGGGCTGCTGGTCGCAGTTAGCTACTCAGTATGCATATGGGGCTGCACGCTGCTGGTTGCAGTTATCATGCAATAATGGTTTCGTACAATACGTGTACTACCTCGCCGCCATACGGCGGCGGCTCTGGTACAAAACCATTATTGCATGATTACTAAGACATGAGAGCACTTTGGGGCGAGTAAGTCTCACAATGTTAGTTATATGAAAGGTACTTTAACCTGAAACACAAACTAAGACAAGGAAATTCAGGGAAACTTTTGAGGTAATACCAAAACTTTATATTATCTTTAACCATCATTTAAAGAACCAGAACTACTGGCAGATGAAATGGGAGAAAGCTTGAATGGGAGAAGAATGGCTGAACCAAACTCAATAATTTGGTTCAGTTCAGTCAATTTGGTATCATAGGTAGTAGTGTTAGTGTTTGTGGATGTTTTAGCTGTTGGGTTACTGAAAAATTGTGGAGTGCCCTTTTGTGGTCATTATATGCTTGGAGTCTTCCAAACTGTATGCTATACAAGTTACTATTATATGCCTCTGGTAAGATGAGGTAATGTGAATGAAATGTTCACCTTACAGGATGTGGAATATACATTGTAATATGTTCAAAGTTATTTATACATAATGTGTTGTTGTTGTTTTTTTATAATATTGCACATTTTCCTTCCACTTTCTTAGTCACCCTAATACATATATTGATAAATTATTGAAAAAGAAGAAGAAAATATCACTGTATGGAAAGAACTTGCTAAATGAGAAAAATTTACCTTGTGTGCTTGTGACAAAAGCAAAATATTTAGAGGTATGTTAAAAAAAGAACAGTATGCCCTTGTTTATACATGTACCTCTAAAAGAGTAAATCTGCAGGCATTATGTTATGTTCACAGAGTGTATATCTATTTGTCTGGCTTTTGTCCACTTATGAAAGATAGTTCTTATCTTCACAGTAACTGGGGAGCACCCAACATTTAGCCATAAGGAGATGGAACCAGTTAATTTACATTCATGTGGTCTATGGGTACGACTGAATTTGAATGTAGAAACTTCACATTATGTACGGTGAATTAAAAAGAGCATATTGGTGAAATCTGAAGTTTTGTCAAGAATGAGTCATGATATTTTAAAGTTAGGATTATTCTGGCTGTCACATTATTATCACATTTATTATTCTTTATATTCCTCTTATTTCTTTTTTTATTATTATCGTGTCTTTTTTTTTCTTTTTAAAAGGCTGCCCAATGTTCCATCTTAGTGACACATTCTCACTACTTTCTGTGCCTGCCATAGCCATAATGTTGTTGTTATTGCTGTTCTCTAATCTTGTTTGCAACAGATGATGACCCCCCAAGTGAAATGTCAAACCAGCGGCCAGGTCGCAGCAGAAAGGGTCAGTCCTACGACCCAGCTTCGTCAAAACCCAAAACACAACAAGCTCCTCCGCAGATAGGTAATTTGGAAAAAGTGATTCTGAATTCACACAGTTCTTGCTGTGAAGAAAAACTTGATATGTGACCCGCTGCAGCAAAAAGATCCTAAAGTCGCTGATGGCTGAGCCGAGAAAATCGAATTTGAATTCAGATCATCAACATTGGTCGAAACAATCTGATTTCTGTTTTTGGCATACTTTTGTAGTCTATAAGAATGTATCGTCTATCATCTGTCGAAATTTCGAAGCTAAATGATCAAAGGAAAGGCAAGAAAATTGTGTTTTTCTTGGCCATGATTTTTTGACTTTCAACGGAACAGAAATATCTTCAAAGATTTAGATTTAGTGCCACAGCTAGACTCCACCCCTAGCAACGAGAGAGTGATCTTATTAGTCAGTGCGCGGCGTCCTGGTTACTGATTGGTCGTGTGTAGACCCCTGGCCCGAGGCTTGAATGAGCATCGTGGAGGTTGCTAGGACCATACCTTCTATTGTCAAGGGGTTAAAACTGTCTTGCCTCCCCTTGATCATGATAGCGTCGGAAGGAAAACTTTGAAGGCAGTTTTCTTGAAACACTGATTTTCTAAACCACTTGACAAGCGCTGATATAATCATCGATATCTTCGCTGCCAAATACTTTTATGATTCCTGTTATACATGTATATGAAATTAAAGTGGAACACTGGGCAGAATTGTCCTCCTTTGACTTTCGGATCCTTTTGTGGTAGTGGGTCACATATGATGACACAAGCGAAGCTCTCTGCTTCTGGCGTACTACTTTTTGGTTGTCTGTCTGTCCATCTGTGAGATGTAAAGACCATACAAACAAACATTTTTGATTATGAGGTCAAATGTCTCTGGGTAAAGTAACTGATGTACATTACTTATGATTTAAGGGATGAAGGATGATTGATAAATTTCAATAGAAAATTGTATCATCATTAGCTATTAAGAATACAATATTTACTCTGAAAATGTGAAAAATATTTTGCTCAGTTCACTCCAAGAACCCTCAAAGCTGCAAACACTGAAACCTATGTGAAAATGGGGAGATATACTGATTCGATTTTTAGGTCTGAGGGTGTTAGGGTGAACACTAGTGAATTTATCACTTTATTTTGTCCAATGGTAAATGTAAAAAAATGTAATTAATCTAAAATTTCTTCTGCATTGCAGCATTTTTATAATCAAACTAAGCATTGGAGACAATGAATTATCTGCCACATTAAATGTTTAGATATCAATGATTGTATTATGCGGAAATATGGGAAGGTGTGATGTCATATAATATTAGAAATTTTCCATGAAGTGTACCGGTAATATCCACAAAACCAACATAAATACAGGTCTCTCCCAGAAAATTTTTATCTTTCCACATGTATGTGACTCACCTTCATAGACACGGGATCGTGGGATGACTCGGATGAGAATGAGAAGGCGCTGGCCGAGATGTTGAGAGAGAGAGATGGCGTTGTACAAAGCAACAACAACAAGGCCCCAGAAGACACAGGTGAACCCATTTAACATATATCTCTGATTAGTATAGTACCATGCAAGAAAAGTTTGAATTAGACTGGTTTTTTCATATCACTTTTTGTTATCAATTAGCCTTGACATTGCTTCAAATCTCATTAGCATGTCAAATATCTGTGAACTTTTCAGAATAAAATTTAAAGTTGCGAAATTCTATGGCATGAAAATTAGTATTTTCCTTCTTGAAGTTCAAAAAGTGTAGAATACCCTTTTTGCCTTCTTAAGTGTGATGATGATGGGGTTTAGTATCATTATTTTTAATACTTGTATCTTTATTACCATTATCAGTAACCTCAATATCCTGAAGTTAGTATCATTATTACGATAACAACAGGCGAAAACAACTCTGATACATTGAGAGTTGATGTAGACGACTCTCGCTGTGTGTGGCTAAACTGCTTTACTGTTGCTAGTGAAAGTAAGGGACAAATCATAGAAATCTGAGTTACATATACATGTAGCATATATATATATATATATATATATATATATATGGGCCGTGACGCGAGGAAAAGGGCCCTTAGCGCCGCTGCGCGCATACGCCAGAAAACGGCGCGGAAGTTTAATAAAGCAATACGTGCAAAAAAAGATCAACTAGCTGACTACGTGGAAATGCATAGACGCATCAAAAAGTGACAGGATTTGGACAAAACATGCTGTTTTGAATGTCATAATTGGAGCATTTAGGAGTGGAATTTCTGACAAAGGTTTGCATATCCAAATACGTCAGAGTTTCTTCTACAATATGGAGGTGAAAACTCATTTTATGTATATAATGCCCTAAGGGCCCTTTTCTCGCGTCACGGCCCATATATATATATGTGTATATATATATATTTTTTTTTTTTTTGAGTTGTCATGTTCTACTTGATGTCAAAATTTAAGCAGAACTGAAACAAGTTAAGATGTGTTTACACTGAGCTGATGTCAAAGTGAGTAATTCGTGTACTTGCATCCTGCTCATGTGTATTAAAGAATTAAAATCTGTTGTCACTTGCTTCCTTTTGCCAGAAATGATCAAAACCTATCACGTATCATGTTGTGTGTTTACCAGTAGAAACGAAGCCCAGCGAAGACAGCCATGTCACCGAAGAAAAGAAGAAGAAGAAAGGTTGGTCCGTCAGTCTGAAGAGCAAAACCAAAGAGACAAAGGAGAAAAAGAAGAAAGAGGAAAAGAGGGAGGAGAAAAAAATGGCAAAAGTGGAAGAAACCAAGCGAGAGATGCCTGTTGCACTCAGGCACACGGAGGTTGAGGTGGAGGAATTTCCGGAAGAGGAAATTCAGAGCATTGTGTCTGTGGAGGCCGACAGTAAAGCAAGGTATGACTAACTCTTGTGAATATGATTAATACATTTTGAAGTTTGTAAGATATGGATTCTTCTTTATTGCTCTGTAAATTAACAATAACATTAATAATAACATTATTTTCCCCCTGCAATATGGCTTCCGTAAGAACATGTCATGTGAACAACAATTACTTGGTTTCACAAGCGATCTACACAGGAACTTGGATGAAGGGCGTCAAACGGATGTTATAATCATGGATTTCTCAAAAGCTTTTGACAAGGTTGGACATGAGCGGCTTTTACGTGAACTGGACTACTACAGTATCAGGGGGAAAAATCTGAAATGGATTCAAAGTTTTCTCAATGGAAGATGTCAGAGGTTCGTTTTAGATGGTATTAAATCTTCTCCAATAGTGGTAGGATCTGGAGTGCCTCAAGGGTCGGTTCTTGGGCCTTGCCTCTTTCTGCTTTACATTAATGACTTGCCTGATGGTCTAGCATCAAAGGCTTGCCTTTTTGCCGATGATGCAATTTCCTACATGACCATCGACAATCAACATCATACGCAAAATCTTCAAGAGGACTTAAACAAAATTAGTGACTGGGCAAAAAAATGGATGATGGATTTGAACACAGAAAAGTGTAAGGTTTTGACAATATCCAGGAACAGAAGAAAGGTGTAACACGTGTATCACCTAAATAACGCCCCTCTTGAATCTGTTGAATCCGTAAAGTCCTTGGATGCAGAGCTGCCAACTAGTACTGATTTTCAGTAATTTCTACTGAAATTGGACAAGAATACTGAAGGTTACAAGCAAATTACTGATTTTAGAAATCATTGTCTGTGATAAATTCTATAACACTGTTAAGGATTACTGATTTTCACTCAAAAAAGGTGCAAATTACTGATTTTCAGCCATATGATAGTACTGAAAGGCTTTTACAAAAGTTGGCAACTCTGTGGATGTATCCATCACTTCTGATTTGAAGTGGACCCAACACATCAACAATACTGTTGATGAAGCCAATAACGTCCTTGCATTTCTAAGACGCAATCTTCGCATAAAATCTTCTGATGTTAAAGCCACAGTTTACAAAACGTTGGTTCGACCAGTTGTTGAGTATGCTTCCACAGTTTGGGACTCATCTTCCAAGAACCTACATATCGTAATTCACCAAGTGGAAATGGTCCAGAGAAGAGCTGCGCGATTCACTTTAAATCGCTATCATAAAACCTCAAGTGTCACCAAAATGCTACAAGAACTTGATTTGGACCACTCTGGAACAGCGCAGAGAAAATGACAGGCTAATTATGATGTACAAAATACACAATAATCTTACTCCTCTTTCAGCACAGGACTATATTATCAAACAGGCTACTCAGTTGACGAGAGCCTCGCAACCACACTCCTATCAGGTACCACATTTGAGAACTGAATCGCATCAGCATTCGTTCTTTCCAAGAACTGTAAGGAACTGGAATTCCCTGTCATCAGAAATTGTTTCAGCGCCATCTGTGGGATCATTTCGAAATCGTCTAACGGTTGATCACAGTGGCTAGTTATTTTCGTCAAATTTTCTATGTGCTTGTAAATATCTGTAAATAAATCGTATTATAATGTAAATAGCACCAGTCTGCAAGAATCTTCAATCTATTGAAGGAGGCAAACTTAATCAGAAGAAGAAGAAGAACTTGGAAATACAACTTCCATTGGCAGCATAACATAGTGTGGTGTGATGTCATAAAGCACTATGATTATAACAAAGCACTCGCACTCGCAAATGTACATTTATACACACAACAATAACAGATATCAATTCCAGTGATATATATAGACGATGAAGACAAACAAGTTGACATAATGCATTAGATTCCAACTTCATTTATCTAATGCATTATGTCAACTTGTATGTCTTCATCATCTTCATGCTCTTATTCCAACACGCGGATAATAATACCATTATATATATACATATATATATATATATATATATATATATATATTTTTTTTTTTTTCTTCTTCTTTTTTTAAGAACGATACTTGTTTAAACTGCTTTTTACCACCAATCACGAATTGGTGTCAAAAGGATGCATGAAATTGGAAAATGTGTGTTCACAAAAGTTTTGCAGTATTTGTAGTACTTTACAAAGTAGATGAGTTCTCTGCAATGCGGTGCAGACTGTTTACTCAGTGTTGTTTTTGCTTGGCATTTTTGCAGATATGTTTATGTCTACCACCATGGCAACACGTCATACTCCGACACAAGGCAAGTTCAAGAGGAAGTTTACATGACGGCCGTCGCAGACAAATCGGAACGAGCGGTCAGGAGGTGTGCACGGGAGATCTTTGCCACGCTGCGCATCCTCGTCGACTTCTTCCTCATATTCCTCCTGGAGGGGCTGCGATTTTTCCTGTACAACGTCATCGGCGCCCTCTTGGTTGGACTGATGCTCGGCTTCGGGAACTACTTCCTCAGGCCGTTTGCCGCGGCGCTCTTCAACGGCCTGTGTCAGCCAATCGCAATGTTTTTCTTCAATGTGGGCGTGGCCACAAGAACTGCCACTCAGCCATTTGTTGAGGTTCTCCATAAGATGTTATCAGTATTTGCTATGGTGATTCGGGCATTCAGGCTGGTGGAGATCAACAGGACCCCGGAACACCGGCCTCACATTCAGGAAGTCTGAAAGGAACTTGCATTCCTCACAGTATTACGGGTTATTCTTTAATATCACCTGAGAAATCTCAAGTACACCTTGTATATTGATATTATATGCCAGTACAAATATAAAAACTATTGCATAGTATGGGAATCGAATGAAAGCACAGGAAGAAATTTGTTATACTGAGCTGCTGGGACAACTGAAATGTTCTGGTTATATTGAGTGTCTTTATAACATTTATATGTCAGGGATAAAAAACATAAGAATACTAAAGGAATTGGACCTGCAAAATTACCTTGCTATTTCAGATATCTTGCTACAGTCAAACCTGTCTTTGGCTGCGACCACCGTCTATGGTGGCCACCTGCTGTATGCGACTGCTGAACACAATTCCCTGCAAGAGAAAAGCCATATGTTAACAACCCTGTCTATGTTGACCACCTGTCTTCAATGGTCACTCTTTTCGTCTCCCTTGGAATGGCTGCAATAGACAGGTTCGACTGTATATCTGGTCTTGTTATAATGAAGTTCCAGTGTACTAAAGAGGCTAGAAATTCAAAGGAACACCTGTATCCAAGTGAACAAATGAGTAGCAGAAACAAAAACTCAATCTTTACCTCAAGTTACTACAAACATGCCTTCTTTTGGGCAATAAAAAAGGGCAAATAAAGGACAATCAAAATCACTGCTGGACATCAAGGTGCTGTAATCACACTTGCTTTAACATAAAAAAACAAAAACAAAGCAAAAAAAAAAAAAAAGACAGGCAAGTTTAAAGTACAATCACCCTACTGGGTCATTTTGTTTGCTTTTTTTTTTCTACAATGCACAGTACTCATCTTGTGGCAGATGAAGAGAAAAATTATCATCTTTACTTGTGGGTAATTCCGTGAAGTTGGGGCACAAAGTGTTACATTTTAGCATAACTCAATACTAATTATGCTATACATATATTCTTTATAGGCTTTACATTTGTATTGAGATCATACATTTTCCTGGAAATTTTGTGCCATTCAGGCTCAATTTTGATGAAGTTATTTTTAAAAAATGTAACGGTGTCCTGTAGCATCATGACGTGTCCATGTAGCATCGTGATAGTTAAAATCTGGCCCTAAAAGACAAATTAATGCAATTAGCTTGACCAAAATTTGATATAATATGCATAATTACTAGATTAGTCAGATAGCTAAATATCTTAACTCTGTTTTCCACAGTTTTACTTTTACAAGAAAATTACACAATGTGTCACTATGCTACACGGTGTCCACCAAATGTAACAAAAAAGGACACCGCGTAGCATCGTGATACATTTTGTAATTAGGTGATCCGAGTATCCTCTCGGATCACCTTCTGTATCTGTACGGATTCTTTGTTCTTCTTCTTCTTCTTCTTCTTCTTCTTTCTTTATTTCTGGACAAAAGTTGTGTATCTACTTACTCAGAAAGTTTTCAGAGTATCAATTTCAAACTCATACCATATATGTATCATGTCCCAAAGACGACAAATCTAATGTATCATAGTGATCAGTCGACCGTGACGTCACTATGACGTCATTATATGAAAACACATTTTCAATCATATCTCATTAATGGAATAGAATTTTTCAATGAAATTTACGTCACATGTATTTCAAGTTATGCGCATTCTCCTCATATTCTCAAAATTCATATTTTCTCTTAAAACGTGCGCGTACGCGCGCGTTGAAATATTTGTATGCTCAAATCGAGCTCAAATTTTTTTTGCACACGTTTCAGACCATTTAGAGCATTTTTTGAAAAATTGAAAAAATTGGACGGACGTGTACGCGCGCGCACATATAGGCACGCACAGCTCATATGCAATGGAAATTTCCCATTTTTTCACACTTATTGGATGCCTGAAATGTCAAGGAATATTTCTACCAAGTTTCAAGTCAATCCGACTCAATATGACGTCATACGGACCCGTCAAAGTTGAAATTCCGCGCGCGCGTCAATGGCGATATACAGTCCAACAATGCCAAAAAACCGCCAATTTTGAATCCGATTTTACTCGTCAGGATGGACGGTGATCCCCCATTTTCTTTACATATTCTGAAAGCTGATGAGTTGTACATGTCAATTCATGGGTTGGCGATGCTGGAAAAATGATTAAAAGATATCAAATTACTTAATACAATTAAAAAAGTAAATTTTCAAAATGACGTCATCAAATTTCAAATTCACTCGAGCGTATCTCACTTATCCTTTGCCAATTTTCACCCAGATTTCAGTATGTTGTAGCTTATTAAATACTCTTTCATGAATGTAATAACAACATTTTGATTGGATGACGGTATCACCTCGTAAAAATGGATTGAAAGTAATCTTGTCAAATTTGACCAGTTTACGTGTTATCTCTATGGGAGTGCAGTTTTTCTGGAAATGAAAATTGACATGACTGTCTTTTTCGAGCACTAGCTCACTTATGCTTCAGTGAATTTCTCCCAGATTTTGATATGTTGTAGCTGAGACTTTGGGCTATCGTTGATATGCCCTTCGTTTTTTCATACGGTGTCGGGATCATGTCCAAAAACTTGGTTGAAATTAAAGCTTATCTTCGATGTATTGAGATATTCCTTTCTTTTTGCAACTTTCTTTACAATGACTCAAGAAAAACAAGCTCTATCAGCCCAATATTTTGCACATGTTTAGTTCATGTCATGTACATTATTTCATAAAATAACAACTACTTGATCAGACGTCATCTTGGGTATGTAAATTAGGGTCAAAGGTCATAAATGTATCATCTTGTATCTTGGTGAATACATGTCCTATCTTTTCCATATTTTGCACATGTAACGACCATGTTACAAGGATCATTTCACAAAAAAACCACTTTTTGCTCAGATGCCATCTTGGCTGTGCAAAGTGGGGTCCAAGGTCATATGTACTTCTTTCTTTATCTTCGCTATGACGTGTTATCTCTATGGGAGGGAATTTTTGTAGATGTGAAAATTGACATGATTGTCTTTATCGAGCACTAGCTCACTTATGCTTCGGTGAATTTCTTCCAGATTTTAATATCTTATAGCTGAGACTTTGGGCTATTGAAAATAGGTCCTTTATTTTTCATACGATGTCGGGATCACGTCCAAAAACTTGGTTGAAATTAAAGCTGATCTTCGATGTATTGAGATATTTCTTTCTTACTGCAACTTTCTTTACAATAACTCAAGAAAAACAGGCCTTATCACCCCCATATTTTGCACATGTTTAGTTCATGTCACGTACATTATTTCATACAATTACAACTACTTGATCAGACGTCATCTTGGGTATGTAAATTAGGGTCAAAGGTCATAAATGTATCATCCTGTATCTTGGTGAATATATGTCCTATCTTTCCCATATTTTGCACACGTAAAGACCATGTTACAAGGATCATTTCACAAAATAACCACTTTTTGCTCAGATGCCATCTTGTCTGTGCAAAGTGGGGTCAAAGGTCAAATATACTTCATTCTGTATCTTCGTTAGTGTATACGGAATTGTGTACCATAGATGGCAGGTCTGACTCCCTTTTCTAAATGAGAATCCAAACATCACACGGCCAATGTCCACTAAACACAGATGAAACCGGTATGGTCATACCTATTGGGATCAGGAGACTCAAATCGTTGATTTACGAACAGATCGGATCACCTAATTTGTCAGTCTTGACAAATTCCGAGTCTAGTTTTCTTTTAAAATTACAACTGTGCACAGGAAATTTGAGATATTTAGCTATCTGACTAATCTAGTAAATATGCATATTGCATCAAATTTTGGTCAAGCTAATTGCCATAATTTGTCTCTAAGGACCAAATGTTAAAATTTCACGATGCTACATGGACACGTCACGATGCTACAGGACACCGTCACATATTGTTTAATAACTTCATCAAAATTGAGTCTGAATGGCACAAAATTTCCAGGAAATTGTGTGGCCTCAATGCAAATGTAAAGCTTACAAACAATAAATGTATAGCATAATTAATATTGAGTTATGCTGAAATGTATTTTTCAAATATCACGATGCTACATGGACACTGCCCCAACTTCATGGAATTACCCACGTATGAACCATGCTGCCAGAGCTTTCAGCAGAGCTCTTTAATTGCAGAAATTGTATTCATCTTTTGTCAAGTGACTCAAATTATGCTTGTGGCATAATACAAAAAAATTGAACAAAGATTTTGTAGCATTGTCTGTAGATGTTCTCAGACATCCAGGTGAAGTAGGTCATGAACTATATCCGTAAATGTAGCCATCTGGACTTACTTGTGTTTTGGCTAGATTTATTGAATATAGTTTATGATTTTGTGGCATTCTGTTTTTTGTCAGGGTTGAAATATTCAAAACAAGTGTGTGCTATGTTTGTGTAACATTGACTGTACAGTATGTCCCCCAAAAAAAGTACAGTCAGATTTTCGCATTGATAACATCCAATATGATTAAACTGTCTAAATGCTACTTCAGGGTCTTAAAATATAACATCTTAGCTCTATTTTGCAGAAAACCCCATTCAATTTGGTTAAGCGGTCACAGAGAAATGTGGACAGGGCTCGTACGGGTCAGGGAATTTCTGGAAAGTCAGGGAATTTAAAAATGCTTTTTCCAGAAGCAAAAAGTCAGGGAAAGTCAGGGAATCCGTCTATTTCTTCTGGAAAGTCAGGGAAAATCATTTTTCAAGATATTTGTTGAAATGGTATTTGATTTCTCCTATCAACAAAGGAAAAATAGTTTGGCAAATTTGTGGTTTCTCGTATTAAGATCGTTTTCGTTTGCGTCCTTCATGTGCATATGCACGTGTACTTGTGTGTATACAGGACTATCGACTGGCAGTGGTGTAAGGTGCCGTGGTGCCTTTGTGTACACATACATGTATGTGTGACACGAGCGCTGCTGGCGATGTGATTGGGATTAATTGCGTACATGATCGAAGCGTCAGTCATCTAATAACACGAATGTATGATTACTTTTGGATCGAGATAGTGCTTTGATTTTGATATAAAATTTGAATTAAAGCATTTTACCACAGAATATTGACAACATAATCATTTCAATGTAAATAATTTTGCATCATATGCCACTCATGTGTTCTTCAGAACCTCTCAAAAAAATCGTGTCTGCTTAGCTTACTCGACGGACGATATCGCAACCTCGTGGTTGCTTTCTATATTTCCAAAGGCGCAATTATCGCAAGTCCGCATTTAGCCTGCGCATATACCGCGCATGCGAGCTCTAGCTACATATGTAGCTAGCGCTACTTTGCTGCAGTGCGACCGGCCTATCTCATGGTTGTTTTCCGCAAGTCTGCCTTTTTGTAGGTACATGTACAGTCAACCTCGCGTATGATAAGTCGACATAATCGGGACTGAGCAAAATACGTCGACTTACGCGAATGTCGACTTGTAAATGAAAACTAATTTCCCCTGTACAGAGTAAGATTTGGATCACAATGCGGATCGCTACCCAAATCTTACTCCTTTTGCCGCCAAAACATGCCAACTGACATAATGTTTTAGTTTATGCATAAATATCGCGCGGGTTAGTAACGACAACGCACATTTCCCAATCTGTAGAGAGATTTTGAGAGAGCGGGATCGGAAACCTTGGCCCGTTTCTAGACACTTCACGTTTTAAACTTGATTTGAAATATCAAACGCAAATTCCCCAAATTGCATTAAATTTGCGATTTAAATTCAAGTGCGTCGCTGCGAAGATATGCGTGTGATTTCGTATGATTCTGTCGAGATGATTCTGTATGATTTCGTATGATTCTGTTCAGTGCCGACTGAGTTGAAATATGTGTGATTTTCCTTCCCTAAGTCGCCATATTTGTTTTACTTAAATTTCTATTGCCATACTCTGAAAATGAATTGTTCTCGCGCTCCGATTTGCAACATTAATTACCGCTCTGTACGGCGCGGGCCCGTCTGAAATAAAAAGAAGAAGAAAAGTTTGTTCATCCGAAAACGACATCTTTCGGACTACTAACCTTCGTAAAAACAAACCTCTTTCCATTGTCGGACTAATTTAACTTTGGACTGAGATTTAAACCTGCGGCATAGCGAACTTTAACAATAATTTGTTATCATTTTTCATTGACATTTCGTGAAGCAGCATGCGTTTCGGTGGTTTGAAACGTCAGTATAAATGTTGCGATGTCTTTCCCCTGCAAGTGCAGACTAAGTTCGGTCACGGCGAAAGTTCCGTTACGAAATAAAAAATAATGCGAGTCTTTTCAACAATAACGCACTTCCGCAAATTTTTATGCGTTTAAACGCAGTTTCTAGTTTCGGACAAAAAAACGCAAGTCTTTTCTGCAACGCTCTTGCGTTTTAAATACAGCGTTGCTTGTGATTTGATGGACTTGCCATTTGATTTTTAGAGTTGCGTTTAAACGCAATTGAGTTTAATTTCCTACAATTTTCTAGTTTCGTATGATTATCAACGCAAGCTTTTTCAGCGTTCCGTGTGATTTGAGGGACTTGCATATGATTTTCAGAGTTGCGTTTAATTCATAATTTTGCTTACGAAATAAAAAATAATGCAAGTCTTTTCAACAATAACACACTTCCGTATGTAAATGTTTAGAGATTCGTTTAAACGCAGTTTCTTATAGTTTCGTACAAAATCCGCAAGTCTTCTCTGCTACGTGTGATCTGATGGACTTGCATTTGATTTTTAGAGTTGCGTTTAAACGCAATTGAGTTTTTTAAAAAAGTTCCCTACAATTTTCTAGTTTCGTATGATTATCAAACGCAAGTCTTTTCAGCGTTCCGTGTGATTTGATGGACTTGCATTTGATTTTTAGGGTTGCGTTTAAACGCAATTGAGTTTAAGTTTCCTACAATTTTCTAGTTTCGTATGATTATCGAACGCAAGTCTTTTCAGCGTTCCGTGTGATGCGATGGACTTGCATTTGGCTTTCAGAGTTGCGTTTAATTTTTTATTTTGCTTACGACATAAAAAGGTAATGCAAGTCTTTTCAACAATAACGCACTTCCGTAGATGTATAGAGATGCTTTTAAACGCAGTTTCTAGTTTCGTACGAAAACCGCAAGTCTTCTCTGCAACGCTCTTGCGTTTAAATACATCGTTGCGTGTGATTTGATGGACTTGCATTTGATTTTTAGAGTTGCGTTTAAACGCAATTGAGTTTCAGGTTCGTACAATTTAGTTTCATATCATTATCAAACGCAAGTCTTTTCAGCAACGCACTTGCGTTTAAATGCAAAAGTTGCGTGTGATTTGATACACCTACTTTTCTTCGTTCATTTACATTTTACACAGTCATTTCACAAAATTAATGAATATTTTCATTTGTTCAGAATGGTCTCATAATGAAGATAAGCGCAGGAAGGATCCCGAAATCGGCCCTTCCGTGAACTTTTTAAGAACGCATGCACAAAATGTGAAGAGATAATCGGGAGAAAAAAAAAAAAACCATGAAATCATCGCAGTCCCGCTGACATATTTGAGGTACTAGAAATCGGCCAAAAAGGATCATGAATTCGGCCACGTCGTACACCTTTCAAGAACGCATGTACGAAATGCGAAGAGATTATAGAGGAGAAAAAAAAGGACACATTTGGTGCGTTCATCACAAAAGATTACAGCCGAATAACAATTCATGAAATCAACGCAATCCCGTTGAAATTTGAGGAAACAATAGGCGCAAAAAGGATCTTGAATTCAGTTATCAAAAACGCATGCACAAATGCGACGAGATTATCGGGAGAAAAATAAATAAAGAACACATTTTTACCCTTCTGGTGCGTGCATGACAAAAGATTTCAACCGAATTGATTCATGAAATCGCCACAATCCCGCTGATATTTCAGGTAGAAATGGGCGCAAAAAAGGATCGTGAATTCGGCCGTGCCGTATACCTTTTAAGAACGCATGTACGAAATGCGAAGAGATTATCGGGAGAAAAATAAAGGACACATTTTCAACCCCTTTTGGCGCTTGCATCATAAAGATTACAGCCGAATAGTAATTCATGAAATTATCGCAATCCCGCTGAAATTTGAGGAAACATATTGGGCGCAAAAAGAATCTCGAATTCGGCCCTACATGCAGTGTATAATTTTTAAAACGCGTGCACAAATGCGAAGAGATTATCGGGAGAAAAATAAAGACCGCATTTTCATCCCTTCTGGTGCGTGTATCACAAAAGATTACAGCCGAAACAATTAATGAAATAATCGCAATCCCTTTGATATTTGATGTAGAAATAGGCGCTAAAAGGATCGTGAATTCGGCCGTGTCGTATAGGCCTGTACGAAATGCGAAGAGATTATTGGGAGAAAAATACAGGACACATTTTCAACCCCTTTTGGCGCGTGCATCATAAAGATTACAGCCGAATAATAATTCATAAAATCATTGCAATCCCGTTGAAGATTAAGGAAACATTAGGCGCACAAGGAATTTTTTGATTTTTGGCCGTGTCGTATATCTTGTAAGAACGCATTTACGAAATGCGAAGAGTTTATCGTGAAAAAATAAAGGACACTATTATTTTCAACCCCTTTTGGCGCTTGCATCATAAAAGATGACAGCCGAAGTAATTCATGAAATCATCGCAATCCCGCTGATATTTGAGGTAGAAATAGGCGCAAAAAGGATCGTGAATTCGGCCGTGTCGTATACTTTTTAAGAACGCATATATACGGAATGCGAAGAGATTATCGGGAGAAAAATAAAGAACGCATTTTCAACCATTCTAGCTAGTGCGTGCATCACAAAAGATTCATCCGAAGTAATTCATGAAATCGCCACAATCCCGCTGATATTTGAGGTAGAAATAGACGCAAAAAGTATCATGAATTCGGCCATGTCGTACATCTTTTAAGAACGCATTTACGAAATTCGAAGAGTTATCGGGAAAAATAAAGGACACATTTTCAACCCCATTTGGCGCGTGCATTATAAAAGATTACAGCCGAAGTAATTCATGAAATCGTCACAATCCCGCTGATATTTGAGGTAGAAATAGGCGCAAAGAGGATTGCGAATTCGGCCCTGCATGCCGTGTACCTTTCAAGAACGCATGCACAAATGCGAAGGGATTATCGGGAGAAAAATAAAGAACCCCTTGTGGCGCGTGCATCAGAAAATATCACAGCTAAAATAATTCATAAAATCATCGCAATCCAACTGAGCACCAAGAGTGTGAATTACGCAGCAAGTTAAGAAACGCATACGTGCGCTGATGTTTAGAAAAAGTGACAAACGCATTTGATACGATCTGATTTTACACTATAATTCACAAACAAACATTCATTTTTTTTTCTTATTCTTTTTCAATTTCTTGTGCAATAAACAATGCAAGTTTACAGAATACTAATCTGTAAAATGTACTTTTTTTTTGGGGGGGGGGGGAATAATAGTAGTCCATTAAAAACAAAATAAGTTCGCAAGTCATTTAATGTTTTTTTAGGTTGTTGTTTTTGACCAGTAAATTTTCTGCTCGGACCAGTAAAAAATTGTAAAACGGGGCATATACTGGTTCGACAGAGACAGGTTCGACCGGCAGAAAAAATGGGTTAGTGTACAGCCCTGTATACACACTTATTTTGCTTCCTAGTATTATGATAATGTATTTTTACACACTTTAGAATAACATGTGTACATCGTGGAAAATGGTCATGGAAATTTACATTTTCTGCTCTGGAAAGTCATGGAAAGTCAGGGAATTTTGAAAATGTGAAAGTGTATGAACCCTGTGTGGATGTTGTAAATCATGTCATGAGTCTGATTCTTCAAAGTGTAGCACTTCGATGCTCTTGTGTGTGAATACAATAGAACTTCAAGAGAAGAGATTCCTGACATCCTCTACAAAATTCCTCATTTCTCTTTGACCACTGAAGCAAATCGAATGGAGTTTTCTGTAAGATGTGGGCATAGAGATATCGTTGCGGAGGTTCCTGTTGTAATTTTTTTGTGTAACATTGACTGTATTTGATAGTGCTATTGACCGATTCTGTGACGCGCTATGTGTGTTTTTGGCATGGGCAGCGCCATTACGCGGTGTCTCAGCCGACCCCCCCCCCCCCTCCCCTCTCCCCCACCCCCTTCCGCGTACGGAATGAAAAACTGATGCGTGGTTGATTTAGCCAATGGGCATGTCGTACTGAGTGCGCGAATGCTTGCTTAGTGCGCGAACCTTTGTTACAAGTGCGCGATAAACATATTGCCCGGGGGGGTGGGGGAGAGGAGGGGGGGTCGGCTGGGACACCGCAAAACGCGCTCATGGCTGCGCCCAGTGCCACATATTGTCTGCTGCCCTCAACGAACCCGAATCGGTCAATAGGTAACTGTTGACTCCAGTCAAGTGCTGCTTATAAAGCTGTACATAATTTGTTATGTACAGGGATTCCCGCATATATCCGAGTCAGGCCAGCCTTCCTATTACGCGGTCTCCTGATGCTGCCCAATCATTAATTCAAAAGTGTGAAAAGATAGCGTACTGTAATGGTGGATAATTTTGTATGACTTATTTTTCGAGTTCGACTGGATAAAAAGAGTTTCACGTGTTTTTAATTCCAAGAAATCAAGACATTAACTAGTGCAACATATGGTAAGCAAAAATATTTGTGTGCTTTTATTTTTGCGCTAGTTTTTGATTAAGGGAAATGCACAAAACTTTCAACAATGTGAAGACTTCCACTTTTACAGTAATTGTTTTGGAAAATTCTATTGCGATAGAAATCAGATGGTAAAAGATCCCTTGTAATGATGCTGATTGTTTCTTTTGATTTTCATTATGCCGTTGATCAGCTACATGTAGCTCTGTGCTTCAATGCAAACCAGCATCAAGATTTAGGTCTGCAGGAGTCTTCTCAAAATGAATTTAAAATAGCAAGGAAGTGTAAGGCATTCAATCTGATATAGCGGAAAAAAGCTATTGTGACCCAAGTTCTCACTATGTAAATAATTTGTCTTTAAAAAAACAAAAACAAAAACAAAACAAAACAAAAACAAAGCAGTGCAGAGTGTTTGTGTTATGATGCAGAAACGTGTCACACAGAAACTGTTTATGACTTTTTAACTTTAAGCTCCTACATGCCAGTTTTTCCACACTGTTACAGTGTAATCTTGATACACTTATTTCTATTTCTTTATTTTTGTTTAGTTACATCCAGTTCTTGAAATTATTTTGTCTCATCGGGGTTTGCTTCCAGTATGTACCGTCACTCGCCTGTTAAATGTAGTACGTTAGTTGATGTATATAACGCAGTAGATAATTCTTATCTACTTAACGTGAATCTAATGCTAATAATATCTCTCCTGAAATTATCTGTCGTTGTTGTTTTAAAGCAAGAGGAGAAAAATTATCTGCACTCTGAGCAATACTATTTCTCACAGATGTGTCCCTTATTTTGCTATTTGTCGTTTTTAGAGATGTGATGTGATAAACTTTTCTGTGCGTCAAACTTTTATGAATTATTTTTCTCACTAATTTTGATAGTCGCGAAATTAACAGCATGTCCGTGTAATCATTACCTTCTATGAATGCAAATGCAATTTATTTTATTCAATTCAATTCAATTCAATTCAATTCAGTTCTATTCTATTCAATTCAATTCAAGTTTATTTCCACAAATTCAGTTGTAAACCTACAGAGAGACAATCAATCAAAATATACATATACAGAACACGGGGGGGGGGGGGGTTGCAGAATTTGCTTCCTTATGAGGGAAAGGTTTCTTGTCACTTTGTTGCTGTGGTACTTGTTAAGATTTCTGACTTTAACCCCTTGAAAATGAGTCCCGAGTATACTTGGGCAGGTGTCTGTGGGAAATGCGTGTCATAGCAATATCAGCCCATCCTCAATGAGTTGAACATCGTCCTACAAGTCTGAATTAATCAAAAATGGTTTACTGCATAATTATATTGAAGCGTTTTAATGAGAAGACCAATATGTTATCCATATTTATGAACAATATTTGAGATCAGAGCTACTGAAAAAACAAAGAAATTAAGATATAAGTGATAGTATTAATAATATCTTCAGAAATATTTCTTGTTATGTAAAGAGTGCAGTATCATACATGTATTGTAAAGATTTAATTTTTGTCTATTTGATATTATGATAATGAACTTAGATAATGTGTGTGCATTCACACTCCTCATACATTGCGTAACAGGACTAATGCAGTAAAGAAGGTGTATTAAATGCCATTTCTACACTCCTTTGGCAGAATGAGCAATCTGAAAATGAATGTTACTGTGGTTTCGAATGACTGCCTTGGTTGGGTTTGAAACCATAAATGTGGCTGTGCACCACAAAACAAAAAGTCGCACTCCTTGATTTTACATAAGGGATCAAAACAGGTGAAATGGGTCAACCAAGTCAATCTTGAGTTTTTCACATTTTCTGAAAGAGCTATCTTTCTACATTATTTGTAAGTTTGGGATCATTACATGAATGGAAAAGTGTGTTTTCAGCAGTTTTTCTACAACCCCTTTTTGGGGGGAGAGTTTAGGAATGATCAGGTATGTATTAGAGGCCCCTTTTCATTTCTTGAAATTGTTTGTACACTCTTCACTTTCAAGTTTAATAACTTTTTAAAGGATAATCCTACTGTGTTGTAAGTTGGCATTAATCATGGACAGAATGTGTTAACGGAACATGCTCAATTTGAGCTTAATCTGATAATCCCTTCATTGTTGTTGCTCTAGTGGTTTACATCGTGTGTTTTGTCTCTTTCATCGCACAGCTAGTGCAGCTTGGTGAAAGATAAGCTCTTGAATAGACCATGTACTTCAGAGCCTCTTTTCTCAGTTCACACTTTTCCAGAGTGTGTGCTTTCTTTCCAGTATTTAGGTAGGTTTGGGGAGTCCATTTGAACTGAGTTATACATCATTTTAAAGTTTAGAGTCTGCTCTTTCAGAATCTGCTCCTAAATAAAAATCCATGACTGGAGACTTTTTGTTGGTTTTGTGGTGCAGGGTCACAAATGTCTCTTACTCCTGGTGGAATCTCCATAGGAATTCATCAAAATCCTGTGAAATTCACGTCTCTCGGAAGGAATGAAATACTATTTGTAACAGAAAATTCTTCTAATTTAAAGGAGACAAATTTCTTTGAACAATAAACACCTTTACTGCATATGTTTATGAATGATTATGCATATGCTTTTATATTATTTGTAAAAGTTGCTGTTTATAGGGTACAAATGCTTTTGTGTCTGTAAAAGAGTTATTCAGTATTTATCAATATCCTGCCTTACGTATGTTACCAATGCGTTTTTCACTGTTTGCTTTGGCTGGAAACCAAATATGCTTGCTGCCTAAATGTTAATGACTTACAAAAGAATTCATCCATTCAGTATTTTGTATGCTCATGTGTTTTTAAGAAATGTACATACAGTTTTAACTTATTTTGTGAGTTGAGGCTATTTTCATTCTACAATGCCGAACAAACCTCAACAAGATTTTGTATTGTGTTGAATTTACCATCTTGAAATCCCCTTGTGTAGCAAAAGTTTCAGTCATGTGAATTGTATTTGTATACTTTTTGTAGGAAGAGACTATATAATGTACTAGATAAATCTGTGTACTGGACAGAATTTTATCAAATAATATATCTGGCCATGACCTTCTTGTGTACTTGTCCAATCCTCTTTTTTTCTCTCCAAGTCTGTCTGCATGTATGTCTGTCTGTCTGTAATGTATGTTTATGTCTCTCTCTTGCACTCCTCTCTCCCTCAAACTCTCTTTCTGTCTCTCTCTCTCTCTCCCTCCCATTTTTTTTTTCAGTTTTGTAGATCCTATGTATAGTAGGTCATAACCTGCATCAGGAGTTTATAGGGGGTAAGCAAAACGTGGTATCATTATAGAAACACCTGAGCTTTTGTTTTGTTTGTTTGTTTGCTTACTTGATTGGTCTTTTGTTAGCGCTGCAGCCATATTCATGTTGGCAACGTGAAAAGGGGTGCATTTACTGTGGCAGTTACTCTTAAATTTGGTAGATTGAAACTCAATCTAATAGATTGTAGTCAGGGACCAATCTAAAATTGGATTGAAAGTTTCAAATGAATAAGATTGAATTCTAACTCTATTAGATTGAAAACTTCAATCCAACATTTGGATTGGTCCCTGACTACAATCTTTTTCAATCTAAGGAATTTAGAGTTTAACCTCGCTACTTGTTGGGGGTGCTGTGGTATAGTACTGTAGATACCCGTATACATTATATCTGCTATATGTATACCACAACGCCCCCTGAGTAGCCTTATCAAGTATTAATCTCAAGGGCCGATTTCACGATGGTACAATGGTACAATCTTGTCCATGGTTTAAACCATTCACCAAGACCATGGGGCGCCAAGTGTCGCACAGAATATTTCGTAACGAAATCAGTCATTTCATTAATGAAATTATTTCATCGACAAAATGTTCATTTCATTACAAAATGTTGTCATTTCGTTACAAAATAATCATTTTGTTGACGAAATGACTGATTTCATAATGAAATATTCCATGCGACACTTGGCCTCCATGGTCTTTGTCCATGGTTTAAACCATGGACAAGATTGTACCACCTCCGTGAATTCGGCCCATTAAGACTACTGCCTATGAAAAGGAGGTTCTGAGTTTGATTCCTACCTGTTGCCTACGTCCTTGGACAATATGTTTTCCCATACAATGTCCCTTTCAATCCAGGTATATAAATGGGTACCTGGCAATCCTGGTAGAGCAGTTGCAACACTGAAAAGGCTACCCTGGGTAAATCGGTTTCATGACATTTACTCCTGCGTCGATTGTTCCCATGAAATATCTGTACGCTAAAGCCAAACATAAATTCTATTTACAAACCTAACTCTAACCTTATTCCTAATCCTCACATCAAACTAAACCTAAAACTCTATCACACTTCTAACCTTTACCCTAAGTCATTGGAGAAAATAAAGAAAGAGGCAACTTTAGCAAGAGGCTACGCTGGTTAAATCGTTTCCATGACATTTGCTCCTGCGTCAGTTGCTCCCATGAAATATCTGTACGCTAAAGCCAAACAGAAATTATACTTACAAACATAACCCTATGCTTAATCCTAATCTAATCACACTTCTAACCTTTCCCCTAAGCCATTGGAGGAAATAAAACAGGAGCAACTGTCGCAGAACCAAAATGTTGTGTCACCGTGTGAATCACACCACAATTCCTTTCCATTCATTGCTGAATACAGACAGGAAGCTGGCTAAGTAAACACTAGCCAGACTTTTTTTTTTTTTGCTGGGTATTTAAGGACTTACATTTTCTATTGTTTTATGTTCTGTTACAGGTCCCTACTCATTTCATTTCATGTATTCCCGTGTGTGTCAGATTTCAGTAGTATACAATCGTAGTACATATTATAATTAGTCATGTCAATGTTTCATGAATGTACCTGAGTAATTTCCTCCAATACAAACAGCGGTCTATAGGCGAGTGATGACGTTTCTTTCACTTGTTTCTACCTGCTTATCTATTACCGGTTAACACGATGTGGTCTTATTTACCCAGGGTAGCCTCTTCAGTGTTGCCACTGCTCTACCAGAGGGCATACTTGCCAACTAGTAAGATTTTATCAGATTCAGTAAGATTTTTTACGTTAAAAATAGCAAAATCAGATTTTCTGTCAGAGAAATCAGATTTTTAACAAATATTTAGATATACCTTTCATGTGTATTTTCTGAAGATTTGACCGAAAGTAAGATTTTTAACTTCAGTTTGCATATAAAATAAGATTTTTGCAATCCATGAGTAAGATATTTCATCTTGAAATGTTGGCAGGTATGAGAGGGCCCTGCTATTATCATTATTACCCTAGCGTTGCCAGGTACCCATTTATATACCTGGGTCGAGGGGACATGGTTAGTAAAAACATCTTGTCCAAGGACGTAAGCACTGGGTGGGATTCGAACTCGGGTCCTCCGATCGGGAGTCGGGAGTCTTCAGTGTTGCCACTGCTCTACCAGAGGGCCCTGCTATCATAATTATTACCCTAGCGTTGCCAGGTACCCATTTATATACCTGGGTCGAGAGGGACATGGTTAGTAAAAACATCTTGTCCAAGGACGTAGGCACTGGGTGGGATTCCAACTCGGGTCCTCCGATCGGGAGTCGGGAGTCTTATCCACTATGCCACATCGCCCCCACAATACTGAAAGAACAAGCTACGTGTACATGTGCGCTAGATTTTAACTCATCTCTTCGTTTGTGGCAAAGTGATGGAATCTAGCTGGTCGCTCTGTAAATGCCTTACCCAGATCCGCTGAAAGGTCACGTATATGATTCTAAACGGTTTTTGACTCCCATTCTTAGAATAATAGATTAAGAAGAAGAAAACGAAGAAAGAAAAAAAAAAGAAACAATCAAGAACAAAACAGGAAACCAGCCGATGTCTTCTCCATTTCCTGTCCTGGATTGACATAAACGATGACCCGGGCCAATCCCTTCCCTGTTCCCTATATACCCACCCTTCTCTTTTCCCATCCAACATAGTAAGGGCGGGATAACAAAACAGTTAATTTCCTTAAATTTAACAAGTTTTTTGTTTTGTTTTGGTAATTTATCAATTAATCAGTATGTGTGTTTTCTCTGGTGACGCTTGAAAATACAATTCCACATTTCATTGAGCCACATTCTTTTGTTATCTGTTTGCTTATTCCATGCGATACTATTCCTAATACGAATCTAATCGCCATGGTAATTGTTGAAAGTACAGTTCATATCGGCCACAACGTATTCCCGTGTAGAAAAAAACCAAAACAAAACAAACAAACCACCAAAAAAAACAAAAAACCAACAACAACCAACCAACCAACCAAACAAACAAACAAACTACGTAGAATTCGGTAAATTACCAGTAAATGTGATCAGTCGTATTCCCCCATCCCCCCTCTCTCTTTGTAGGCCTATATGCCAAGGAGCTTGGTTTGTCGTTGAAACTAGTTTAAAGTTTCACTTTTTGTATTTTTATCTCTCTGTGGATACAAGCTTTACTTTCTTGTCACGTGCTAAAAGGAAGTTGGGGCCTACAGGTGTAGTTCGTTTCTGCATCTGCTACACGTATATTATAGTATTAATGATAAAAAAGGAAAATACTGTATATCACTGGCCAGTCTTGAACAATTATGTGTGATATCGGACTTTTTTATTACTAACATTGCGTCCTTATGTTTTGTCCTTAAATGACGGAAATGAGATGTCTGTTCATGAGTGCTTGAATCACAATAATTAAAAAAAGAAGAAGTTTGGAACATGACTTTTTCACAGTGTATGGTTCTTTCAAATCGTTTTTAATTTGACGGGGTCGTCCCCCGATACCGACACCCACGAGTCATACGGCCCACGAGTTCGACATTGAAAAATGGTCCATGAGTCATACAGCCCACGAGTTCGACACTAATAGTAGAATGCAGCCCACGAGTTCTACACCTGTCGTTGCCTGTATTGTATAACACGGGGCATAATAATAATGTCGGTTTCCTGAGCCTTGTCTGCTTATTGTGGAACTCGCTGGCTGTATGACTCGTGGGCTGTATAGGCCTACTCTATGACCCGTGGGCTCCAGGCCTACTGTATGACCCGTCGTGGGCTCCATGACTCTTGGGCAAGACTCGTGGATGTCGGTCTCGTGAGCTAAGTGCACCCAATTTGATTTACGGCTTTCCCATTGCTCTCAGTCCACAATGTTCTTGATTCATGTGTACCCTGATTCTTCGTCAACTTTCGTGTGGTTCTTTCGCGTCAGGTCTCTACAAATAACTCGATGGCCTCAGAAATTGAATTGTCACTGCAAGCGAAACATCAGAGAACAGATACATTTTTGTTAACAATAATATCAGCAAGAGCGTGCCAGGGTTCTTTGCTGGGAGAATTTTGATGAAAAAAAAATATAGAAGGAATACTAAAACAAACACAAGAGCCTTGACTGCAGCCAACTGAAAAGGAAGTGGGTTTGGGATTACCTTCCCCTGATGTGGTCATTTCCTTCTCTTCTGTGCAATAGTCTGGGAGGGTGTCTGACAAAATATTTAAAACTTACCTTCCCTCGGCTTCTCAACACTGCCCTGACAAGTCTGTGGCGACAAAAGTCTCCATTTGACTTCCAATCTCTGTGGAAACCGCTGCAGATGGCCATCAGGTAGGGATACTCACATACAACCTTTTGTGTATACATGATTCATAAATAAAGGCTATCGTTATTATCAACAGGGCTCGACATTGGTGGTGATCCTGGCCACTAAAATTTGGTGTGATCCAATCGCAATCTGGCAACTAAGATTCAAAATGGATTGATAATTTTTTTCTCTTTTTCTTCGGGCCACCGAAATGTCAGGTTTTAAGATTTTAGTGGCCCGACTGAGCCACTAGACAAACAAGTTTAGTGTCGAGCCCTGCTATATATAATCATGTAATAATATAATCATAATTATACATTATAATCATTATGATAATATATAATCATGTATTTGTATATCATATAATGTAATAGTAGGCCTACATATTTAAGTTTATGCGAAATTATCCCTAAATCTTGTCAGAGATTGTGCGTATTACATGGTTCTCTTTTATGGATGCGGCTGGAAATTTATACTAATTCTTGCTCCTATATACATGTCCTACGATTATGCTATGATATACTTAAGCATTATTTGATAAAAGGGCATCTTTAACCATGATTACCTCTGATATCTTAACGTTCATGTGCTTTCTTTTGCCTTGTCATTTTGAAATGTGTTGATGTAATAATAATTACTCATTCCGCGTATTGCTTTTTTATCACTTCTATCAAAACCAACTGCCACGAAAACAGAAATTTCAGTAAATATTAAAGAGACCATTGGGGATACTCTGAATGATAATATGGCATGATAAATTCATTCATCACAATACTGTCGAATTCACGTGTACATTATGGATTTCACATTGCATGCTTTTCTTCATAACACGTAACGTTTCTAATTCAACTCTATGGTTTGAGATAATACTTCATTCTCTCTGATTGAGGCTTTTGTGTTTGATTCGTCCCTTTTTTAAGATGCGCTGTTAACGCGGTTACGGAAAATTTTGATACCACTTACATCTGAACATTTTTGTTCTCTCTTTATTCCTTTGTCCTCTGATGAGAAACATTGACAATAATATTGCATTACAAAAATCTAGCAGATACATGTTTACTGACGAACTCTTCAAGCTCAGTTTGTGCCGTTTGCAATCGAATGAATTCAGATCGATTCGAATAAACATTTCTAATGTGACAAAAATGTCCAAACTGGGCAAAATATGAAGGTGCTTGTAGCTTTTGCAAAAATGAAGTTTCTTTTATGTCGGACAAAGAAAATAAACATAAGAAAAGCTATGAAATTAATCACCCCTCCCCCCCCCCCCCCCAAAAAAAAAAAAAAATGATTGAAAATGATAATAGCTTTCTGTATCTATAACAAACTAGATGCCTCTCACCCCTCACTACAAACAGAGACGAATTATTCTTTGTGGTTGTTATTGAACGCTCGAACAACTTTAAAGGGACTGTACGGTACTGGTTGAGGTGGGGATTCATGTTTTGAACATTCCTAAGTGAGATAATGAAAAGCCTCTTATGAAATATGAAAGAGCATGTAATTTCAACAGGGGCGGATTCAGGAATTCTGTAAAGGGGGGGGGGCGTGACTAATATTTCTGGTGCCACTTCCGGATTTCATTGCAGTATTTTCTTTTTATTTTCTTTGTTTTTAACGAAAATTAAAGGGGGGGGGGTGCGTGCGCCGGTTGCGCCCCCCTCTGGATCCGCCACTGATTTTAAGAAGGATTCAACGTTTATTTGATGAAAATTGGTTTTCAAAATAATGGCTGAGATATCCAAAAAAAAAAAAAATGCTAATAATAAAAGGCGACATGCCACAACTTTATTAGGATCTCTTTGTTTCACCTTATTTTTGGATATGTCAGCCATTTCAAAACCGATTTTCATTGAATAAACTTTTGATACCACTTAGAACTGCATGCTCTTTGACATCTCATAGAGTGGTTTCTGAATACAGTATTTTCTCGCAAAACATTAAAAGCTAAATCCTTACCTCGACCAGAACTGTACACACCCTTTAACTGCAGGTATACCAGAATGTCGAGGATTCTAATCCCGCTCGTGATCGCGCTAGTCTTGGCTTCGGTCTTCCACCATGCAGCATCCGATCAGGACATCCCATCTCTAGTGGGCAAGGAAGTCGGGGGTGAACCGTTAGTCGATCCTCCCGTCAACACCACGTCGGGCCAGAGCGGTACCCCGCCAGAAAGACCCGCTGGGGAAACGCCATCAGACGTGTACGATCACCATTACTATGGCGACGCGCAGGGCAGGTGTAAGCCGATCGTCGTTCACGTGGCAGGTTCTCCAGGAAGCCCCGGACATCCGGGGCCCGGCGGACCAACAGGTCCACCGGGAATGCCCGGGAACCACGGTAACAACGGGAATAATGGTTTACCAGGTCCCCCTGGTGTCTCCGGCCTTCCTGGTCAGAAAGGAGAACAAGGATTCCCGGGTATTCCAGGTGCGTGGAACGGAGACATTGATATCCCTTTACTTAGTTTTATCAAAACTTATCTAACAACTTTTATCGACACTGAAAAGCGAGTTTTCAGTGTCGTAGTGATGATAAGGTTTCATACTATTTGTAAGAATACACGAAAACTAAACAAACACTTGAAAAATAGCGACTCGCTCGAATATGTGTGTGCCGATCCTGTTGGTGATTACAGCATGAACTTGGAATCAGTTTTGTTTTGGTTTTTGATGTTATCATTACACCAACACGTGGACAACATACTCAATATAATGTGTGGTTGTGTCTGGGAAAAACGGTTTACGCAATTATGTAATCATTACTTTATACAATCATCATCGGGAAGAAAGAAAGGACTTTGCATTCTACAAGGGGACTGCATTCTACAAGCTCTGCTTTTTAGCAGTCCCCTCCATTTCCAGCAATATTGTTTATGCGTTTACCACAGTGACATAACAGTTATTTTTTTTTGTATCTCTGTTGATAATTTACCTGTATCTTTTTTACAATGTTATTTCTGTTCATCGCATTGTGGTACTGATTTTCTGACATCTGTGTATACGAATATTTCATTGTACTTCCAATTATTTTGTTTGTTGGAAATGAAATAAATCAACTTGAACTTGAACAACTTGAAGGACGAGACAATAAAGAAAGTACATTTTGTGTCCCCCGCCCCCTCTAGATCCGTCTTTCACACACACGCGCACACACACAGAGACACACAAAGATGTACATGCCATTCAATTGCTGGAAGTCTAACACTTCAGAAGACGATAACAAGTCCTGCTGGAATGGCAATTGTCATGGTAACAACAAGAATCCAGCTTCCTGATTGGCTGTTGCCACTGGAAGTTGTCATTCCAGCAAGAGTTGCCATCCTAACATCTTTTATGAAATGGGGGCCCTGCTGGTTATAATGTTGCATTGTCCTTTCTGCGTGTTTTAACACGATCGAGTGTGAAAATAACAAAACGACATGCTAACTTTCGGATCCCGAGCTAGTGTCTCCTTTGAACATTTCCACCTATACTGTCAAAACATTCCCTGCTCACACTAACCATATTTGGAAACAGTCTGGCCATATTTGTAAGTAAGATGATTCATAACGAGAGAGAGAGAGAGAAAAAAAAAAACAAGAATGTGTCACTTCCGCTTTTTCTAGTGTCAGACAACACTGTTGATATACTAAGGTTAACAACTTAAAAAAAGAAGACGTCAAAATTTCGCTGGAGCGAAAAAAAAAGGAAAAAGAAAAAAGAAAACTTTCGCTTTTAGGTTCAAAGTTCAAACACATCAGCCTAAAAATAATAATTTCCTCGTTCTCCATCGTTATGATGCCCAGCGACAAACCTGGGCACACGAGGCACGAAAGTGAATAAGTATACCATTATTGATCAAAAATCTCCTTCTTTTTCAGATCCGGGAGTATTACATCCGAGTGTTCCAATACTCCAGTTTTTAAGGACAATAATAGTAATTTATCGTCTTTTTTAGCCAATGTAGCCTCTTCAGTGTTATCCCTGCTCTTACCAGATGGCCCTGCCAGTATTGTTAACCTATAGCGTTCCCAGATTTCCTATTCATGTATACCCCTGATGGGCCGAGAGGGACATGGCGAGTAAAAAAAAAAAAAAAAAAAAAAAAAAAAAAAAAATGATATAATAATAATCTCGTTCAAGGACGCACGCACTTGACGGGATTCGAACTCGGGACCTCCGATTGAAAGTCGAGAGTATTACCACCACTACGCCGCTGGTTGGCCCCAGCTATTAAACTGACCCTGTCAATCCTACTAGTGGGCCTAATTATTGTTAATCAGGGGCATGTTTCATAAACAAATGATAAAGATTTGAATTTCATAAACAACTTTGAAATTGATTTCAAACAACGCTCAATCTAGTGAAAGCTCTTGATTTTTATTGAAATCAAGCGTGTGTGTCTTCATGAAAGAGGACTTACGCTCAACATAAACTTGCGCTCGAATCAAGGAGTTACGCTCAATAGATCGTGCGTGAGATCAGTTGCAACTCTTTATGAAACAGGCCCCAGATTTTTTGTTGGAATCATCCGTATTGGTCGGGAATGTTAATAGTCAATGAAAAGATACACGGGGTTCCCGGCATTGGTGACCTTGAGCAGGGCTGTTAAGAAGGCTACACTATATTTCACAGTTAAAAAAAAAAAGAAAAAAAAAGAAAAAAAGAAATAGTTCTTTATGATGTGCTTGATCACTATGAACAAAGGGATGTACATGGTTACTTGACGGAAAAATACATAATGTTAGCGTGTGGATTGTGAACCTTCTCGTCTGCCTATGCTGCAAATTCTTACGTTTTGATTCCAGGAGTACAAGGCGTTCCGGGGATACAAGGTCCAGCAGGTCTGAGGGGCCCGAATGGCTTCGACGGGGCTGCGGGTCCCCCTGGATCAACAGGGAAGCATGGACTGCCGGGCATCGCCGGTCCACCTGGAGACCAAGGGTATCCAGGGAGGGATGGTAGGTGGTGGTTGTTGCAGAGGCGGATCCAGGAATAGTGTGAAGGGGGGGGGGGGGGGACTTATATTTCTGGTGTCACTTCCGGGTTTCATTTCATTTTTTTTTTCATTTCTTCTGTTTTTAACGAAAAATAAAGGGGAGGGGGTGCGCGCCCGGTGGGCCCCCGTCTGGATCCGCCACTGTGTTGTTGTTGTTTTGGTTTCAGTGGCGTGTATCGCTCAGGAGTAAGTATTTACCCCCAGATTACTGAGTATGTATACTGTAGTGCCCTGTAGCCTTTTGTCAAAGCCCTCTCGCTGTATGATGTACGGCTATAACGCCGCCTCCCCCGCCCCATCCCCCATTCGCTCACTTCCATACAGCTTTGGCAAAGCGCTAGGTGCCCCGGGGCTTCCTAGCTAGCATTCCAAACGTTAGAGTCGCATCGATGAAGCTTCCGTTTTGTGGAGTCGGTTTTGATGAATTGTACTGAAATAAATTGAAGCGAAATACATGGCAATGCCTTTGTTAGGTTCATAGAACTGAAATATGACAATGGAGCCATACCGAATTACATTCAATGCATTGAACTGACTCGAACTGTACTGAAGGTGAACTAAATCGTTTTGAATTGAATTGCTCTGAACTGAATGATTTGAAATCATCCGGTTTCAGGGCTTAAAGGTCAGAAGGGTGACGTAGGCATGCCAGGAGATCGAGGAGCCGAAGGTGTGTGTAACTGCGACCAACAGCGATTCAGCACCAGGACTTCGGCCTTTTCCGTCGCCCGAACGTCCGGCCTGACCGCTACGGCGGGTCCGATCACCATCACATTCCAGCACGTGATAACGAACGTCGGCGACGACTTCGACACGAACACGGGGAAATTTAATTGCTCCATTCCTGGTACGTGAAACTCGGGAATACATAATCCATAACTAATATTCAGTCTATTTCTCCTATCATTACTCGGGCTTTAATTCAGGGTATAACAACGCAACTATAATACTTCACACTAGATTTCTGCTATCAAGCCTTGAGCTTCAACAATTCTAGAGTATCATGTCGTGGTTGCGGCGCGTAGTTATTAAACTTCATATAGATATTGACAAAAAACCCCCACAAAAAACAACTATTACCAGTTGATAAATAACCTAAGAATAACTTAAAATTTTGATGCGTGCCTTTTCAGACTTCTGATAGCACACATGAAACTTGTTTTCAATTACAATAACTGAAAGTAACGGTTCAAAAATGGCAAACACATTCTGTTATTTTGAGAAAGATGATTATTTTACACCGTTCGTAGCATGTGAAGGAAAAACAGAGTAAGTTGTTACAAAGATCAGTGAAAGAGGTTATTACAACGCAATATTGACGTGAAGCGAAGGATATACACCTTCATCATATTCCGTCGTCTGCTTTCATGACTACAACTTTCACTACAGCTTTAGCAAACATGCGAATCTTTATCGTCCAATTGGTTTCTTCTTTGATGACTGATATTTGTTAACATTTTTGGCATGTACTCTATGTTTTGATATCAAGTCAACTTGAATAGACACTCGACAGAGTATAGAATAATTGTATACAACAGGCTAGACATCGTCTCAAAGTTTCAAAATACTCTTCGTTGTTTCTCCATAGGTACTTACTTCTTCACCGTCAACATCTACAAGTCATCGACAACAAACTTTCCCCTCGTGCAAATCATGTTGAATAGTAAGTCAAAATTCTTTTTAAAATTCGATTTCTAAATTCCTCTTTTTGCCTTAAGCTCTTTCTTTCAACTTTCCTGTTTGACTTTCCCTCCACCACTGTTGTTTTCTCCACCTTGTATCTCTTTTTCTTTTCTTGTCTTAGTGATGATTAGTTTCTGATTAGCAAAAGGCATGGCCGACGACACGTTTTTAAAAGTGAGGGGGGGGGGGGGGGGAGGGCACTTCAGACTTCCAAGTCTGGCGGCGGCGCCACTTCCGGGTTTCATCACCTAACAAGCAAAAAAAAAAAAAAAAAAAAAAATATATATATATATATATATATATATATATATATATCTTTAGCGCAAAAACAAAGTTTCACCGCGTTCACACTTCAAGGTTTCAATCTATTTCTTTCTAGTGCCACCGCGAACGCACTTCTGGGGTAAAAGTGAGGGGGGGGGGGAGGGGGGCTGCCCCTCCTCCCTCCCTGAAACATAAGTGTTTAATGGTCAGTCCTCGTTCAAATGGAAAACAAGAGATAGGTTGAAATCAAATTAAACGATTTAGGAGAGTTTCAATTAATCCCGGAAAATGATAAAGCTTGCAAAAATTTAAATATCGCAATGTTTCATGATTATGTTCATTCCTGCAACAATGATGTCACTTTCTGGCAAGTTCTATAATATTTCACGAGTCTCCCATAGAGGATAGACTTTCACCAAGTCGCCTCTACAAAAACCAAACTATTGTGGTGATAGCAATGGTAGCTAAATGAGTGCCAACACTTTACCCTTAAACTTGGCCAAAACAGTTGCAATCCTGACAATAAGAATAATAATATAACATAAATTCCGATGAAAATAAGTATAAAACGACATAAGTGGAGAGATTACAATCGTTCACCATCTACAGACGAACACGTCGCCACCGTGATCGATTACGGCAGCTCGGACGCCGACGACTCGGCGTCGAACAGCGTCGTTCTCAGTCTCAACATCGGGGACATGGTCTGGTTGCAGCTGTACGACGGTCGTGAGCTGTACAGCAGTCATCATCGCTTCACCACTTTCTCTGGCTTCCGAATCGGCTAGCGGCCGATTGACTAGCCTGCCATCTCATCTGTAAAGCAAGATTATCATGTCATAATACCACAAACGCGTCATCTCCCCCCTCGGCAATACAGTCTATTTTCATTTTGCGAGAGATGTTATAATCATGTCCAATAGATAAAACAGAATCCCCATATTTCTGCGATTTTTAGTGTTGACTTGTAAGTGAAAATACCAATATCATCCACATAATATTCCAGTCCCAAGAAATTTTACTTTCTTTTCAAGGACTGTCCGAAGTAATGTGTCCATATCGTGTCTGTCAAAGAAGGATATCGGTGGTGAAATCTCAACAGAAGGTATAGTAGTAAACATTTTTATTAGGCACATTGTGGCGTAGTGGATGAGGCGTATAGGGGCTGGACCCACAAACGTTAGCTTGAGAATTCGAATCTTGCCCTAAGCGATCATCCGTAAGCGAGATGTTAAAGGGATAGTACAGTATTGGTGGGGATGAGAATTTGGCTTTTAACTTTTGCGAGATAACAAGGAAACACTTATGAAATAGTACAGAGCATACCATTTTAAGAGGAATTCAAAGTTTGATTTGATGAAAATCGGGTTTGGCATTACTGAAACATCCAAAAACAAAGTAAAACAAAGCGATCGTAAAAAAGTGTGGGTCCCACACTTATTAGAATCGCTCTGTTGTGGATATCTCGGCCATTTCAAAACCAATTTTCATCAAGTAAATGTTGAATTCCTCATAGAATTACGTGCTCTTTCATATTTCATAAGAGGTTTCTCATTAACTCACCAAAAAATGTTAGAAATCCGAAATTAGGTCTCAACCAAAACTATACGATCCCTTTAACTCCAAAGAGTTCTTCTTGATTCTAGTGTATCAATTGATATCTTGCAATGAAATTGATGCCTGTTTCATAAAGACTTACGATTGATCTTATATTCGATTTATTTTGCCTTACTCGGTAAATCGAGTGTAAGATCAACCATGATCATAAGTCTGTTTCATAGAAATACTAATGCTTGATGTGACGCAGAGATTTAATAGCAGATCGAGTGTAACGTTTTTTAAATCACATCAATCGTTAGATCAGCCTTACGATCAATCTTTATGAAACCGGCCTAGTAATAATACTAATGAGACGCCAAAGGTAAAACGACTTTATCAGATTACCATTCTTCCCGACGCTCCAAGTAACTGCTTACTCGACTCAAAACAGTTCGACTGTTAAAGGACGTTCGTTAAAAATATATAAAAAAATATCGAACTCAAAGTAATGTGTTATGTGGTTACGGTTACAACCATAACAGGTTCGCAAAGTACAGGTCGTTGCTTGCCCGGCAGAAGGGCCCCACGTTGTACACTGGTTTGTTCGGGCCCTTCTGCTCGACGAGGTACACTTGTAGTATAACGTAGAGGGCAGTGTCATGACCTTTGTGAGAATGGGTCAGCTGAGGCAGTAGGTCTGCTTTACGAGTGCTGATTGGTATCAGGGATTGGCATTCAGAATGAACCTCATAGCTGTAAGATTGTCCGAAGTTTCTGGCACAGAAAGAGATAATCAAAAGGCCACACCCTGTGCCCTTTAAAGCATTAAATTGAATTATCATGGGGACTGAATTCATGACTTGTGGTCGCATAACAAGACTCTTGATTCATCACATGTAACATTTCCTCAAATATGTATTAAATTTACATTTACGCTGTCTTCCTGATCCAAAGCAAAAATGACAATTTTATTTTGTCCTGATTTGTGAACTAGTCACATTTCTTTGTTGTTAGATGTGTTCTTGAGACGTCATAATACAATTCCATTTTTTGCCAACAATGATAATAACAATGATAATAATTCACATTTATATAGTTATATAAATGCAGTCACACACATTAAATACATTCATATAATCAAGTATAATTACATATTATATATATATATATATATATATATATATATATATATATATATATATATATATGAAGAGTTTGTTCGCAAAAACCGATAAGTCCATATTTGCCAAGTGGAGATATTTGCGATTAAAGGTCAAGAAAAATAAAGAGAATAATAAGAAAATTTTTGCTTCTTTTGACCATAACTTTAAAAATGTACCTTTAACGTAGTGACCAATATATCATTCAAAAGGTATTATTTTGCACTTTATGACAGAGACCGTACTTCAAAATCTTCAGAAATGGACTTATCGGTTTTTGCAAACAAACTCTTCATATATATATATATATCATACATAGTGTAGCATTCATTATGTACAATGTAGATGTAAACTCTTTGATCATACAGTATACATGTATACATACGTGCATACAGAGTACATAATGTGTGCACATTTACATATCGCACTTACACATAATAAGTGTATATTTGAAGTGTTTGACTGCAAAAACAGATATTTACTGTTTTCAAAGTTTGTAAAAGGTCATCATGAAACAGAGAAAAAAAAATGTTTTTAATGGTACTACGCTTGTTTCATAACAAAAAAAAAATAAGATATCATTAAAGTTTTTAACATATTTTCTCATTATTTTTTTTCCAGCAGCTTTAATCTCGGAAATTTCAGGCTGATAGAAAATGGATATAGGCCTATTTGTTTATTCATTCAAACTTTTCATATTAATATTTTACATACAGACTGAAAGTATCACTGTACTTAGGACTGACCACTGCTATTCCTCCCCCAAGTACACCATACAAACACAACTGAAACACCATGGAGTGTGTAATTTCATGTCTATATCTTTATTCTGATATCCAGCACAGTAATTGCACAAAAAAGTAAAGGTATGCTCAAGAACTGTTTGAATGCCACCTTAAGCTAAAATGAATGCTTCTGTATACTTGAGTAGTCAGTTATCATACTGAAGTAATACTGTACACCAAAGCATTTGATCACACAATAGTGTTCATCCATCCATTGCTGTGGAAACCAGTGGTGGATCCAGAGAGGGGCGCACTGGGTGTGCACATCCTCTCTATTTTTGGTTAAAACAAAAGAAATAAAAAGAAACAAATGGGGGGGGGGGGGTGCGTCTGCCCCACTTTAATTTTGCAAAGGCGCCTCCCCCTTTACCGAATTCCTAGATTCCCCTCGGAAACTGATTCGAAACAACCAGCATTGCTGGAATATCTGTGAACACAACGGCTGCTAGCAATGCTCAGTCAGTTCCATCCTCGCTCTAACTTAATGCAATGTGCAGAGATCCTGTTTGGGACCAGCACTGAGCTATCATCACTTTGGTATTCCATAGCAGCTTCATTACAGACACTTAAATGTGCATCTTATGTTTCATTGAAAGTTGAAAGTACAACAAGAGAGCTGACAGTAACAGAGTGATAAAATCATACACACTTTTTGTCCCTTTTGTCATGATTGTCATTATAAATCACAAATAGAGTTTATCCTGTATACATCGGCCCAAATTCACGAAGGTGGTACAATCTTGTCCATGGTTTAAACCATGGACAAGATTGTACCACCTTTGTGAATTCAGGCCATCAAGGCTGTTGTATTACAGCCAATTAAAAAAAAAAAAAAACATAACAAAAACATAGCAAAACAGACAAACATGCATTCTCTAATTTGATTGCAATTAAATAAATTGGATATTATTAAATATTATGGCAAAAATACATGGAGCTCACAATGAAGCAACTTAATTCCATCTTGGTCCACACACAATCAATTCAAAGTGTTTTCTGAGATTAAAGAGGATTTTCTCACTTTTTCCAAAGGCAAATGCTGATATGACGAACCTTGAACAAAGTGAAAATATGGCACTTCAAAATATGAAAATGGCCAGATAAATAATGTATGATAAATCTGGCAAATGTTATATTTTTTCATCAGCCTTTTTTTCTTTATACAACATATGTTTTGCATTTAGCATTCCATTGCCTCATCACTGGCTTAAAATCACATCAGTTTGCCCAGACATATCTAATTGTGGAGTGGTGAAATCAGTTATCCATCTCAAACTATCACCTTTATTCTATTTCAGTTTGTACTCCAGAAGAACTTTTTAAAGTACAACAAAAACACACCATTCCTTTAAAGCACAACACAGGAAATACGTAATAATGATACCATTATCAAAATATTACAAACCCTCTGGTAAGCCCAAGTTGAACTTTGACCCTATACATTGAGGACATATTGCACTTGTCAGTCCATACCTATTATAGTGCACTCCCATTATAATGAACATGGTTATAACAAATTTCCGGTTGCAACAAAAGGAAAAATTCAGAACACAACATTATCTGCTCTATGTTTTGTATTGTTTATTTGTTCGGTTCTAATGAAATTTCGATATAACAAAAGAAAACTGCTGGTCCCGAGGACTTTGTTGTAACGGGAGTCCACTGTAGTCTATATCTCAATGTAGGAATGAAATTGGATAAAGAGAGAATCCGTTCAAGTTTTTTATCTTTTATTTTTTTATATTGAACGTGTTCACCTTAACCGCATGGGAATTGACTTGGGCATTGCCCCGTACAACAAAAAACTTTCTAGACATTGCGGCAGTAAATTGAAGGCATGTAATGATACCAAGTCTTGGGGAAAGAGAACTAGCACTCTAAAACATGAAACCTTGCAAGGGCATGACAGACAAAAATAAAGATAAAACACACACAAACATTTTGTTTCCATACTGTTTGCCCTTTTCAATAGAGATATTCTCTTTGAACTTAAAAATTGCACTTACTAACATAAAATTGTCAAGCCCTACAAAGTGGAAAAAGAAAATTATATATCTATCATCTATCAATCTATCTCAGTACATATATCTACAGTCTGTATCCACAAATAACTTCATACCTATTTTCTGATATAAAACCAATATACTTTAAACTGACACACATGCAAAACAGGGACAAAGGTTGACCAAAAAATCGGTCTGTATCTTATCCTTGCGGATATGTTCCGCTGAAACTACATCTGGCTTCACGCAATCTCCACAAGGACAGCCATAAAAGTAAAAAAAAAAAAAAAAATGATAAAAAACTCCTCTGGACAGATTGATTTTTCTGTCAAGGACAAAGAATGCAGCTAGATGGACCACACATCATACTTTTATTACAACAATAGGGCAGTCATATTAGCCGGGGCATTAATGGTTATGTTGAGTTCAAGCACTCAAAGTGAATTGAATTGGTCCAATCTAATGCGTATGGTATCATACCAGTGGCGGATCCAGAGGGGACACACCAGGCGCACACCCCCTCTTTATTTTTAGTTAAAAAAATTAAAAAAAAAATGGGGGGGGGGGGTAGGTGCGCACCCCTTTAATTTTGTAGAGGCCCCTCCCCTTCATGGAATATTCTTGGATCCGCCCTTGCATACCATGTGGGATTGTTTGAACGTTCTGTGCAGACAACGTACCTCTTGAGTTATTTTTGGACTCAAGTCAGTGGGGTCACATGTTTTGTAGCAACAGAGTCACACAGCTGGCATGTTTACCTTACATGCAGGTGTCCCTGGCTATTAAAGAGAAAATCAAATCTTACTATATACAAGGTATTATGACACAGCGTCTGCTTTGCTCATTTCTCATGACAGTGTCTGGTAGGCTTATGGTATGCTTTTGGTAGTGGTCCACTTTTGGCTCCGTAATGTGGGACACTTAAGGAGCATTTGAGCACTCCACTGGCGCAGGTATGGGACAGTATGGTATAAAGAGCGCTCAAATGCAGCCTATCTAGTAATGGTTTCATGTCTGAACAAAAATACCCACAGCTTTGACATGGAATCAAAATATAGTGGCAACAAGAGGTGGTATCAATAATATGTCTCAAGAATCAAAACCTGCAAAAAAAAATTATCACGATATAGCAAAAAAGTGAAGCATAAGTGACAAGTTTCTGTAGAATTCATAAATATTTCTAAACTTTATAATTTGTAAAAGTTAAAATAAGTGTTTCCTACATGTACACAAATACTCTCTGCATTCAATCCAGGTTACTATTCCGCACTATTTTTTTTTTCAATCACAAAAAATGAATAATTGATTTTGATTGGCGCTAAAATAAAATGCATTCCAGTTAACTTCTGTCATCTCTAATATGGGGATAATATCAATCTATACACATTCACAACAAAATCAAAAATATATTGATGCAGTCTTTTCTTCCTTCTGTGCAAGACATATGAACACTTCACGCAAGCACAGATGTGTCTTAATCCAGATTTTGGTGCATTTCTAACACCGGGGCCAAATTTCATAAAAGATGATAGGTTAGCAACTCTTGCTGGAATGGCAACTTTCCATAGCAACAGCCAATTAGGGAGCTGGATCCTGTGGTTACCATGACAATTGCCATTCCACTAAGAATTGCTGTCATACACTTTTTTTTTAAATGAAATGGGGCCCATAACAACATGCATTCAGGCACAACATAGCTTTGCATTGACCTCGACAATCCCTACACAATCAAAATGGCATAGCAATCCAACTTGCCAGAGTGACCACCTGTTACAAATAGTCATCTGGTCTATAGGGTCACTTCACAACCCAGATCACCTGTCTAACGTTGACAACAGCCCCACTGTTTGTCCAGCAATGGTCAATCAATTTTGACCTACAACAACAGCAGACTCAAGCCAGTGTATTAGATAACAAGATGGCTTTCTGCATTCATGAAACAATGAATCTCACATGGCGGAACAGATACAGCTATACTAAATACTCACTAACAAAAGGAAAAATTCAAATTGGTATTTTTATCGACTGTAATGACATTCACACAAAATATCTGTAAAACTTGTTATTTTCTTTTCTGATGTGTATGATAGAAATGCAATAAATCTAGTTGACCAGTCAACATCTATAAACAAAAGTTTGCTTTTTCTTGCTGGATATTCGAAAGTTCAAACTTTGCACTCTTCAAGAGGCAAACTATTTCATATATCCTTAAGATATTACAATTGCTGCAGGCCCCTTTGGGTAACACTCTCCTAAATTGGGTCATTTGGGCCCTGTCCTATGGGCCTCTTTTGGGGCACCATCACCATTTGTACAAACTAGTTCTCGTAACTGATGATCCCTGCCATGTTTGGTTAAAATTCGGCCACCAGTTTTCATGAAGATGCTGAGAATGTTAAAAATCAAGAAACTCTGCTAATTTTGCACAATTGGGCTCCGCCAAAATGGGCCCCCCCCCCCCCCTCGGGACAATACCACCATTAAGACGAAGATGAAGATGAAAAGTGAACAAGTTGGCCCACAACGAGTGATGCATAATGGATACTGGATGGTGAGCAATTACAAAAAACTCACTCAGGTGAGCTACAAACAAGCCATTGCAGTTTGGAAAAATAGACTCATGCAATAAAAGGGAAACTCCACCAAAGTTGGTTTTATCAAAGAACAAAGTCAAACATAGCAATGTCAGTTCAATGATTTATGAAACTGGAAAAAAAAAATATAGTGATCGAACATTTGGGCCTGTTAGTACATTAACATACAAGTGCTTATGGCTGCACTTGCCTTTCACATTATTCCAGAGGTCTCCTCATAAGAGAAAGAGTAAAAAGTTCAGCTCAATAAACTTCAAAAGCTCATACATTGTACCATCAGCAGTTCATTTAACATCATCATTCCTATAACCTTATGCATTTTTATCAACAACTTCAGGTGACTCTGGACTCCTCTAATTCAGTGCAAGCACATAAGTATACATTTTCTCTTTTTTCTGTTTGTCCTACAATGAAACTTGTGCAGATTTCGTCCAGTTCCATGTGTCGACTGACACATGGTAAATGTATCTGATGTCAGCAACATTGCAGACACAGCAAAATAAAAGGTCATTGTATTAAAACATTTCCTTTTTGTCACGTTTTCTCCACAGCACATAATGTGACAACTCAAGGCAATAGTCTATCTTTGACGTCAGCAAAAAATGAACAAGGTTACATGTATGGAATGACAAGCAATTGTATTTCTAAATGACAAAAAAAAAAAAAAAAAAAAAAATAATGATCCACTCTTCCACAGGACAAAATGGTGAATACCATTTTGCTGTAATACTTTGCAGAGGTGTGTATATTGAAAAATGTTTGGTGCAGTATAAAGGCATCACACATGTATGGATCGCTTGTGAATGGCTTAAAGTAAAAAGAAATACATGTACAGAAATTTAGAGGATAAAAACAAAATCAGCTGTCCTCTATGAAAAACCAAACAAAGAAACAAACAAAAAGAAATAAAAAACAAAGATGGTACACCACAGTGTGGGATAGATAACCAATGTTATGCAATACACTATAAATACAATTTAGGATTTAGGATTGTTGCTCTGTATAGAGAATCTACACCCACAACAATCCTGAGTATGTAGTAGCACCTGTCGATGAGTCCATGAATCAATCAATCAATCAACATTCGGCAGCTGGTATCACCTCTTCTTCTTCTTCATGCTCTTCCGCTTCAGTTCTTCCTTCTCTCTGCGTATGTCCTCCAAGTCCTCCAGCATGCCGAGACGAGTGCTGCATGGAGTGAAGGGGAAAGAGAGAATCAACGAGGAAAGTCTGACATTACTCAAGTTTGCTCAAAAAATCAGCATCCCTTGTCGAAGAATATGTTTTTGAAGTTCTGATGAAAAATGTATCATATTCAGGTCTAGGGCGATAATCCCCTGGTCAATTACCCCAGACCCTTCTCCTGACACTAACCCTAATCCTAATCCTGAACCTAATCGTAACCCCAACCCTAATCTTTACTCTGACCTTAGGATGAATTTAGCCGGGGGGAGGGGGGGGGGGGGGGTTATTGCCCTGATACGCCCATATTCTCTTCATATTTTCTAACCTTTTTAGCGTTAATTGCATATGTCTCATACAAGAATGAATTAGATTGCTTAGCCATTAAATTCTTCACTTCTTGTTCCATGAAAGTGAAATCTGAAAACTGACTTTATAATACAAATTGTAACCTTGAGGGAAACTTCAAATTCCCTGTGCTTCACAGGTGATGTTTTCAATGAAATACAAAATATTGCAAGGCAGCCAAGAAAAAGAGAACTTAGCCAAGCATATGGAATGAAACTTAGTGCCACATTTATCAGAATTAGCACAATTTACTTGAGATACTATGCATTCTCTTGTCTAAAAAAATCTTAAACTTCCACTCATTCTTTATACCACAAGATTTGATTTATTTGTTTTTCCTTGCGAAAGTAGATATAAGAGAACACACATTTTGCAAAAGTGCAGTACAGAAAATGCAAAGTATCTCTATAGATTTTTGACAGTTCCACTTGGGATCTCAAACGTCAAATAGGTCACTAGTTAAATTAACATTGAAAAGAATTCCGTTTTGTCTTTTGAGCTTGCACAATGCCATCGCAATTGACAGGAACTAACAGGAAATTAAGGGATGCTCATGGAGAAATAATAAAAAAAAGTCCTCTATCCAAAAATCCCAAGTGATCATTATAACCTGACTTTATAGGCATATTCAATTTCCTTTACTTGGTTATGATTTTAATAAAAATACTGGAGCTGTTTTTTTAGTCATTTCAACTTAAATATTGAAGAAGCATCTTCTAAAGTCAGATGTCAGACATTCTCATCTTACCTTCTTGCCTCTTCCTTCTGTACATCCCTGTAACTTGCATCCATGTTGCGAAGAGCGTATTCACTTTCGTAGCCGTATCTGTTCAAAACACAAAAACATAACAAGAAGATGTATAAAATAGATATGAAAATCATTTTGATGAAACTACAACACTGTAACAGTTAGTCTCTGATAGAATAGCATGGCCGTTAAATATCTAGTGTCTTGAGACAAATAAAGATAATGATGATAAAAGAAAAAAGAAGACAATCATTTAGATGGCATTAGGAGTACAGTGATGATGATGATCAATACCATCATCATCAACACCACCACCATCCCCATCATCATCATCATCATCATCATCACTTTCATCAACATCATCACCATCATCATCATCATCACCACTACCACTACCATCACCATCATCACACTAGAATCATGAGCATGGTGTTCTTGGTAAGTGTTCTGAAAATGTTCGCCAGAAAGTAGTATCCAGGCATTTTTGTTTAACCTACTGGCAACAGCAGGAATTTCTGTCACCTTCCCACCCCCATTATTCACTTACCCGTTCCCAGATCTCACATCCCTAACCCCACTCCATACTTCCCCACCCCTTACTTCCCATCCATTTCTCACCACCCCATTCCCGCTTCTCGCATCCCTGTAATCATTTCTGACTCCCTATCCTCATCTTTTCCCCACATCACTCCCCCTCCTCACTCCCGATACCACTTCCTCACCCCACCCCTAATTCTACCTTCCCTGTCCCCACTTCCCACCCCTGCTTCTCGCCTTCCTATCCCCACTTCTTACTTCCTCACCCCCACTTTTCACTCCCCACACCACCTCCCCTTCCCCCCCCCCACTTTCCCCCATTTCTCGATGACTCACTTAGACTTGTCGTATCCAAAGATCTCCTTGATGTAGCTGGAGACATCGCTGCACTCCATCTCCTCCAGCGGGCTGTCGTCGATGAATCCGTCACCGTCGTCATAGTCGCTCTCCTCGCTGTCGCTGCTGAGAAGGCGCCCTCTCTTGAGCTTCATGTTCGGAGGTCTGGGTGCTGCGAAAATGAAAGGGTACACCTTCGTCAGAAACATCATCACTAAATTAAGACTTTGATTGTAAGTGTAGGTTAAGTGTCATTTTTTCTTTTTAAATTTTACAGTAAATATGATCAATTAGAGCAAAGAAAATTATTTCTGACAAAACCTCAATTGTTGCCGTAACCCAAAGAGGACGAGTCCTGAGTATATCCGGGCAAGTGTCAATGGGAAATGCGTGTTGTAGCAAAATGAAAACAAGGAATCAAACAAGGAATGACGAGAAAAGATAAAGATGATGTGCAAATCTATCTGGGCAGTCCTAATGTATTCATGTTTTCGTGTGTTACATCTCCTATAGACCACAAGATCATTGCAGCAGAGCAGATGTATGAGAAGAGGATTACTATCACAGGCGGAGGCCTGAAGAAACAGTAAAACAAAGTTCTTTTGAGAAATAGAATGAGCCATCTTTCTTCAAGTAACCATTTAATTTAAGATATCAAAATGATTCTTATTCAAAAAGTTGCAAAATATTGCTAAATTTTGTATTTAAAATGACCAATGACTGATGATAAATTTAAGTTGTAATCAAAATGGTTGAGTCCACAAGAAGTCTCTTCATACCTGGTCTTTTTCTGACGACATGTGCGCTCTGCGGCGGACCCATTTGTGAAGACCTGGCCCTTTCCCTGTCATGGTCCTGCGGTCTTGGTCTAGGCCTGTCACTTGGTCCACTGACTGGTCTAGCAGCTGGTCTATTCATTGGTCTATTCTGGGACTTGTCCATGGGTTTACTCTGGGGTCTATCACCTGGCCTTATAACTGGTCTGTCACTGGGTCTAGTCGGCTGTTTGACGCTGGGTTTGTCCGGTCTATGTTTTGGCTGACTCTCGGTTCTACCACTGCTGGATGCAACCACTCTCCCATTCTCTGGGCGGATACCACCACTCTTCAGCTTTTCATTACTCCTGTGTGCACTGGTGCATGGCATACTGCCCTTCTTCATCTCTGCACGCTGATCGGAGACTTTCCCCGCACTGCCATTTGGCATTCTCCTTTTTTCAGCCTGCTTCATAGATGACTTATCTTTGGATACCTGGGCAGAGGGACTTTTACCATTGCTACTTCTATGTATCACATTCCCCTCTTGCACTTTCCGTTTGTCATCCGGCCTCGCATTCCTGTAATCTTTAGGGTGGGATGAGGAAACAGGTTTGCTGTGAGCTCTTTCTTGAGTGTGCAACCTGGGAACAGAATGTTTTGCAACTTGAGTTCTATCTTTGACATGGTTCCCAATCTCGGGCCTCCCATGTCTGTTATCTTTTAACCTTGCGTGGTTTTTGCCCACATGAATTCTGTCGTTGTGCATCCTATCTCTCGCTTTCCGACGATCGTCATAATCATCTTCCTCATCATAGTCATCCTCATCATCCTCCTCCTCCTCCTCCTTCTCTGCTGCAGACCTCCTGTCATCCATCTTCGGCACGATGCCCTTCTTCTGTTGCTCCGCAAACTTCAGGAGTTCCTCGTAGCTCATGGGCTTCTTGGGGGCGGGCGCCGCTTTCTTACCGGGCTTCGCCTTGGCTGGCTTCCGCTCCTCCTCCCTTCTCTCTTTATTCCTGACCTTCTCCGCCTGCTTTTCTACTTTATGCATGAAGGCTTTGTGGACCTTCTCATGGTCTCTGTCTTTGTATTGTCGGCTTCCATCTTTTGATTGCGACGTCTCCTTTGGTTCTGACTTCTCATTTGGGCATTGTTCAGCAACTTTTGATCTCTGGGCGGGGGACTTGGCCGACTTGGAGGTTGATCTAATCTTCTTCTGCTTCTCAGCCTCCTCCAGTCTCTTCAAGGCTTCTTTCCTTTTACGCTCTTCTTCTACCTCTGAAAGACAGAAAAGAAAAGAAGAAGAAGAAGAAGAAAAAAAAGATAAGTTGATATTTACTGTAAAAGTAGACAAATTTGCAGGGCTACAATATAGACTGCACCATCACCTACTGGCACATCATATCCCATTCCAGTTAAACTTGAAAAGAACTGCTTAGGGGAGTATCCCATCAAGGTTCAGGGTGGATATTTGTTTTGTGTATTTCATGCAACATGAAGGTAGTGCAAAAATTAAAGTGCACAAATTTTCTGTTTGGTACATAATATATTTTATGTGTTTATAAATGGATTTATAATGAAGGAAGGTACATTGTATATTGCAGGGTTATAACTGCTGTGTTATTTGTACATTGCAGTTTTCTTCATAGAATGCTATTCATACAATGTAGGTTTCTCCATTTTCACTACTGTCGTAGTACAGTGTATGAGTCAATTTGATTATGTAATGTGGACTACGTCCCTTCTACCGATGCATGTGCTGCCACAACACTTAGACGCTGTAGCAGCAGTGAGCTGTTTAAAGTGTTTGTTCCGATATTGTGACCAGCAAAAAAAGGATTTAAAAAAAAATAATAATAAGACAAATTTGTATAGCGCAGCTACTATACTCACAAATGTACACAAATGCACACAACATTTATCTTACACCCTGCCGAGCCTTGTCAAATAGCTCATATAATCATAGTATGTAAGATTGCACTGCATCATGACTGATCGGTGACAGAAATTTTGAGAATTTTGTTTCTCTTCAACATTCTTTATGATGTGCATACATTTAATAGTATAACAGCATTTTTTTTTTTAATTCAATATTACCAGCACGCCTTCAACTTGTCTTTTTGACATAAAATATTTGCTTCCTACTTTGTATCTTAATTTAATCCTGCTACAAATCTACAGTTGTTTATATGTGACTTATAGAGGTATCAAAATGCAAATTATTTGAATGAACATGGTATACACACTTGCATAAATGCAAATTATTTATATTTACATGTAGTACAGTGCAGCAAAACAGCATAAAGGAGCCCTTGCAATCCAGTAAAAAAATTCTACAATTCATAAATATACTTCCCCCCTTAACAATTGATTTCATGATCTTTATTATCAGAGATCATACTACATGTAAAATACATACATATTTTGCACAATGCACAGAACTGCCGACTTCCACTATCCATACGCCAGACCCACCCAAAACCTCTCTCAGGTACCACTCCCCAGCTACCCCTCCCCTGTCACCCCTTCCCCGAGCCACTCCTCCTCCAGCCATCCCCTCTCTCACTCATCCCCTACCCAACTAACCCCTATCCCAGCCACCCCTTCCCCATTCTCCCCACCCCAGCCAACCCCTCCCCAACTCATTCCCTACCCTAGCCATCCCCTCTTTTACTCAACCCCTCCCCAGCCACCCCTTCCCCGAGCCACTTCTCCCCTAGCCATCCCCCCTCCCACTCACCCCCTCAACCAACCCTCCACCAGCCACCCCCTCTCCCAGTCAATCCCTTCCTCACTCACTCCCTCCCCCAGCTACAGCGCTCGGAAACCCCCCCCCCCCCCCCCCAAACAAACAAAAACTGGACACCCGATTGTACCCCTCCCCAAATCACCCTCTCTCCCATCCCCTCCCAAAACCCATCTCAGGTGCTTTGACCCAACCCCTATCCCAGCCACCCCCATTCTCCCCCTACCCCAGCCACCCCCTTCCTGACTCATCCCCTACCCTAGCCAACCCCTCCCCCACTCACCCTCTCTCCCCCATCCCCTCCCCAACCCATCTCAGGTGCTCTGATCCACACCCACCTCGTTGCTGCTTCTCCCTCTCCTTCTGTTCCACTCTGGCACGGATGGCATTGGGGTCGACTTGGGGGCGGGGTTCCTTCTTGGCCGGGGGAACCTTGGTGCTGTATCGCTTTGTTACAGTCAGCTGTCAAGTAGAAATCAGATATAATACAGAGATATGAACTTAAAGGGACTGCACAGCACAGGTTGAGGTGAGGATTCAAGTTTATAACATTTTTGGTGAGATGATGAGAAACCTCTTATGAAATATGAAAGAGCATTAAAATTTCAAGGATTCAACCTTTATTTGATGAAAATTGGCCTTGAAATAAGATTGGGAGACCATGACTTTCATTGGGATCTCTTTGTTTCACCTTGTTTTTAGAGATCTCAGTCATTTCAAAACAGATTTTCATCAAATAAACTTTTGATTCCCCTTAGAATCGAACGCTCTTTATTCTCAACATTTCTTCATGGAGTGGTTTCTAAATGACTCGCAAAATGTTGTAAGCTGAATCCTCACCTCAACCAGTACTGTACAGTGTTACTTGGTACAGAGACTATGAGTAGAAATTTATCTATGGCAAAACAGCTTGTGGGTTTTGTTATCTTTGTGGCAAGAGTGTGTTAGGGCTAGCACACTCTTGGCACAAAGATTATAGGCTCCTACAAACAAGGAACAAATCAATCGTTACAAGCCCAGCTCCAGGAAGAATGTTGCATGTCTCATCCATCATGTATTCTGCATTAAAAAAAAAGAAAAAAAAAAAAGAGCAACAGGAAAAAACACACCACACAGCTGCACAGTAATCAATATGAAAGTAGAATGCTTTCCATACTGTTGCAGTCCTGGATAATTGAAAACCAGAAAGTGAAAAGTATGTTTGCAAAACATGATGAAGAACTGATGCAAGGACAAAAGGTAATTAAAACAGGTAAATTGTGGACGAGGATAATGAATAAATAATTAATGTTTACCAGGAGGACCGAGTTAGAATTGACTTAAAATAGATACCTATTAGATGTTTATCTAGACTAAACTAATGTTTACGCTTATTTCTATGTAGGGTAGCCTACATTGCATTGATACTGATTCGCTAATCGCTCACCACTCCTCACGTCAGTTCAAGACACAGTTAGTTACATATTTTATATCATAGTAAACATGGTAAAGAAAGGCCTAACATGCCTAATAAGCTAAGAAGGGTTTGTAAAGCCTCAGTACAATTTAAAATTCACAAACGTGGAAATCAGCATATGGGACTGTTAAATTACTCTTGTCAGCATCACATCAAATCAGGCCTACAGCTCTTCACTTCCCATTATATTCCTTCAACGAACCTTCTTTTCTGCCACTTTCTGGTTCTTGGCAGCAAGTTGAAGAATATTCTGGAAGTCCATTTTCCGTGCCTCCTTTTGTAGACGTAGTCACTTAAGAGCGTAACAGAAAACCATTCTGCCGAGTGTCCACTCACAGGAACATTCCGGATCGCGATCGCTGATCTAAAAATAATTAATTACAAAATGCCATTACACTATGCACGGTGCTACTTGTATTGTGTGTACCACTTGACTCATGTGTGTGTAGTGGAAGGATCGTCGGTCTTCGGGAAATTCCGGAAATGTTGTCTTTCCCACGCACCACAGCATGAAAAACAAATATTATTCCGTAGATTTCTTCCAGTTCATCACACTGATTGATAGAAACTTATGATACAATCACTGTTTTTCCTTAAATTCTATGCAATTGGTAAAGGTGTGCGAGGAAGTTTGTCTTTTGAAGAAATAATTAGCTCTATGTTTTATGTATGCCAGCCCTGTAGGCCTACTCCAGCTTGTGTAGAGTGTCGCAGTGTGTAGCTAGCTTGTTCGCGTTTCTCGTGTTATGTCGTCAGTCGTAAACTTTCATATCCCACAATGCAGCTCGTTTCTTCAAAAAGAGGCGCGTCAAGATGGCGGACACTGCACTTGAAAGTACGTATGAAACTTCGGCAACTTTGTACAAGCTCGTGATGCAGATATATCTTTCTAAAGCCATTTTTTGTTAAGTGTGTAGAGTAAAGTAACATGAATCTACCTAATAAAAGAAGTGTTACCACAATTTTTGCCTTGGTTATGCCAAATGTCAGCACATAGTGACACGCATTTTTCCAACATTCCCCGGTTGGTTAGTTTTCTATTAGTCCCATGTGTGAGAAAATAAGTTGTGTGCAGCTAGTTTTCGCGTAGAGTAGAGTCTACCCTACAGCCACACGCACGTAGCTCGCAGCGTAGGTCTACAAGAAACATCTGCGTTGAGTAGCAGTGTTACGCGCGCGTAATCCGTAGGCCTACTATTTCTGCAGCCAGGCATCAGTACTCTCACAGCAAGTGCACTGAACTTGCATTTATCATGTATTTTACTTGTAAAGATCCACATTTACCTGGCCTTGTGGTAGATCGAGATCTATTTTTATGTGGCATTGTCTTGATCACTTTTCAGTTTCATGCTGACGGCTGCCGGGCTGGTCAATCGTTCTGTTGAACGATGAAGGTTTTACAAAATAATAATGTTACACTTAAACGTTTACACTAGACTGACTAGACCGTCTACAATTTACACTTTACAGGACAAGTCAAGTGGACACATGACATGCGAGCTCATACAAGTAACATGAGCAGTATGACTGAGTAACGACAATAACGTTAGAAACATGGATGGCATGGATGGGATGAGGCTGTTAACGGTGTTATAAATATGGCCATGTGTAGTCGGTAGTAGGCCTATGTAAATTCTAATGACTTAAGGAGCTTGCTACAAAAAAAAAAAAAAAAAATCTTTGTTGAATCATCTGCCTGATGTGGTGTCTGTCTACATGGTCTAGTGTTGTTTTCTTTTTTGGTTGTTTTTTTTTTTTTTTTTTTTTTAATCAGTGATCAAAAGGGTGCCTGAAAATTTACACATTTAGAACAGATTGTGAAGTGTTTATTTTATGGTCTTTTTTAACTTCCTTCTCTTAAGTTCTAGTATTTTTTCCTTCTCTTCCTTCTCTTAAGTTCTATGCCTTTTAGACAATGCTTTTATGGCGGCCCTCTGAGCTGCATAATCGCTTCTTAACTACAATTGAAATTGTAATCCCTGCTGAAGAGACATGCATACTGTACAATGTATATTATATCATTAATTTTCTTTTATATTGTTGTTTATGCAAGTCAAACAACTCTTGTGTTAAAGTATCGATACTTTGTCATAAGTTTGTGTAGTAACTTATGTACGGGTATGTACATTGATTTGCAGAAAATCAAGTATCTATCCAAAAAAAAAAAAAAAGTATCCAGAAAAATGTGTAGTGAAATTTAGACTTCTAGAAAGATCATTTTATGACATGTAGAACTTATTAGAAGAGATGTTACCAGTACTGTCTCACATGCACAGACATTAGAAACTACAATACCTCTGCCATCAATGTAGGGAGAAGTTTTCATCAATGTTGGTTTGTTAATGTCTGTTTGCAAAGTAAATCAAAAAGTTGTTATCAGATTTGAATGAAACTTGCAGGGAAAGTTGATAATGACACAACAGATGATTAAAGTTTAGTAGTGATTTCAGAATTGTTTAGATTTTTAAAGGATTCTTGATCTTTTGGCATGTATGATGTAGAAATCTAGGGTCAATGAATTTGGAGTCCAAGCTGCTCAGACTGGAGTGGAGGTTTGCATACTGTACGTGCACTAAAGCTGCTTGGACAAGGCGCCGTGCAGCTGGAAGCTGACAATGTACTTAACAAAATACTTCTATATTGGGAAATTGCATGCGTGTTTTGGTGGAAATGAGCTCCTGGCTTGGCAGAGGTCTGCGCTCTGTGAGTGCTTTTCTAGTTTTCCATCTGTCGCTCTGTCCTCAGAGTCAGACTCCAACCCAAAACATCTATACATTTAAATCAAGTACATTAGGAATTCGCTTTTCTGGACCTCCTTGCAACTGAGGACTTTGATCCCACGAACCTGTGGGCAATATTATAAGCGCATAGTGCACAATATTATGAGTGTGTAGCGTAACATCCCCGTGGCTCTCTGGTGCTGATCATACCCTAATTATTGAATATGACAAAACTGAAGATGGATGGGGAATAGTTACATTTGGATTGGGAGAAAATATGTCTTTAAAGTGAGACACGCAGCGAGAGAGGGAGAAATTCAAACTCAAGCGGTAGAGTGAGAGATTTTGCGTAAAAGGCCTCTTTGTGGGAGATTTCCCACAAAAAGCTGTCATAGAGTTTTATGTCTCTGTTTCCTGTCTCTTTCTCTTGGCATATTAGAAGATGTGATAATGGGAAGGTTTATTTACAATTGTATTGTTTTCAATGCTGCAGTTGTTACATCCATATCTTAATGTTTCATTGACATTTTTCTTTGTTTATCTATTCCTCTATCTCTTTCTCTCTTTGTTTTTATCTATCTCCATCTCTTTCTATCTCTCTGTCTCTCTCACTATTTTCACCTGTCTCTTTTTATCTCTCTGTCTTTCGTTTCCATGGTTACAGGTTCTGCGGAGGCGCTGATGAGCTTGAGGAGTGCGGGGAAGAAGATCCAGGGAACTCCGTCCCCCAGCAAGGCGTCTCCGTCCCGCACCACCCCCTCTGTACCTCGCAGGGGTCATGTGAGTACAAACTGGCGCACCAAGACCGTGTCACTAATTGGGACTAGTACTTGATTCAATATGCAGTGCACTTCTGTTATGATGAACACGATTATAATGGAGTTCAGGTTAAAAGAAAGTAAAAATTTAGGCTCCAACATCATCCACTGTATGTTTTTTATTGTTTATTTGTTCGCTTTAATTAAAACGAAAGAAAACTGCCGGTCCCGAGGACTTCATTATATCGGATGTCGACTGTACAGTGTGCATCTCATTCCAGTATTCTCAAGTGGTATTCATATAATCTAGGATGAAACAATCCCGCATGTCTGCTTGCTGGCCTAACCTGGAGAACTAAAAAAAGGAGGCAAGTCATATGAATGGCTACTTGAAATGTATAGGACCTTTTCCAAATGTTCATATTGGGAAAGTAAAAGAAATGCTTATTATTAAAACCATACAAATTGTACATCTATCTGTTCCTAGAGATGTGAAGCATGTACAATATTTGATAAACTGTGGCAAATGGAGTACCATGAAGGGAAAGAATGTAGACATGATAAAGTTGATTATTCTACGATTTTTAATGAATATCAGTGAGTAGAAAGTTTCTGAACTTTCTCCCTTCAAATCAACAAACAAATGGCAACATGGTGTTGTTGTCATTTTTTTTTTTTTTTAAATAGCCACATTTATTGTTTGCTGAGCAATAGTTCCCACATAAAACTTAGAATCAAAGTGGATGTTAAGGCCAATATAGCATGGAATTGTGCCTGAAGATATTTCAGGGAGCATATTCCAAACCAGTACGATTAAACTGAAAGGTAAATCGTACATGTAGCTTTCCAGGAAGGAATTGATTTTTAAAAAATATTTCTTGTGTACATTTATCTTGTGACAGCCGACACGAATCAGAAAGAAAAACCGCAGGATATTCAATGATGATGAGGATACGTCAATGTCTCCCATTCGTTCATCTCCAAGTAAAAAGGTCAAGATGTCACCATCAACAAGAACTGTAAGTTCATATTTTTCCTGAAGGGGAAGTGTCCCTTGATAAGAATGAGTGAAGATATTTTATGAAAAGTACACATTCCTCAGACTTGTCATGAACATATTCCACAAGTGTTGCTATTCCCCCTGCTTTTAGTAAAGGGGCAAGTCAGTTACTCTTTCCTTATACTAGATGAATGTAAAGTGAAATGTACAACATTAAATTTCACAATCTTAGCCCTGAAGTTTATTCTCATGCCTGAATGTGCGTCAAAGCATTGTTGAAGAAGTTTTTATATAGAGATATAATTTGGTGCTTTCCATTAGCTAAGTTATGTCATATTGAGTATGAGCGAGTTCTAAAAAAAGTATCATTGCTTGTCTGTTTGGTTGGTTGGTTGGTTTGAATGGGGGGGGGGGGATGGTTAAATGACCACTATGAAAAAAGAAATATATGTGTAACATAATCCCTGTATTTTTCTAAGAAATGAGGCTCACAGCTCTGAGCTACATTCTGTATGCAGTCATTGAGTGATTTATCAATAAAGTCACCATGATAATAGGCAATATCATTGATGTCGATTATGATTCATTTCGATATCAAAATAACCCATGAGAGTTATTCCATCAAAACAACTATGCTGGCATGACATGTCACACAGAGAACCGTTCTGCAAGTTATCATGGCTATTTCCCCCAAAAGTCTCATTTCTTTGACTTCCTTACTATACACAGAGATGCCAACTGTTGCTTCTTTTTTTGTAGTATTTTACTGTACGAGCTGAAATTTTCGCGTACAGATATTTTCGCGAATTGCTACTTGGAGGACATTTGCGCGTGTTGTTCATTTCGCGGTTGCAACGGTCTAACTGAAGGTAAATATTGGCGCGTTGTTTTTTTTGCGTGTTGTTATTTTCGCGGTTCAAAGGCGATTCGCGAAATTTGCGAAAATAAAACCACCGCGAAAATTTCAGCTCGTACAATATCTGTTTTTGTTTTGTTTTGTTTTTGTATAATTTCTTTTTTGCCAAAAATACTGCAGGTTTCATGAAAAATACTGTTTTTTCCAGATTTTATACTATACATGTCTATAGCAGGAAAGGTAAAAATGCGTCTCCACGAAGATTATGCCTAATGGCTAAACAGAGAATGCAGCAGTGCTCTTCACAAGATTGCAATTCCTGTGATTACCTATCTGTCCCCATGGTAACTATTTGTGCATTTTCCACAGCCAGCCAGCCAAATTTAATACTATACATGTCTATTGCATGAAAGGATAAAATTTACTTTTCCACCAAATATATGGCTTTCCAGCACTCGAAATACTGCAATGCTCTTTACAAGGTTGACATTCCTGTGTTTACTCATCTGTTCCCATGGTAACCATTTGTCCATTCTGCCGCAGCCAACCAAGTTGAATATCTCCACATCCACCCTGGTTTCCTCACCCCGGGCCAGCAGCTCCAAATCCACATCCTCCCACGCCTCGCCCCACTCTTCCAAGTCGAGCTCCTCGTGGCCGACGCCTGTCAAGAAGTCGTCTCAGAAGCTTGGTGTTCGGCTCAAGAACCTCCTCAAACTACCCAAAGCCTACAAATGGTGCACTTATGAGTGGTTTTACTCCAACATTGACAAGTAAGTTTTCTGTAACTTTCTCTAAAAATTAATATTTCTACAACGTCTAAGGATCACTTGACCGAGATCTTGTCAAGACATTGGAGAATAATTCTTGCCTCATAAAAGTTCCCCTTTAATCGAATATCAGTCCAAATCGTCAGATTTACTTGTTAACCTTACAAAAACTGAGCTGCCATCTAATATGCATAATTTATATTATTTGTTGTTTTTTTTTCAACAAAATTTAGAAAGTAAGTCTTTTTTTTATTTAAAAAGAAATATGTGTATGTTTTTTTTCTTCAAGAAATTGTGATTTGGGATGCATTGTTTATGCACTTGGTCCATTTTCAAACCAGAATATGATTTTTGCCTTAGAACAATGTTTGTTTTTGTTTTGTTTTGTTTCATTTTTGGGTTTTTACTGTGTATCAGTATGTATATTAATCTACAATGGTTGGGTTCTAAAGTGGCTCTAGGATTTGACTTGATATTCAACATGGATCTTCTGTCCCTTATATGTGAGTCTGTTTACTTCAAGCTTGCAGGTATTCTGAAATGTAATCTTATGGCCATGCTGTGTTTCTGCAGAGCATTATTTGAAGGCGAGAACGACTTCAACATCTGTCTCCGTGAGTCATTTCCCCAGCTGAAGCAGCGACGCTTGACCAGGGTTGAATGGTGCATCATCCGGAGGCTGATGGGAAAACCCCGCAGGTTTGTTTTCCATGTAACACACTGTACAACCAGAACCTTTCCAGTGCATGAAACTTTCGAGAATTTTGTGAGGAGCCAAGATGCGTTAAAGGGACTGTACAGTACTGGTTGAGGTGGGGATTTATGTTTTGAACTTTTCTAAGTGAGATAATGAGAAACCTCTTATGAAATATGAAAGAGCTTGTAATTTTAAGAAGGATTCAACATTTATTTGATGAAAATTGGTTTTCAAGTGGCTGAGATATAAAAAAAAAGTGATAATAATAAAAGGCGACAGGCCATGCCTTCTATTAGGATCTCTTTGTTTCACCTTGTTTTTGGATATCTCAGCCATTTCAGAACCGATTTCCATCAAATAAGACTTTTGATACCCCTTAGAATTGCATGCTCTTTGACATCTCATAGAGTGGTTTCTGAATATATCGCAAAACGTTAAAAGCTAAATCCTCACCTCAACCAGAACTGTACACAACCTTTAAAGTAAAATGCTTGCAAAGGTTTGTGTCTCCACAGTGCACTAAATGCCAGTGGCAATTCATGATAGTTTCATGCCATGAAAAAGGCTTTGGTCTCCAATTTGTGAAAGTTTCATGCTGCACATGTTTCTGTTATTACAGCAGCTTTTGACTTATCGTATCTAGAATTTCATATAGTCAGCTTCAATGCATCTACAGGGATCGACCTCGATTATCCGGCCTCCTTCTATCTGGAAATGTCTATTATCCGGACGCGTTCACGCAGTGAAGGACTTCTTTTTTTCATCCAAAAATTGAGAAAAAACAGTGACTTTCATAAATCTATTCACTAATTTCATAAGATGTGCATGATAGGTTTGCCAATATCTAATGAGGTAAAACATGTATGATTTTCACATAAACATATACTTTATTTTTCTGAAGAAGGGACTACAATTTTGCGCAGGCTAGCATAGATTACACCACAGTTGCGGGGTACGCTACTTGCCTAGCTGCCAGTGCACTTGGACGGCAGCTATATACATTAACATTTTGTCTCCCATATCCGGCCAATTCGCTTATCCGGATGAGCGCCGGTCCCGACATGGCTGGATAATCGAGGTCGAACTGTACTTTGATTTCAGATAGAATTCGCACTGTAGGGGACCAGAGTTTTAAAGATATACATCCCAGCCTTATCAAGATCTAGGCACATGTGGAGTTCACTCAGTGACGACTAGTGCGAGTAGATATCCGGCCAATTCGCTTATCCGGATGAGCGCCGGTCCCAACATGGCTGGATAATCGAGGTCGAACTGTACTTTGATTTCAGATAGAATTTGCACTGTAGGGGACCAGAGTTTTAAAGATATACATCCCAGCCTTATCAAGATCTAGGCACATGTGGAGTTCACTCAGTGACGTCTAGTGCGAGTAGATATCCGGCCAATTCGCTTATCCGGATGAGCGCCGGTCCCGACATGGCCGGATAATCGAGGTCGAACTGTACTTTGATTTCAGATAGAATTCGCACTGTAGGGGACCAGAGTTTTAAAGATATACATCCCAGCCTTATCAAGATCTAGGCACATGTGGAGTTCACTCAGTGACGACTAGTGCAAGTAGATATCCAGCCAATTAGCTTATCCAGATGAGCGCCGGTCCTGACATGGCCGGATAATTGAGGTTGAACTGTACTTTGATTTCAGATATTTTTATTGCAAATGATTGACAAAATGCCCTTCATCTACAACTCATGCAGCGCTTATTTATGTCAATGATCGGCGAATATATGTCAGTAAGTTTCCAGACGTAAAGACTTCTTGTTTTGCCTCGTCTTTCACGGGTCAGGTGTTCACCAGCGTTCTTTGAGGAGGAGCGGGCCGCGCTTGAGGACCGTCGTCAGAAGGTTCGGATGCTGCAGCACCGGAAGGGTCAAGAGCTGGACGAGAGTGAGGTCAAGGACCTGCCGGACGAGATCCCCATCCCGCTCTGTATTGGAACAAAGGTCACAGGTAACACTTCCTTCCAATTTCACTCTGTACTGGGACAAAGGTCACAGGTAACACTTCCTCCCCATCCCACTCTGTATTCGGACAAGGGTCACAGGTAACACTTCCTCCCCACGCCTCCCCTCAGTCACCAAAGAACTTCAATATATGATAACAATGTACTGTAAAACGAGGAATGTTTGTGTGCATTTTAATTTCGCGAGGGCCAAGATTCGCGAAATTAAAATGCATGCGAAAGTTCTTGTCTACACAATATGCATTGAATGTTAGATGCACTTGCAAAAATTTCATGCCAGGAAAAAGGCCGTAGGCTCCAGTTGGCGAAAATTTCATGCTGCGAAAATATCTTGTTTTACAGTAATATTATGTTAACATACGAGCAACTGAGGAGCAGTCAAATCCAAGAAGGCGTAATCTTGCATAAGTTCAAAAGTTCAAATACCCATTGAAAAAATGTCAGTTGAGCGCAAGGTCCACCATTACTAATTGAGTAACTAAGCACAGAATGTCAAGGGGGGGGGGGGGGGCCTCTGAGTGCTTCCCTCCCTCCGCCCTAGAATGGGGTTAATCTGTTTTACTTCATCAGCTATACAGCCACAGAACCTATTGACACCTGCTCGAGTATACTCTGGGCTAATCTTCAACGGGTTAATGGCTTATGTTTTGAAGAATGTTACATTTTGTTGGAGCTCTAATATGCCGCATTTTTTGTTTAAACTCAGAAAAATATGAATACTGATGGATGTATTTCGTGTTTTTATCAACAGCCCGAGTTCGAAGCCCCACTGACGGTCTGTTTACTGGTCAAATTGATGCTTTGGACCCTGTGGACGCATCCTATCGAGTGACCTTTGACCGGCAGCAGTTTGGCACAAAATCTGTCCCGGACACTGAAGTACTTGTGAGTATTCATTTTAAATATGAAATGATTGGCAGTGAAAACTATGTACACATTTTGTTTTTTTTTTCAGTGCTTGATGCCCATTCAACTGCATTTTAAAAAAATGGGAGGTTTTGTAGATATATCATTTTTTATGTTGGACCACTTTCAATATTAGAGCATCACTTGTTTACAGCTTTGTAGATGAAAATATTGTTGTAAATATTCTGATATATCCAACAAATATATATCTGAATATTCTTAATTTCATGCTAGTCCTTTGGAGCACAAAATATGCAAAAATGTCCATATTTATAATATGTAATACATACAGAGTAAAAAAAAATATATTGCAGAGACTTAGTGTTAACCGTAATGAAGAAGAAAAAAATATTTGAGATGCTGAGCAGTGTTCTTACTATTCTTTCTGGTTTTTTTTGTTTGTAATATTTTTCATACAGAGCACCGAAGTACAGGAGACAGTGCCACTATCGTCCTTCTTGCAGAAACACAGACCCAGACCCACATTCTTCACCCCTCGCAGGTGAGTTACTGCTTTTTGCCACCAAAATGAAAATGGTATTGTTACATCATTAGATCAGCTGTGCATTCGATTTCAGTATGTAAACATATGTAGCAATGACGGTATTGCTTCATGTTGTACAAAGAACTTTTCAAGAACATATTGCTTGAAAATTTGTTTCAATTATTGAGAAATGAAATTAAAAAAAAATTCAAAAGAAACCATACAAAGTGTTCTTTAATGTGTTAATGTACATTCTACCCATTTGATAACAGCAACAAAAATTGCAATATTTTACAATGCCCCTCCTGCACTCGTGAGCTAGTGAGGGACATTTATTATAAATCTGATATTTATTGTCTTAATAATAATAATAATACATACAATTTCTATAGCGCCGTTCTCCACTTTGATTAAATGCTCAAGGCGCTTTACAATTGTACATCAAAGCAAACAGATTGAAAATACAAGTACATCACAGTAATAGAAGAAGATGAAGAAGCAGAAAAAAAAAAGACATGAAAGTCTGTCTTCAAAAGACACTGGTCTTCAAAATGCACTGCTAAGCAGATAGGATTTTAAATTACTCCTGAAAGATGTTATAGAGCTTGAGTCTTTCAGCTCACGAGGAAGTGAATTCCACAGTGTTGGTCCAGCGTGAGCGAAAGCTCGTTCCCCCCAAGATTTCCTAGAAAACGGAATATGTAAGAGACCTGAAGTTGAGGATCGAAGAGTTCGTGAAGGTTGGTATTGACGAAACAAACAAACATTGTAATCAGGAGCTGTTCCCTCAATAACATGATAAACCAAAAGAAGTATCTTAAACCGAATACGCTCCTGTACAGGCAACCAATGAAGACTCTTCAGGATAGGTGTGATATGACTGCGTTTACTTGACAAAGAAACAATACGTGCAGCGGCATTTTGTAGCTTTTGTAATTGGGCAATTTGCGAGTTTGGTAGATTGAAAAACAAACCATTACCGAAATCAAGGTGTGAAGAAATAAGTGCATGAACAAGTTTTTCCGTGGCAGAGCGAGTCAAATACTTGCGAATAAAACCAATATTGCGCAATTGATAACAGACTGATTTAGAAATGTTGGTGATTTGATCGGACATAGCCATGTGAGAGTCAAACATAACACTCAGATTGCGACATGACTTTGACAGAGGAATATCATTACCTACAATCGAAATACAATTAATATCCAACTTATTCAAGTGAGATTTAGAACCAGAAAGGATAAATTCACACTTGCTGTGGTTTAGAAACAATGAGTTAGACCTCATCCAAGCATCAATATCAATGATGTAATTTTCTAGACAGCGCAGTGCATGAGATGCTTGGATTTGATGTGGTGGAAAAGATACAAAAACTTGTATGTCGTCTGCATATAGATGATACCAAACAGAATGCCTTTGAAATATTTTCCGCAGACCGATCAAATAGATAGAAAAAAGGGTGGGCCCGCCAACAGAGCCTTGAGGTACACCACAGCTTAATAGCTTTGAAGACGATGTGACACCATTCAAAAGAACAGACTGTGAATGGTGTGATAGGTATGATTTAAACCATTCGAGAGCTTGTCCCTGGATACCCAAACTTCTAAGTGTATTGACAAGAATTCTGTGATCTACAGTGTCGAAGGCCAAAGACAGATCCAACAAAACCATTGCTGTGACGGATCCGGAATCCATTTCCCTTAAAATATAACTAGAAACATTTATCAAAAGGGTCTCCACACTATGGTGAGGGCGATAAGCCGACTGTAAAGGATCGAATGATTGTATGAGTTTATGAGTCGTGCCTTTATACTGGCTTGAATCTGTCATGGTTCTGCATGCAAGTGTGTGTTGTCGTTTCCTGTATGTATCTTGTATAGATCACAACAGAACATGTTTGAAGCAGATTTCCAAATGGACAATAGACACAATTAGTTCAGTGAAGTGTGATTCAGATCAATTCAGTTAAGTGTAGTTATACTCATTTCATATCAATGACATCAAATGAGGGTATCCACATCCACTATTTCAATCCTGAAGTCTGCAACCCGTGCCCCCTTCTCTCCCAACAGAACCGGTCCTGGCGGGATGCTGTCACCGGGCCTGGAGCACGACCCCATGTTGGGACTTTCCCCACTCAGGGGCAAACTCCAGGGTGGGGAGGAGCAGACCCTTGGGGGATTCCCCGTCTCCTTCCTCATCCATGTGGTAAGTTTAAGTTATTTTTCATACTTCTTACGTTTCCCCAGACCAAAAATTATCCTCTTCCTCTTTCACCCTCCTCCTTCTCCTTTTTCATCTCCTCCTCCCTTCTTTCTTCACCCCTATTTTTACATTCCTCTTGTCCTTCCCATCCTCTTCCTCTTCCTCCCCTTCCTCTCCTTTCCTCTCTCTTTCTCCTCTTCCTCTCCTTTCCCCTCTCCTCCTATCCTTTCTCTTCTTCCTGCCCTACCCCTTCTCCTCCCCACTTCCTCTTCTTCCTCCTCCTCCTCCTCCTCTTCTTCCCCTTCTCCTTTTTTTCCTCCTTTTCTTTCTCCCCCCTTTTCCTCCTCCTTCTCCTCTCCCTTTCTCCTCCTCCTCCTATTCCTCCTCTGTCTCCTGCCCTTCCCCTTTCCTCCTTCCCCTTCCCCTTCTACTCTTCCTCCTCCCCCTCTTCCCCTCCTTCACCTCCTTCCCCTTCTCCTTCTTCCTATCCCTTCTCTTCATCCTCCTTTCAATTCCCCTTCTCCTCCTTCTCCTCCTCTCCTCTTCCTCCTCCTCTCCTCCCCATTCTCCTTCATCTCCTCCCCTCCTCCTCCTCTTCCCCTCCTTCCCCTTCTCCTTCTGCTCCTATCCCTCCTTTTCCTCCTGCCCTTCCCCTTCCTTTTCCCCTCCTTCTCCTCCTCTGCTTCTCTTTTCTCCTCCCATTCCTTTTCTTCTTCTTCCCCCTCTTCCTCCTCCTCCCCCTCCTCCTCCCCCTCCTCCTTCCCTTCGTCCCCCTTCTCCCCTCCTTCCCTTCCCCCTGATCAGTGATACTTCGTACAGAGTAGAGCTCGTTTTCTTGACACCAGAATGTCCTGCAAAGTACAACGTTGTGTGAGTGGTGGAACAAGTGTTAGTGTTAGTGTCAGTGTCAATGTCAGTGTCAATATCAATGTCAGTCAAGAATCATGGGAAGGATGAGGGTGACTGTTAGTGTTACAATGAGTGTTAGTGTAAATCTCAAAACAGGTGTCAGTGTGTGTGGAAGTATCAACTCTAAATTGCAAGACTTCATAGCAAATATATGTCACTCATCATTTTTTGTTTTCTTTTTTTTTTCATTTTGCTTTTTCTTTTTTTTTCTTTTTTGCAGACGAAGCTGTCTAAAATCCTTGGCTACAAGAAGGACTTGATTCAACAACTGAAGGAGATGAACACAGAAGCAGAAAGAATGGTAAACAAATCAGTAATCAATTTTTCTTTTTATTCTTAATATTTGAGCAACTGTCCTTTTAATACCTTCATCAAAAGATTTGCTACATTTATAATGTAAGATTAGAGGCGATGTATATTATCATTTTCTTAGTAAGTTCTCCCAAACTTCTTGCATCAATGGGAAGACCCGACCATGATCACAGCTGGCAGTTCTCCCTGATTTGCCAAGAGGTACTGTACGAGCTGAAATTTTCGCGGTGGTTTTATTTTCGCGATTTTCGCGAATCGCCTTTGAACCGCGAAAATAACAACACGCGAAAATAACAACGCGCAAATAAGTAAGTTCAGTTAGACCCTCGAAACCGCGAAATTAACAACACGCGAAAATGTCCTCCAAGTAGCAATTCGCGAAAATATCTGTACGCGAAAATTTCAGCTCGTACAGTATCCTGCAGAATTATTTAGTTATCTTTTCATGTCCTGGAAAGGGAATATGAAATCTTCTCTGATTAGGGATTTATTTCTTCCTGTTGAGATGCATGTAAGTCACAAGCACAGTCAATCTCACCTAAGTCAAGCTTGCACTAGTTGATGTATTAACTAAGTTGAAGAAAACCTCCACCGCAGATGGATATAGAGATTTGTTAACCCTAACTTACTGTATACGCCGCATATTTCGCGAGGTTTTTATTTTCACGAATTTCGCGAGTTAGGTGCTATTTGCAAAATTAAAGACACGCGAAAATATTGACTCTTATCCCGCTGTGAATGTGACGTACGCGTGTACACTTCTGCGTTCAGTACAGGACTTCACAATCGCGAATTTAACCACTCGCGAAATCGTTGGGAATTCCCGATTCGCGAAAATTTAGACTCGCGAAATATATGGCGTATACAGTACCTGGGCTATTTAGCAGGCTTGAATTCCTGGGGGGCATTATGGCCCCCCCTTCAGATCCCGGCTGTTGATCGCGCGATCGCCGCAAAATTTTGCATTAACATAAAACCGGAAGTAATCTACAAGGCTGTTCAGTTAAATTTTCAAAAAATTTGCATTTTCTATTTTAAATTAATTAATTATGCAAATATATGCAAAAAACCTCATTTTCGTCTGTGATTGGCTTATAAAAGCTTATGGAATGCTGATTTTTTGTGTAAATATTCTTAGTGACATTCCGAACATTTGTGCGTAAAAAAGAAAATCAGTATCAAAATTAATTTCTTATGTTTTTTATTGTTTTATCAATTTTTTAATGTATTTCATTGTTTTTTTCGAACTTTTGTTTTTGTTGTTTTTTTCGAACTTTTGTTTTTGTTGTTTTTTTTCAGCAGAATTTTTCATACACATCTTTAGAAGCATAATTATACTAAAATAAATTTATTTCAGCCATTAAAATAAAAAATATGAATCTTTATATGAATTAATTGAAAAAACACAATTTGTATTGACTTTGTACACAAAACCACGTTTTTGAGCAATTTTGGGGTTGACAAAAATTTTTTGAAGGGGAGTGGCTTCGGAACAGTATGCCCAGGCGCAACAAATTTGGTCTCAAAAGTTGCGCGAGACTTGAAAGTAAAAAGTCAGCGAGCGGCGGGGTCAAAAGATTTTGCACGGCGGAATGGTCGCGGAATTCGTCGAAGGGGGGGGGGGCATTATGGCCCCCCCTCCCAGGTAAGTTAGGGTTTAAAGTTTATTGTGTACGGATGATTTGACATTAACGGAAGTTGGAAGAATTTCCTGCGATCCCTTTGGATGCAATGTGGGTGAGGTGGATTGTATCTCCATATTATGCTTTTGAATCTTCCTAATTTGATGTCTGAATGTTTACAGCTCCGTAATTGTGCTCTAACTAGGATTGCATGAAAATATTATACACTTGTTACTACGATGCACTCCTGTTATAATGAACACGGTTAGAACGAAATTCCGGTTACAACGAAATATAAATTTAGGCTGCAACATTATCCGCTCTATGTCTTTTATTGTTTCTTTGTTCAGTTATAACAAAAAATTTTGATACAACGAAAGAAAAATTGCTGGTCCCGAGGACTTCATTATAACAAGAGTTTCACTGTACATGCAACTCGTCAGAAACATTAAGTACAGTTCATTGCTGAATCAAATATGGAATTTGGGGATGCCAGGACGTCTAAATTGTGCGTGCAAATGATGCTTCCTTTGTGCTGTAGAAATCGATAGGACAGCCATTCACAGAGGATTTCCAGCAGAGATACGCCGTCATCGTGTTACAGGTCGACCGCCTCAACAAGGATTTGAACAAATATCTACAGGGTGTCCAGAAATACTGTCAAGAGGTACTGTATGGAAGGGGAAAAAAAAAAAGATCTTTTACTCTTTGTGTGCTGTGGCGTAAACTTTTTATGAGGCACATTATGCAAATGATGCACAGGTCTTAGCACTTTAGATGGAATTGTGTGCATAAGATGACCACGGAATTGTTTTACCCACAGTGCAAAACCAAAGGGTTTAGACGAGATTCCACAGTTGCCACATGTATGCACACTACATCTCCTCATGCATGAAAAAACATGTGCATCATCTGTTTAGTAGAATGATAGACAAATTTTAGACAGAAATCTATTTGTAGAATCATATGTCCGATAATTACTGACGTATGCCAAATTTACTGTATGCATTTCATTTTTGCTTGCCATAGGTACATGGCTAGTTGTACCGTGCATCCAGTAATTCCAGCTGTGCATTCGATATGTAACTGGATGCACGCTTTGCTGGCCAATAGGCATCTCTTACTGAGTGCGCAAACACTTGCTGCAAGTGCATGGTAACATGTTTGCAAAGGCTATTGTCAATGAGGCAGTTTGTGGCCAGTGAACAAGAAAACACACACACACACACACACACACAGCTTTTAACCAATGAGATTGAAGAACTTTGTCTCCCCTTTCAGTAATATTCTGAGACGCTGCTCTTGAATATTTTTGGAAAACATTCTTTTTTTTTTAAAGCCATGTAACTGTTTATAGAAGTTTTCATGCTAGAAATGCCAAAATGCAAAGTTGTAGAGAAAATTGCATACTTTTCTGTGACGTAAATGCTTTTAGGTGTGAAGACTATAATGGCCCATGACCCTTTCCGTGTGATATGTGGCATAAAATGTGACTTATCGATCGGTCTGTTCAAAATTGTGCATTTGAGCATAATGCACGAATATGGCAAGCCGTGAATGGTGCCGGATGTTCAAATACAGCACACAAGAGGTAGACATGCTATAAATTAAATTTGTCAAATGACGGGATAACATGTTAAATTCATTTCCAGACATACACAAAGTAAACGTACACTGACACACACTGCTTTCATTGTGAGAGATTGTGCTTAGGTGTACTAATGTATCACAAACATAGCCATACTTCGACATACAAACATCTCAAAATACTCATTGCATGAACAAATTCTAAACAGCTACATGTAATACTATATTGTAAAATATCTGTTGATATTATATCAACATTTATTTTACAGTTTGGATTTATTTATACAATTTTGCAATTTGTTGAATTTATGATTGAGAATGACAATGGAAGAATTAGAAAAAAAAAATCCTTTTTTGAGAAACTAAGTCACTGATTTGCTCAGCCAAGAGACACTACTTTGCAAGGTGGGGAGGAAATGTTAAAGGGATTTTCTCACTGAGTGGCGAATGTTTGTGATCATAGCGAATTCTAGGGAATTTTAGATTTCACCAGGGTTTGTAAACGTTTTTTCTCATCGCAATGAATTTTGAACATGTTCAAAATTTCTTTGCAATGAGAAGAACTGTTTGTTTGAATAAGCCAGTTCGGAGTTCCACTTTGCGCATGAGCAGAAACAAGGTCATTCGGACCAACAGGCATGTTGGTTTTTAAATTTACTGGGATAAGCATCTGTCATGTAATGGTTATTCATGTAATCCTTATAAATGCCACTTGCCAGCACATCCACCTGACAGCAAAAGTGGTATTCGGCAATATCAATAGAAAGAGATTGTCAATACATCCAATGCAAAATAATGAAATGGATGCTTTCTCAAGTGTGAATTGACAGATCATTCTGCTCATCTGGTCTACGCAAGTTTATTCTTTGTTTGAACGGGATTGATGAATCCCATAAATTGTTACGTAAAGCTTATGCATTATGTCGCTTTGAAAACGAGTGAAGTGCCCCTAACCAACTGAGAAAAAAGAAAGGTCATTCGTACCAATGTGCCCATGAGCTAACTCCGAACTGGCTTATTGCAACTGTAATGAACCCTGAAATTCCCTAGAATTCGCTGCGCTCGTAAACATTCGCAGCTCAGTGAGATACCCTCTTGAGGACTTCACTAATATTGAAAATGTAAGTCGACTCACAAAGTGGCAAATGTATTTAAATAGCATACAGTAGCTATGAGGTAACATACGTCGCTGTATACCTGTGAGACGTTGAATGAATATCGATCTTTTCCCACTGGGGACTCAAGACTGTGTGTACAATGCTATGGGGTGTCTGTGCTAAATGGCACTCAACAAAGCATACAAAAGGGTTAACAGCTGCTTTAATAGGGAGGAGAAAGGTATTGCTGATGTCAGGTGGAATATCACATCATGAACAGCTTTTAGCTTGGAGAGGGTGAATCAATGCATTCATGAAATTTACAATTATGCAAATAATGCAGAAGAGAAAGTACATTTATAATGAAGATGCAGCACACTCTAGGGTATAATGGTGCCATGTACACAACATTGTGAATACCCAATACCTGATAGTGGGCTGTGTCTTATCTAACATCACGACCTTAAACATGTGCATTATTTGTTTTATAAAATGGGACTGTCAACTATGGCATCAGCTTGTAAAACTTTGCATTTTAATGCAATGGGGCCACTCTGTGATAGGCCGTGCAGACAGCTGTGTGAATCAAAGTGATTTTGCTGGTTCGTACCGAAAGCACGGCCTTCTGCCTGGAGCAGTTGGTAATTTGCTGTAGGATAACAAGCAATGCAGCTATTCATATTTGCAGCATACTCTTTGCATTCCCCTGCGTCATAGAAAAAATAGATTGAGCACACATGTTTCACTTGAGCATTTCTAATTGGCTACATGTTTAAACCCATATTACAATCAACACATAAGCAATATATTCAGAGATAAGATTTTGATGTGCTTACGAGATGAGTGCGTACAGGTGTGGTCAGAGGAAAATAAAAAATACATTGTATGGAAGCTAACAAACCTTACACATGATTAGAATGTGCTGCTGTACAGGTAAGATGTAACATACATTTGTACTATCTCTCATATTTATTTGTTTGTGTGTGAATGTTGGTGTGTGTACATGTACACATATTTGATTTTTTTTTTCTTTGAAATGCTTCAGAAATGATTTTGTTTCACTTCACTGCTGATGAAGCATTGAATGTTTATATGAAAGCAAGCAACCACAGTGACAGATGGCTTTAAAGGGGAAGGCTAGTAACTGATCAGTGGGAATCAGTGGAAATGCTGGGAGATGATTGTTCCAATCCTTATGGGATGCATTCAAGAGTTCATTGTATATCTATTGTTGTGTGAAAATGATATGCTTCAGAACGGTCTCATATTCAAGTAATGTGCAGATTAATGCTCCGTCACTGACCAGGGACGCTAACCTGGAAGCATTAAACTGCACATTACTTGAATATGAGACCATTCTGAAGCAAATCATTTTCACACAACAATAGATATACAATGAACTCTTGAATGAATCTCGTAAGGATTGGAACAGTCATCTCCCAGCATTTCCACTGATTCCCACTGATCAGTTACTAGCCTTCCCCTTTAAGTCTCCTAGGCAATGAGGATAAAGTAGCTATAAGACTTTAACCTGGGGCCTCATAATTGGCAGTTTATAGTCTTATCTACTAGGCCACAAGAAATCCTTGTGTTTGCATTTTGCAGTGAAAAAGGTCAAGTTGATGATTTCTACCAGCCATTATTTTCTCTGGCGTAACATTTAGATTTTTCTTCATCTAACTTTAGTTTTGTCATCGTATAGTTGAATATAAAAAATGAGGCTAAGGTAGCAAAAGAGAGGTTCGTAAACCAAAGAGCTGGACCAAGGATGCAAGGACAATGGATTGCTAGACCCCTGTGATCACAGTCTCCAGTTTGCTAGGGGATCTAGACAAGAAATTCTCCAGTTGAAGAGATTCTTGGTGTTGGAGTCTCTTTTAAAACCAGCCAGCAGCGAAGAACAACACTCGGTCTGTCTTAAGGCAGACTGTGATGTGTGTTGGGTTTAAAGGTCTGCAAAATAAAGAGCATTAAATGATGGTGAAGAATCAAGGGGGAAAAGTGTGAAAAATTAAAGGTTCTTTAGAAATTTGTGTGGTGATGATGTTGAAAGGAAGCTTGAGGGTGAGTTATTGGTATTGCATGTTGCAATTAGTCAGCTCCTAGGTGAGTCATGAATCACAGTTAAAGGGATGGTACAGTATTGGTGGAGATGAGAATTGGGCTTTTAACTTTTTGCGAGATACCAAGAAAACACTTATGATATAGTACAGAGCATACCATTTTAAGAGGAATTCAAAGTTTATTTGATGAAAATCAGGTCTGGAATTACTGAAACATCCAAAAACAAAGTAAAACAAAGCAATCGTAATGAAGTGTGGGTCCCACACTTTTAGAATCGTTCTTTTTTGGTTATCTCAACCATTTCACAACCAATCTTCATCAAATAAACGTTGAATTCCTCATAGGATTACATGCTCTTTCGTATTTCATAAGAGGTTTCTCATTATCACACCAAAAAAAGTTAGAAACCTGAAATTAGGTCTCAACCAAAACTGTATGATCCCTTTAATTTGTATGCTTGTAATGGCTTGTGTGGTGTGTGAAGATTGTTTTATTGAGTGTTTTGTTTTGTTTTGTGTTCAATTACACACAGTTTATCTTCTCCTATTCTCATTCCTAACCTCAAACACATCTTTCGGAGATAATTTTCTGTCCCCCCCCCCCCCCCCCACCACCACACGTGCTTACATCATTATCATATTTAACCCTAAATCCCCCATGGACTCACTATGAATTTACTAGTGTATACAGTATTTCATATAACAACAAATTTCTTTTCTTTGTAGGGATAGTAAGTCATTGACCTCTAGCATTTTTTTCTCCTTTTTCCTTTTTTTTTTTCATAAAATGGCTGAGTGACCTAGAACACAATATCAAAGAAATGACTCCATTCTTGTTAAAATCTAAAATTTCTACACAAGTTCTGCTCAGGCTCATGTTTAGTGCAAGATTTCCATTACATCTGATTGAGAAACAAGATTTTTTTTTTTTTTGCCTTATCACTTTTGATTCAAATTAGTGTGCTATAGTAGTAGTCATTTTTTAACATTTATAAAATACACTTAAATTACTTCAAAGAGGAGAAAGAAATAACTCCTGAAATTTTTCATGCTGTGCATCAACAGTTTATTTTAATTCACAATTCTTTTTATTTTATTTTTTTTTGGAGGGGGGGGGGCACTGTGTCCTTTGTCAAGTGTTTTACAGACTGAAATATAAATGTTTATATAATCTGTTTACATGATGGACACCAATTTATTTGAATTATTTCTTAAATTATTTATCTATCAACTGAGTTCCTGCTCACTTCTTTGAGTTGCATAATGATAATGTCCTGGTATAATGTGCTAGTCATTCAAATACTAAAATCTCAACGTTATTTATAGGAGTAGCTTTTCTTTTTTTTTTTTTTTTCCCCAGAAATTTACTAGCCTGCATAGAATATCAGTTCATGTACATTGTAGTTTCCAGTAATAGAATTATATGATTTCATTTTAATCATAAAATACATAATGTCAGCTAAAGTCAGATGTTTGAATGTGAAGGTACCAACGGTATGATGATTATGTTTGAATTGTTATGATTATATATAATTCACAGTCATTTGGGCAATTCCACGTTACTCACGTTACACATTTTGGGCGTCTCTGCATATTGTAATTGCCATATTTTTTGTACTGGAAGGTTTGACAGACTCTCTGTTCTACAATAGATCTACAAGTCCTTAGTCTACCATGTAATATTAATAGAACTTTACTAGTCACATCCATATAGGAAATAGATCTAGACAAAAAACTTTCGTTACTCATATTCCATTTTTTGGGACGACATAAAAAGCCTACATGCCTTTATTCAAAAAGTGTCCTCATACTGGGAAGTATTTCAAACAACTGTTGTATGATTTATATAACTCATATTGTGGTACACAAACATAGGGGGTTAAAATTTTGAGAGCATTGGAAATATTAGATAGCTACACCAAAATCGTCGTTACTCATGTTACACCATACTCACATTACATATTAGCTCATAATCACTATCACATAACTGACCATAGGAATTAGCTGGAAACTAAATGATCTTAAATCTATTTAACCTCTATAGATATGTTGTCCCTAAAATAAAACAATGTTGGCACTCTTTCATACTTTCCCCAAGTGCTGTCATAAGGCCATATGGCACATATTTTACTTTCCAGAATCCAAGTACTACTACTATAAACTGAATGCAAGAAATATAAAGTTGTAGATGCTAGTTCATGCAGTGTAATAAAGTATTCTCCGTCTATTCCCTTTCACAGGAACTTAAATGTACTTGGTTTTAATCGTGAGTGAAACACTTGATTTTATAAATTGTAAACTACTTTCATATAAAACAACATACATGTACATGTACATGGGATTACAGGCAGCTACTGTTACTAGTGTGGACTTTCCACTATGTCAGGGCTGCCAACTCTACTCATGCAATTAGCATGAGACTCACACAATTCACCAAATTTTAACTATTCTGATGAAAGAGTTCTCACACTTATCCCCAAATAACAGTATGTAAAAGAAAGAAAAGAAATTACCCTTAAAATCCCTAATTATCCGAACGTGCAATATGCCCAAGCCCAAACTTCTGAGATATTCCCACAGGCACACTTTTTCTACAGCCTGTGTTGAAAACTTTACTAAAGTATGCACCAATTAAAATGTAAAATTGATGAACTTCACTCCAGTGGAAAGGGGGGGGGGGGGGGGGGAGAGACACTCCCCTTCCACATCATCCCCAACCACCCTCCCCACCATTGTCACTTCGATCAGTCGCTTGCTCCCTTACACTTCACTCCAAACTCTCACTCTAGTTTGGCAGCCCTGCTATGTACATATGAAGAGTTTGTTTGCAAAAACCGATAAGTCCATATTTGTCAAATGGAGATATTTGCGATTAAAGGTCAAGAAAATTAAGGAGAATAATAAGAAAATTTTTGCTTCTTTTGACAATAACTTCAAAAATATACCTTTATATGTAGTGACCAATATATCATTTAAAAGGTATTATTTTGTACTTTATGACAGAGACCGTACTTCAAAATCTTCAAAAATGGACTGATCGGTTTTTGCAAACAAACTCTTCATATACAGCAATCCACCTCTCGACCTAATTTAACTTATTCTTGTATCTTCTGGTAATGATGAATTTTAACAATTTGAGTAAGCTTGGATTGTAGTTAAGCACTTGTTATTATTTTGGGTTGATAATCTCAAAGAGTAATGTATAAAGAACTGTAACACTGACAGTTCTTATAGGCACATGTACGTGCACCACCAGCTGACAGGAAATGATACTTGTTTAAAAAAAATGGCATTGTAAAAAGAGAAAATGCCAACTCTTGCTCAAGGTTACATCAGAGATATATACAGATTTTGGTTAATCTATTATGCTTTCTTTTTTAAATTGTATCGAGATGCAACAGTATATTTCCATCTGTCTTATGATTACACCACTACCCAATTACCAAAATTGTACAAGTAAAAAAAAAAAAACAAAAGCAGTCAAGCTGGCTATAAAAAGGATTTAAAGTTATGCATAGCTGATAACTGAAAAGATATGTAATGTAACCAGCTAAGAACTTAACAAAACAACCCCCCCCCCCCCCAAAAAAAAAAAAAAAATCCAAATGTCCACTATTATTGGCCACATCTGGTTTGTCTAGTTTGCCAATCAAGCTTTTCTTTGGATAGCAATAAGTGTTTAGCCTATTAGATAACAACCAATTCAAGCAAGGTCATGAAAGGTTATCTAAAAGACCATACTCTCTTTATGCCCCCTCAGTTTACTCAAGTCACACAAAAAATTATTTGCTTTCATTAGTTTAGAAAATATATTTGTATTTCCTGATTTTTTTTTTTTTTTTTGGTCGTTACTCACATTACACCCTTGTTAGTCACGTTACATTGTTACTCACGTTACAATTTTTGTGCCTCAATCATCATAATACAATTGCATGTACACAATTCTTTCACCATTTTTCATGTTGGGTAGAGGCAGTAAGAAGAGAATTTCCATTGGCACATTTTAAATCCAAGGGAATATTAAGATATGAAATTATTTCATTATTTTCGTTACTCACGTTACATTAGTTTAAGGGGTTTGGCAGCATGCTTTCTATCAATTCATGAGAATGCAGACCATTTCTTTCGTACTGACAACAGTAACTAATACCCAATACATCATAAAAACAACAAATCAATTACTTACCATTCTTTTATATTCTATGGATTCATCTCAAACATTCAAGTGCATTTTCAATGTAATTCTCAATGAGAATGTAAGTTAACTTCAAAGCGTAATATCTGCTATTCTGCAGGTATTCAGATTCCAAAAATGGCTGTTCCACATGCCCAGAAGTATATTCAACAAAATAAAATATTTTGCTACAAAATAAAATATGTGACAAGTTTCAACATAACGATTTATTTTTTCACCCCATGACACCCATCTCATGGAATTGCCCTTTTGTAACAATTCATGGCAACATGTCACATGGTTTGATACATCTTGAAATGCATGGAGTTTGGAGTTGTGAGTGTACATGTAGTTAGAAAACTGGTAATTTCTCAAGGCTGTGACTTCTCTTTTTTTTTTTTTTTAAATTCAGGCATGAGCAGACCAGTGGATGGTCATGTGTGATGGTCTTGTGCTTTCCCGAATAATCATTGCCACTGTGTGATCAAAATTTAAATCCACTTTAAAGTTCAAGCTTCCTTGTATAGAGGAGACGTAAAAAAAAAAAATGGAATAAAAAAATAGATCAGTAAGGTTTAATGCAGATCTGACAAAACATATTGAGAATGTTTTTTTTTTTTTTTTAGAAACCAGTGACATAATGTGTGTAGAGGTTCCATTCTCTTTGAAACCATTACATTCTAACTCAATCTAGTTTGCATACTGCATGTGCTGAACCAGTGTGACTGTTCGTGGACAGTGCAAAAATCTTTAAAGATGCCATAACTGTTCACATTGTATTTGCGTTTGATGTCACTTAAACTCTCACTGTTTTGCTATTTACAAGAATATGACAGTCAAAGTGAAAATGGAGTGAGCTTGCATTTGAGCAAATGGTGACGAAGATGAACGTTCTTTGCAAAATGATAACATCTGGGCACTTGACAAGCACAAGTACGATAATATGCCAATGGTGGTCTGTACCCATTAACTTGAAGAGAAAGAAGAAGAATGTATTTTGGTGAGGAGATTTCATGAATTCCAGGCTCATCTGAACTGTTGCACAAAAAAAAAATAATAATTACATTCAAATATTTTTGGAAATAACTTTTTAATGAAAGACACCATCTACAAAACAGATACTTAGTAATAGGGAAAGTAACAAGGAAATATATATCCAAGGCCTATTTTTGTATGTTCTTATAGTATGTTTGTGTTTGTGTGTTTTTATATGTACTGTAGGCATTTTAGATTTTTATTTCCATGTTGTGTTTTTTTATGGGGGGAGGGGAGGGAGGGAGGATAGGAGAAACAAAGATTTATCTTAGAATCGTACTATATAACCAAACTACAGTGTACACTTTTTTTCTGATAACATAAACCTACGCTTTTAAATACATGTGTAGCAGGCGTAATCGTTTCCCAAAACACATTCACCAAATACGATGCAGTGCATACAGTAGGCCTTCAGTACTTTGTTTCAGCTTTTTATTGTGGTCACCTGCAGGTACGAAGTATTCTCTTAATTGTTTTGACAAAGGAACATTGTCATACGTGTAATTGGTTTTTATTTTTCCTCCTTGAATATTACTTTCTCAGTCTCTGAATTGGTCTGCACGTGTTATTTTATGTGCAAGCTCTATGGGGTTTCTTTCGGGATGCATGTAGAGAATAAGAATATTAGCCATTCGCCGTACTTACAAGCAAATAATGAGAAGAATTTAAAGTAAGGAATGATCAAATGTATTCTTTTTTGCAACACGTACATGCTTAGTTCGGTATGAGGCCTTTTTGAATAACGCGCTTACAGTCGATGATAAGACTTCGTACAAGTCCCGCCCCCTATTCCGTCAGATCGATCAAAATTGGCTTTGTGTTTTGCTAGCTTGGCGTTTACCGCAGCAGTGTGGTGGGCCGTCGTGCGAGAGTCCACCGCATCGTCTGCGATTCGTACATGTTATGATGACCGTTTCGTGCTTTGAGCTTCAATTTGGCGGGAGATAATGACCATGTCTGTGGATGTATTATGGAAGTTGAGTCTCAGTTTCATTCCGAGGTAGCGAATGTTTCAGCTGAGTGCGAAAACGGAGGCAAATCGTGGCAGTCGACGAGCATATCGCGCGACGATTGTCGTGGATATGCCATGGGCCAGGCAGTGAAGAAGCGTTCGCGGAAATCCTCGCGCAAGGACTACCGGCCCGTGAAGATCTCGCGAGCTGAACTCGAGATCGACGAAAATGGCTTTGAATCCGATCAAAGTGATGACTATTCCATAAATGTGGTAATTATCTGACGAAAATGCTCAATTCTGTACGGAAATTTCATATCAGTTGTTCCGTAATTTTCTTTGTATCACAAATTTGCTTGTGCAAATTAACGCAAAGCCCGCATCTCGTTGCTGTTCGAGTCGGTCGAGCGTAGTCCCATATGTTATATTTCATGTTTGTTTATGTGAAGAGAACTTTGATAGTTGAAAAAAATAATGTTATTTTTCGGTGATTTTATAGTTAAAGATATTTTTGAAACGCATTTTCACACCAGATGAATAAAATGACCCCGTCTCCTGCGAATTCCTGTGGCATTAGTAAACTAACGACATTTTTTTTTTTCTGTCGCTGTCGGGCATTCACTGCACTGTGCAGTGTAGTTTATGTGACGAACAATGCAATGAACTAACGTCTTCGAAATAAACCGGAAACCTGGACGGCGATTTTACGAGCTAAATACCAAATTTAAACGTTGGATTTTCCCTCGATTTACATCTTTCGCTCCCAATATCTCGGTCAGGATTGTGGTCGACTGCGAAGGATTAGTAGATGCCTTCGAAATCTTGGCGTCGGGTTTTGCGATCAAATGTTTTATGCAAATGGCCCTTTAAATTCAAAACGTGGCACCACTGCAAAGGCGCGGTCGACTTCCGCGCGATCCTTTGTGTCAGGAATTATGCCGAGAAATGCTAATTAGGCGCGAGCATCATTCTCGGCCCTGAAGTAGCCCAATCATAATTTTCCATGTCAAAATTGTAGCTGTTGTTGGTCATGTGATTTTGGATTGGACCAATCAGAATTAAACAAGCTCGCTGCTCGTTCGCGTATTGTCAAATCAGAATCGGATGCATAATTAGTTTCCCTTTGCCACCTGCGCTGCCCTCAACCCCATCAGCCAATCAGGAAACAGATTCACAATTTGTGCATTTGGGTGATAGCCAATCAAAATTGGTCATGCTCTCCAAATGTGATTGACTCATGAAATAATAATCTCTTCATTCGTGCGTGGACAGCCAACTTTGCATATTTATTTTGTCCTTTATGTCGTGGAATGTAGTTTCTTTCGTTCATTTGGAAAATAGCCAAGAAACCTGCTCTTGCGTCATTATGGATTATGATATAAAATGGGATGAATCACTTAGTAACAGGCATGTTGTAGATGATTTTTTTTTTCTTTCAAATTTGCACAATTCAAGGTCTGTTTAGGGAAATGAGTGCATATCATTCAAATTATTATTTTTTTTTCTCCTGCTTCTTTGGCATGCCTGTCAGGTTATGTGTAATATCCCTGCTGCACAATGTGCCTGTAAATGCATTGTACTGTTAGCTTAATATTGACAGCTTTAATGATTTGATCACTATAATTTTCTATGAACCTATTTTTTTTTTTAATATTGTCTACACATTGTCAATTTACCCCTACTGTCCTTGTTACCCCCCCCCCCCCCAAAAAAAAAAAAAAAAAAAAAAAAAAGAAGACTAGCGAAAAAAAGGCTAATACAAATAGAGGGTGTCACAGACCCGAAGTTGGCCTTTTTTTTTTCTTTTTTATTTGTTTATCTATTTTTACAAGACTTGTTGTTGATAATGATTGTAAATTTTTATTGCATAATGAAATGAAATCACAGCACCCTCCATACTAGCCAGGTGCTACATAACTTTTTTTTTTTTTTTTTACCTTGTGCCCAGTTGGGCAAGCAGATTTTCAAATTGCTGTACCTGCATGAATTTGAATTTAACTTTGCTGGAAGACAGGGTCCAAAAATATTTTACAAAATTACAGATCCTATAGAAAATTGCTTGAATGTCAAGGGCTTGATAGAACACAATCATTTGAATAAACAGCACACTTTATGTTGATACACATGCTTAATGGAGTAACAAACTTGGTGATCCCAGCAAGCACATAACGTTTTCAGAACGTTTCCCAAACATTTTTTTGAGGTTCCGTACGTCTTCTAAAATGGACATTTTTAAACATACGTACAAAGTCAAAGTTGGGACTTAGCATTTACTGCAAAGCACAGGTTTTTTGGAAAACGTTTTAAAAACGTCAATGGACGTTACAAACGTTTTTATTATGTCTGCTACGTCTTCGTCCTTCACGAACGTCCACAAAACGTTTTTATTAGGTCTGCTATGTCGACTTCATCTTTAGTGAACGTTTAAAAAACCTTTTTATTTAGTGTGCTATGTGTTCGTCATTGGTTTCTTTATCATGAATATTCATACCTATTATGAATATTCAAATAAAATTAGAAAACTAGTGGAAATAGATAAAAATCATTGAAATCTAAAGATTTATGCTGGGTTCAAACTTTCTGTCTTAAAAATAAACTTATCTTAGTTATTGTTCAGTTATTCACAATTTCAAATTGTGTTATGAAGAGGTATTTTCATTAATAGGCAATTTTAGTAACCATGTCTTCATGCATTGCAACATTTTGCTTTCCTTACATAAAAGAATGTGATACAGATTCATCAATTGGGAATAGAATGTAGTATAGGTACAGTATAGGTGGTAGGACATTAGAAACAGGTTAGGATAGGATTATATAGGATTAGGATTAGGGTGCATTAATCCCAGATTGTGCCTGTATAATCTCATAACTAAATTTTTTTAAATACCCAATAAAAGATAAACATTAGACATTCTTAAAAGGTTTTCTGGACGTTCTAGACGGATATGAAAGGTTCTCTTAACGTTCTGGAACGGGTCATAAGACTTTTTAGACGTTCTTAAAACTTTTTTTTGAACATTCTAGTTGGTTTTCAAAGGTTTTCTGGACGTCCGCAGAATGTCCACAGAATGTTTTGAATATTCTTAAAAGGTTTTACTGACGTCTATAACGTCCAAAACGTTTTCTGCAGGTCCTTAAAAATTCCAAAAGGTTTTTTAATATATTCTTTTTTTTTAATGTTAAAAAAACATTTTTATAACGTCCATTTGAAACGTTTTAATACGTCGAAAACCTTCCACAAAAATGATGTTCTGAAAACGTGACAAAACGTCCAAATAACGTTTCAAGAACGTTCAGAAAACGTCCAAATGTTAGCTGGGATTGAGTGTTGTTGTATTGCATTGAGGCATCTTCATGTAAGTGTTGGAAAATTGCTGAGGGAAAATACAGTATGTGTTGCATCACTGCGCAGTCATTATCTTTGGGCTTATGTATGGTTGACTTCATTGGCTTGAAGGCGGGACAAGTGAAAAACAGAGTGACTTCAAAACTTTTTGATTGCTTAGGGCAAGTACTCTTCCTCATTATTGTTCAAAACATTTGCCCAACTTAGAATTCACTTGCCCCAGGCAATCGAGCACGCTTTATGTAGCACCATTCTAGCTGGATTAAACTCATGCTACTGTAAGATAAACAAAATTCCAAATTTGCGTGAATCCACCCGATTTCTCTCAAAGAGACTTTCTTTACTTTGTAGACAAAATCTTGTTCTTCACACTTTAAGTGTGCAGCAGGCCTGTTCAATGCACAACACTAAGCAGTGGGAACATTTCTGAGGATTGCATGCATACATGCTCGACAAGTATTTTAAAAATATTTGCAAACAATGTTTGATGGTGAATATCAAATCAAGCCAAGCAGAAAAACATCCCTTTGGATCATATTCAGGCGGTTGACATTGATTAATGTATTTCAATTCATATCCAGTCATAGATTTGTGTGGGTCGAAAGTAGCCACGAACACGAAAGTTTAGGTGACTGTAACAATACACAGCCCCGTCGCTGTACACAAGTGTAAGTCGCGACAGGGCTGTACCATGTGGACACAACGTAATCTTATAATTCTGGGGCGCCGACTCTATTTTGAATTTACTGCGCCATATTTGTTACTAAGACTACATAAGATGTAAACTTTATCTATTTAGCTACTGTTTTCAGCTATTGATATTGACATACATATTTCACAACTTGCACAAAATCATGTGAGTGATTCGTAAAATTTGTGATAAGAATGTAGAAATTTTCACGTTTTGTTGTGTGGCCTTGTTCGAGGGGTTTAGTAGATATGTGTATCACACACCGTCAGACGCCTAGCACGGCGTCTGGTCGGGCTAAGGTGACTGTAGTTAATTTCTGCAGCATCCTGGCCTAAATCCAAGGAAAGCCAAGGTGAAGCCAAACCATAAATCATGCCACAAACATTGAGAGTACAGATGCAAGTGGTACATTATATAGATGATGACTGGCGGGGGAGGGAACATACCGAATGTTCCACCCGAAGGGTTTGAAATGCTATTGAGGGAGGTTATAAGTCCCGAGACAAAGTTGAGGGACTTGGTGCCTCCCGAAATAGCATTTCAAACCCTGAGGGTGGAACGTTTGGTACATGTTCCAGACAATAAAAGTCATCATCTGTTATATTATATGGGTTAGTCAAATACGTCAAATACGTCAACGTCTTAACCACCAGCATGCACAACGCACTCGATTGCTCGCTCGCGCAGAGCCAAATTCACTTTGCGCGCGTGGTCCTAGGCCTTCTGTCATTTGTTACGTGAAAATGTTTTCCCATGGGAAAACATTACAAGAATGTTCGCCCATGGGCGAACATAACGAATGTACCTCCATCACGTGACTGTGTTTACTATTAGCCAATCACTAACCGGTATTTAAACCCATTTAATATAATTGAATGACAGTACATTGCTACATGCATTTTAGAAGCTTGCTTTTGAATGGTGTCCTAAAGACAACATGCGTAGGGAATATTTATTTTTGTGTTTGATTGCCCAGCAGTCGCTTTGAACAGCATCGTCTTCAGTTAACTCTTTATGTGCCACGTTCGCACGTCCGACTCAGTCGACGGCGTGCCAACTTCGCATATTCTGCTCAACAAACAAAGCCGCCAAAACCGATCGATAAATCACTAATCGCTGCTAATCCGGCGGCACAATGAAAGCGTTTCTCGTGTTTTGTTCCTCTCATATACGGCTTGCATTCTATGTGGTGATTGACTATCAAGCAGTGTTCCCAACGAGATTTGCTCGAACATTCTAAGTTTTTGTCACGGTTTTATGTTCAAAAGTCATGCCTTTACAGTAATGTACAATGTAGCAACTGGTCATTCAAAAGAAAAATTTAAAATAGATAATTCGTCATACAATTTATATCGAAAAACAAAGCTTGGCATTCCGCTTTAATTTTGCCTACTATTATGCCCATCTTAGCAGAAATTTGTAGAAGTTATACGAATTGGAAAAACAGAATTCTTTCTCAAAGCATGACTACCTTCCTGTCTCAAAATAACATGGCACAAAGGGGGTTTCCACCATGGCACATAAAGAGTTAACTGATTCAGTACCGCGCGGTGCTTGTGTGGAGGTGTTCACATGCCTGACTGAGATGCTTTCTTTCTTTATCTTTTTATTTGTTTCTGTTTCAATGTTTTGAATAATTCCCCCCCCCCCCGTGTTGTCTTCCTACAATGTAAGATTTCTCTTTGCCTGTCTAGTTATTATTATAATTATAATTATTATTATTATTATTATTATTTCGTTTTATATACATACATTATACAGGGTGGCCTCGTCAGTAATCAAGTACTGTTTTCCAGGGGGCTCTGTAAACACATACTCTGCAAGATAACAATCACAACAAATAATATTAACATATTAGGGTCAATCCATGTCAAATCATCCAGTGCTTGTCACCCGACCCCCTCCGATTTTCTTAAAAATCGCACCAAATGTTCCCCAAAGTGTCTGACGGAAAATCCCACAATATTTTGCCCCAAGGTCAATTGGTTGCTAAGATACAGCCTCACATAGCAACCGGTGCGCATTCCAAAAAATTAGTTAAAAGAAAATTAGGCATTTTTGATTGACTGTTTTAGCTTGTATATTTATGCAAAAGTGTTCATTATCTGCAAATTGAGAGAACTTTATAGTCTTTGCAAGAAAAACTGACTGTGACGCGAAATTGACTTTTCGTTAACGTGCACAAGGTCACCGAAAATGGTGTTAAATGTTAATTTTGAAAATTTTAATGCATATTTAGAAGCTAATATCTTCCACATTTCATCACCTTAGGTTCTAAAATATTATGCCGTTGAAGGCTTTGACGTGCTCAGTAATTTTGAAAAAAATCGGCGCATTCATGATCACCGTTTTTACGGAGAGCGCCCTCAAAGTTGACAAAAATGAAAAATGTGCCAAATTCAAAGTCACGGATCACCCTTCGTCCCACCTAGGAATAGCATCAATTTTTGTATATTGATAGACATTTACCTATATTATCTTGGGTTACCAAAGAAATTTTGCTCCCGAAATGTTCAATGGCAAATTTACCCCACTGAAAATGGTCGTAAACGGCCAAATTCCCACGTAATATCACATATTGGGCTTAGAGGACATTTCAAATGTCCACGCTTTCAAAATGAAAAGCACTAGCCCTGTGATATTTGCAGTAGGGATAGTCTGTTATACATATTTTAGTAATATATACCACAAAACACTTTTATTACATAATAATGACCTTGAAATTTAATCCAAACTTTGATAAAAAACAATAAATCGCTCCATTTTCCTCATTGCACTGCATGTAAATGTGTTTTGAAAGACTTTTCACAGAGCAATATTTCAAGAATTATGAAAGCTGACATTCTACCATATTAGGGTGCTAAACTATTTCTGCTCATCTTCCAGATTTAGTGTCAATTTGATCATGAATGTTATATCTTTGACCTTGAAGTGCTTCTAAAAATAGCTGTAAATTTGTTAACTACAAATTACACACACAACAGGTGTTTTATGGCATGATTATACTTGATATTCTTCCACAAACACAGAAGCTTTTTATGATGTAAATGTTATATACTGGAATTAATCTATACGTGTTTGCGAGATATGTTACAATTAATTACTTTGTTCTGACAATGACCCTCAATTTCAATCAAAAATGGGGATGGTAATATTTTGTGATTTTGTGTGCATTTCCTATGGAAAACAGTGCTTTTTGTGGTGAAACTCATAAAAACTTGACCATTTTTACTATCTATCAATTTAATTGGTTAATTCTATTCTAGTTATGGTAGAAAAGTGGGCTGTGACAATTTCCAATAAAAAAAACATGGTTATGCTGCAGAAAATAAAAACAAAGAAATAAATAAGAAATTTCAAAAACAAGAAAATACATAAAAATTGAAATGATTTTGAAAGTTTTCATTAGGGACAGAACAACTTCCCCGAAAAGAAGACTCTCAGTCCTTTTAATGTGCGTTTCACAGGCTAGAATACGAATTTTTTAATGTCCATAATATTATCAATTATTATTACAGCGTACGTACTTTAATACAGGTCTTTATGGAGAGGAATAGGCATTTCTCATGATTTTGAAGGTCATAAATTGAGGGTCATTGTCAGAACAAAGCAATTGATTGGAACATATCTTGCAAGCATGTATAGATTAATTCCAGTATATAACATTCACACTATAAAAAGCTTTTGTGTTTGTGGAAGAATCATAAGTGTATCATGCCATAAAACACCTGTCGTGTGTGTACTTTGTAGTTTACAAATTTACAGCTATTTTTAGAAGTACTTCAAGGTCAAGGTATAATATTCATGATCAAATTGACACAAAATCTGAAAGAAGAGCACAAATACTTTAGAACCTTAATATTGTAGGCTGTCAGCTTTCATAATTCTTGAAATATTGCTCTGTGAAAAGTCTTTCAAAACACATTTACATGCAGTGCAATGAGGAAAATGGAGCGATTTATTGTTTTTTATCAAATTTTGGGTTAAATTTCAAGGTTATTATTATGTAATAAAAGTGTTTTGTGGTATACATTACTAAAATATGTATAACAGACTATCCCTACTGCAAATATCACAGGGCTAGTGCTTTTCATTTTGAAAGCGTGGATATTTGAAATGTCCTCTAAACCCAATATGTGATATTACGTGGGAATTTGGCCGTTTACGACCATTTTCGGTGGGGTGAATTTGCCATTGAACATTTCGGGAGCAAAATTTCTTTGGTAACCCAAGATAATATAGGTAAATGTCTATCAACATACAAAAATTGATGCTATTCCTAGGTGGGACGAAGGGTGATCCATGACCTTGAATTTGGCACATTTTACATTTTTGTCAACTTTGAGGGCGCTCTCCATAAAAACGGTGATCATGAATGCGCCGATTTTTTTCAAAATTACTGAGCAAGTCAAAGCCTTCAACAGCATAATATTTTAGAACCTAAGGTGATGAAATGTGGAAGATATTAGCTTCTAAATATGCAATAAAATTTTCAAAATTAACATTTAACACCATTTTTGGTGACCTCGTGCACGTTAACGAAAAGTCAATTTTGCGTTACAGTCAGTTTTTCTTGCAAAGACTATAAAGTTCTCTCAATTTCCAGATAATGAACACTTTTGCATAAATATCCAAGCTAAAACAGTCAATCAAAAATGCCTAATTTTCTTTTAACTAATTTTTTGGAATGCGCACCGGTTGCTATGTGAGGCTGTATCTTAGCAACCAATTGACCTTGGGGCAAAATATTTTGGGATTTTCCGTCAGACACTTTGGGGAACATTTGGTGCGATTTTTAAGAAAATCGGAAGGGGTCGGGTGACAACTTTTCTGAAAATTGGATGATTTGACGTGGATTGACCCATTACACAATACATTTGTAGGTTGTACATCATACAGAACAGAACTGTTCATGAAAATGAGAAAATAAGGAATGAGACTAAATGTATCAGTTTGCAACCAGGATGAAAAAAAAATCCAACTTATTGACTGAGTTTATAAAGAAAAATGAACCTTCTATAATAAATATGAATATATCATATGTATCAAAATATACCTGCCTGAAAAAAAAAACAAAAAAACATAACAATGGTAAGTTATTTGAAAAAAAGATGAGAGCTATTTAATTTTTTTTCTTTTTTTTTTTTTGGTTAAAATTTAGTTTAGTAAAGTTAAGGTCCAAGTTTATAGAGTTATGATGTATACAGCCTAATTCAAATACTGCTTGTAGCACTTGACAAATAAATGCTAAGCTGCGATTGTTCAGTTGAGCTCCGACAATGGCAAACAGCTTCAGTGGAATTTCACATTTGATTGGATGAATGCCGTACTGCCTTGTCATTGCCACACCTGTTGATTAAAGGGTACATTTAATTGTATTTCAATAGAGACTGATTCAGAATATGTTATGGATGGTTGATTAGACATTTTTTTTTGAAATTGTTGTCGAGATTGACATTTACTGTAATTCATTGGCCACCCTGAGCAAACAAATCTGCAAATCTCCCAACCATTTCTGCTACCTGAGAGAGCTTGATGTTAACGTTTAGAACTGTGTGGGAGTGGGACAATGTTTACCACCTTCAGTTGCAAAAAAAAGAAGAAAAAAAAGGAATAACATGTCTGGAACGAGGTTGGCAATTTTTGTTTGAAGTGTTTTATAGCTTCACTGTCAAATGTGTTGAAAGATATATATGTATATATATAAATATATATATATATAGACAAGTATGAAAAAACTAAAATAGAAGAAAGGAAGAGTTCCAAAGATTCTGTACATATTTTTAAAAAAGTACTGATATCGACTCGTTTTGTTGTTTCAGTGTTTGTCATTGTTTTTTCTGTTTTGTTCAAGAGGAATCTGCATTCCCTAGGTGATGCCTATAAGAATGAAGTTGTTGTTTTCTTTATAAACATTTAACAATTTCATCAAATCAGTCTCTGTCTTGGATGTCTTATCTAGAATATCATTAGCCTTTGTTATTCTATTTCCATTTTGCAGTCATTGTTTTAAAACTGGAAACATTTGTGGCACAAAAATTTTGCGAATTGGAGCCAATGGCATTTTTCGCGCCATGAAACCTTTGCAAGATGTCAGGCTGGCTTTCAATGCATTCTGTATAGACAATGCATGCAGTTTACCTTTGTGAATCTTGGCTCCTCGCAAAATTCATGAAAGTTTCAAGCAAGCGAACATTTCTAGTTTTACACAACTTGACGTGTTCAAGCCAGTTCTTGTCCCGTTTATGTTGTATTTAAAGTCAACCCAGCTCAGTACGTTGTGCAGGCTCTGCATCAAGTTGTTTAGTAAGGACTAGTCTTCATTCCAGGCTGTCTCTGGTCTTGTTCTCCCCGTCCAGATTGCCCCTGAGCAGGGCCTGCCTCCACTGACCCAGCCTTCGGAGGAGAGGATGCGATGCGAGCAGGAGGCCAGTCAGATGGTGCACGATGCTAACCTTGTTCTGGGAGACCGGTCCATCAAGAGTCCAAGACTAAACGACCTCATTGCTAGCCTTACCTCACTCATGCTGCAAATCAAGGTATGGGTGCACTGTAAAGGGAAATTTCGCACCAATCTTTAGAGGGAAATTCTGAACCAGTGTAAATTTAGTCTGAAAAGAAAGAGTAACATTTTACAAGCATAATACCACCATTCCACAGAGACTTTTCCTTACTGGTCACTTGTTGGGAGCAAATTTTTTTCGGCCATCCACCGAAGGGTGGCAGAAACAGTCTGATGAATCTAGCTCACTTGTGTTAGTCAACTACTATCAGGCAGTGTCAGACATGACGGGCGTGTTCTGATGAAAGTTATAAAGTTGTCAAGTTTTTCTAATTTAACCCGTTCCTTACGGGAACCTGGTATACCAGGTTCCCAAGATGAAGACAAGAGTGCCTGCTTTCGTGGCCTAAATTCATGTCTCTTTGTGTTATAAAGTCCCCAAAATGGGTTTGATAAAAAGTTAGAGTTTATTTTATCAGCAGTTGTTCTCTTTCTGTTGGAAGAATTCGTATATCACAGTATTTTTTTTTTTACCTTTGTTCTGATTTAGTTTGCCCTTGCTCTGCTACAAAACTCGTATGAACATCTACATTAGCAGTCACAGCTGATCACAGTAGACATCTGTGTTTGCTGACCCCAGTCATCACATGAGTTTGTGAGCCCATCAGCGCACGCTCTATTCATACATCGCACCCGATCGATAATTCAATTGTTCAAGGGCACATGTAGTTGACCGTAGGGAGGGGATGTATGCACTGCTTGACTGCTTTCGCACAGGTGGATTACCAACATGTCCGTTCTCTGTCGACGGGCAAAAAGAATCTCGTTTGGGGACATTGAAGGTATTTAGAGAATTGTGAAAGGAACAGGTTAAAAAAAAAAGAAGAAATGCTTGAAGCATCAATATGAATACTAGTCTGCAAATCCTGGGTTAAGGATGTCATCACCCTCACAATTTTGCATTGATTGTGTTCATGAACACTGAGTGCACAATGGCCTACACATCCCAGTGATGCTATTCTTATACACTTCCCAAACTCAGACAGATAAATATGAAGAGTTTTTTTACAAAAACCGATAAGTCCATATTTGCCAAATGGAGATATTTGCGATTAAAGGTCAAGAAAAATAAAGAGAATAATTAGAAAATTTTTGCTTCTTTTGACCATAACTTCAAAAATGTACCTTTATATGTAGTGACCAATATATCATTTAAAAGGTATTATTTTGTACTTTATGACAGAGACCATATTTCAAAATCTTCAAAAATGGACTTATCGGTTTTTGCAAACAAACTCTTCATATCTTACTAATGTTGAGGTCTGTAGACAAGTACAACATTTATTATCCTGCAATAACCACATTTTTCATAATTGCAACCAAGCATTCAGTGCATTCTAGCCAATTTATTTCAAATTAGAAAGATATTCAACAAAAAAAAGCATAAAACTGAATATGTTGGTGTTTGTGAAATCTACAATATTATGTCTGGAGGTCATGTTATTAAACTTTGAGCTTGTTTTTTGCTGAATTATAATAGCTTGATGTTTATGCAACTATCAGATTTTTTTTTTTTTTTTTAATGCTCCAGCTACATGAAAGTCTGTAGGCTTTTCAAAAGATTCAAATATCGAGGAGGAGGAGGAAAGGAAAGACAAAAAGACATTTCAAAGCATGCAAACCAACCAGAAACCTTCACACTTGTTTGTCTTCTCTCCGCCGTGAACTTTGCTTGTTTCAGTCCATTGCTCAAGGAGAACAACATTCAAAAGTTTCCCTTTTTTTTCGTCTTCTTTTGTCTTTCAGTCTCTGGCCAAAGGCGACATGAATTCCGTCGGCTACAGCTCCCTGAACGAATCCATCGCTGATCTGAAGAGGAAGATTCATCCTTCGAACCTCAAGTGAGTGTTTGCTATTCAGGCATGCATGCTCAGTATGACACGCTGTTCATTTGTTCTGATGATAGTAAAATGTATTCGTCTGTTATGATTATAA